>NW_026623237.1:5154237-5200447 GCF_030028575.1 Malurus melanocephalus
CCGGCCGCAGGTGACCGCCTGCCCAGCCCGTAATGCCCACTCCCCGCCAGCCGTGCTCCCCGGGGCCGGAGCTGCTGGGCTGTGAGCGAAGGGAGCTCGCAAGCRCTGCCCAGCCTACAGGTGCGGTGAGCGAGGGGCATGTGGAGCTCTCTGGGGATGCCCCGCCTGGTCTCTTGTGCCTCACCTGTTTGTCCGCAAGCATCTCCCGGCTTAGCCCAGCCATGTAAGGCCCRAGAGAAGGCCTTTGTCGTTATAGAGCTCAAACACCATGGTGAGAAATTGAGGGGAAATACCAACATTACAGGCAGCAAGGACATCAGTGCCTTAATTCTAATATAAAAATGGTTGTGAAGAAAAACCGTTGGTGGGAGAAGAGGGTGTTGTCTTGCTACAAGAGCAGTAATAGCACAATCCCRTTATTCTGTGAAGTGGTTACTGAAGAATCACACAAACAACATGATAGTGTTTTGACCTTAGTTTTGATGGGACATAGTGGTACAGATCAGATTATAGGGATTCCAAGCGTACRAATTTAAATTAAGTGGAAAATCAGAGACTTGATGATGGAGGAGGATAGAAATTACTCTAACTTAGATATGGTAAAGATACATTGAACTTGTATTCTGAATAGGAAAAAAACAGTAGGGAAAAGGTTTTCTCTCCCCACTGAGCAAAGAAGTGTCTCAGAAAGCATATGAGACATAAGTAGTGAGCCTTCAGTAAATAAAACAGAAAAAGACTAATCACCATCTAAAGTCAAGTGCAAAAGTCAAAAGGGTAAAAATGAAAACAAATGGAAAATACTACTTGRTGATTAAAGAAAGAGTGAAGGAAAAACAGGACATTGGAATGGGATAATAGAATACATAGTGAGTGTCTTCTCAGCATTGCTCCAAAACTACAAAAAAAAAGTTTGTCTCTTGTCAGTAGGGATGGAGTTGTTGAAGGTGGTGCTAGATGCAGAAGTTACTAGGTGAAGGGAGAAAAACTGCAGCCTAGAGGGGAGCAGAACTCACAGTGTTCAATGAATTTAGACTAGAAGATCAGGATTTGGAAGGGAAGCATAAATAATTTCAGTTCCAGAACTCTGAAAGAATGGGGATGTTTAATTGAAGGTCCAGAACTGGGTTAGTTTGTTGGTTTGCTTGGTTTGGAATTGAAATGATGCAAGACAGTACAGTATTCTTTGAAAACTGCAAATGTAATTGTCAACTGTGTTATTTAAAATAGCATCTTAGAWGGGTTATGAATTAGTTGGGCAGCAGACATTATAATATTGCATTAAATTGTGAGGAAAGCCATTTTGTGTCTGCTGGTGTTCAGTAGCTGGAGTAGCTGGAGTATGGAGTTGAATGACACTTGCTTCTGGGGCCAAGCCTGCTCTACAAATGGCTTAGGTGCCCTTCTTCAACCTGAAGCCTGAGCTGTAAACTCTGAGCCAATGGTATAGAAGGGACACTGGTTTTTTATAGGATAATCTGAATATACTGTGGCACAGAGAAGCCAATGAACCAGCTCAGACTCAAGCTGCTTTCAGAATAAAAGCTTAGGCTGAATTTCTGAAAGGGAAGAAGGAATCCTGGGACACCTGCAGAATGATCACTTGGATAGCAAGAAGAACAAAGATAAAAGGACGCAATTGTCTTCTAAAATATCCTTTCCATTACACAGCTGTCCTTGCAGAAATGCTGGAGTGTGCTTCATAATATTTTGCCTTCAAGAATGGTGTGTTAGCCCAGTAACACACAAATCAGAATTAGTACTCTAGGCTTACTCATCCTTCTGCAAAATAAAATCTGCATCATTAATTTAACTATTAAAACTATTCAGGTTTTCCTCTTGGCTTTAGTATGTAGCATGCTGACTGCAAAAATGGAAAATCAGTGGAAGAATTGTAAGAGGAGTGAGAACTTTGTYAAAGGTGGATGTTCTTGGACCGCAAGGAAATTTTTAACAGGCTTTTGTGAGACAGCTTGTGTGAGATTTTAGTTAATAACTTTGTGCCAAAAAAGGGAGTGGGTATTAATTAAACACTGATCATGATGTGGCTGAAAGTCACATGCACTGAAAAAAATCAAGATATACAGAAGATGAATGWCCATGAGGATTAGAGTAACAGGTAAGGATAACCATGAAATATGTTATAAGTTGCAAAATGTTGAAGCCATGTAAGATTAAGGGCAAATGACAACACATTCTGTTACAATCTGGAATCCATTCAGCTAGAAATGCCAGAAGATTTTCTGGTTGTGAAAACCAAGAAGACATCTGCCAATGAAAAAAAGCTGTGGCTCTTCAGTGAACTGAAAATGTGTGTACAAAGGAAAGGAAGCATTCACACTATTGCACAGTCCTTCAGCATGATTTCTCTCTGTGTTTATGGTCAGCTCTTTGTATTTCTGCAAGYTTTTTAATACAAGGGCTACTGGAATAGTTAAACTGATGGAGATTTTGACATAAGAAAACAGTCCTATAGGACTTGATTTATTTAGCAAGGGCTAAATATGAGAGGCTGTATTAATGTATACAGATACACTATGGGTAACAGATGTTCAAGYAGAAGAATCTTTTAAGACAAACATGAGAAAAAATTGGAAATAAGGTGAATAAATGTACACTGGAAAGCAGAAGAAAATTAATTGCATTAGGTTCTTGRTTAATCCCTTTGGTTACTAGAGAAAACAGGTTTAAATTCTGAAGGAGTACTACATAACCCTTTATACTAGCAGGGGTTTGACACACAGGGTGATATCAGGAACCTCTATTCCAAAAAGTTGTCTTCAAGATTATTGAAACATGTTTCTAAGACCATACTGTGAAAAAGAAGGTAAAAACAGTGTACATTTTCCTCCCCTAAGCCACCTGATGCACCTTAACTTCATCTTCTTTTCTTACCCTAACTATGATAATACCTCTTGCATGGGTGTAATCTGTTTATTTCTTTTAAGGTCACAGTCAACATGTAATCTTGAGTTCATTAAAAGAAGCATCATGTTCTCAGTTATAACTTTTAGGCTGTAGGGAACCTTCAGTCAACTTCATTATTTGAAAATCTGTAAGGCATACGCTGCTCCTAATTAGAYTGGTCAACAGTTGCACATTTCAAAGGAAATATGAAATAAATATTTCCAAGTCAAAGAACTTACACAGCTTGATTACTTATCTTCCTTCCATCTTTAGGACTTTTTCTCTAAGAAATCAGACTTCCTCTCTTTGCTGACTCTCATTTTCTTAATCTTTATATTCTGTGTCTACTTCACCTTGTCCAGTACAGAAGATAGTAAGAAACTGAATATTGTTAATTTAAATATCATCACAGTGATTTTCATTTTCACATATAGCTCCTTCATTACTTAAATCTAAAGTTCAGCATTTCATGTCATCCTTTTAGAAGAAACCCATACATTCAAATATGGTCAAGAAAGAAAAGCAAAGATAAAACTTTTCTGCACTTGATTCAATCATTCCAGCAATTTAAGAACAAGGTCAGGTGTGTCTTCACTTATTTTGGTAGTTTGAATGCAGCTTCATTTGTGCTTTAAAGCAAGAAGGGCTGATAAATATGAGTTTCAATGTGGTTTCAAAAATTACTCATTTTGTCCTTGAGAGAGATTCTGGTTCAATAAATTATCAATTTGCTTTAGGAATTAATAGACAAAGTTTTATGTTATAAAACAAGAGGTCAGATTTTGTACCTTTAAAATTACTTCCAACTTCAAAATAGGTAACCTCGGGGGAGGGGGTGGTTTGTATCCTTGAATTATAACTAACTTATATGTGAGTATTTTTGTAAAATATTCTGAAAGTATTAAGCAAAGTACCATTATGAAAGATAAAAGTATAGCAGGCTTCCATTTTTGCAGTTGCTGTGAAACATGCATTTAAGAATGGAGACATACGGAGACCTAATCTCCTGATATCTTGTAATAATACTAACTGCCTCTCTCCTAGTGTCTTAGTTGCTGAAGTACTGTGGGTATTTATGTGACTGCTGCATTTTCATAGGCATTAGCCCCAGGGAAATTTTCTCAAAATTAGTGTTCTTTTCCCAGAAAAGTTATATAAATGATCAAAGGAGTACATGGAGCAATATGTAAGGATAGAAATTATTAGGTAAACTTGAAAGCTATTGAAAGAGTTAATTAGTATATTTATTTAACTTGAAGCAGTAAAAATAACACAAGTAACAAAATAATAAAAATATTTTGCAAAAAGTGCAAAATAGCGCAAAATTTTCATTGGCCAAGAGAGTTTAAGGCTTCGATTTCAATCTCTTCACTATTTCATTCACTATATCGTGTTATAACTGTGTTTTCATTAGAAYAGGGATTTGATTGTAGTCTCCACTGTGATGAGTCCACACACCATGTCCAGTGCTTGTTAGAATAAAGACAAAAGAAAGGAAACAGCAGATTTCTCTCCTTGAAGAGAAGGTAAGGTAGAAAGGTACAAGAGCAACATAATGAAAGAAAGCCATTTAATYTAATACAAAATTACAATTGCTGATTAACAGGTACTTCTCTTGAGGCCTAACCTAAGAACTACTTTGGCTTTTAAAATTTGCCTAAGATTTCTATTRTTAGTGGTAAAGAGCTGAATTGTATGACTTTTTTTTTTTTTTTKTGTTATTACCAAACAAAAAGAACTATTTTCAGCATTTGTATTTCTTATAACTTTGAAGGAAATCTTGGAAAATGGAGCCTGAAGGTGACAGCTTACTAAAAATGTACAGGTCTAGTGATTATACCTTATTTTGGAGGCCTGAAAAGTTTTGGTTTACTTTATATTTACTGTTCGAGATCTTCTTTCTGTCTTGCCTGGGAAATCACCTTGTACTTGAGGAATTTTCAGCATTTGCATTTATGTTAAACCTCAAAGATATGTCRACTTTTTTTAGCTGCAGCACCTAAGAAAGTGCACCACAAAAACACAAACAGACTATAGACTTGAAATGAGTTGTATGAGTTACAGGATTTGGAAATTCCGTATTTTAAAAAGCTGAGCCATTTGCATTCTGAAGTAATAGAGCATCACAATGAATTGTTTGCCTTTACCATTGTAGTTTTCTTCCAATTAGAAAAATAAGATGGGTCATAATAGATACTGGACCTGGCAGTTCAAGGACTTGTTCTCCATTATGTCACCTAGCACCTAGCTTTCAAATAAACAGCCTTATAAGTTTTATAAYAGCCCAAACTTTCAAGTCCTCTCTTTTTCTAGTTTTCCCAAAGTTTTGCTTTTCATAGACTTTACTTTTTCTTGGCAACTATTGTGCCATTTGGCTGAAATAATAATTAAAAGTTAGAACATTAAAATCTTTCCACAGATCAACTGGGCAGGATGAAGGGCCAAAACTCTTGCCAAGTCAGAGTTTGTGTCATCATCCAACTCCTGAAAACATTAGTGCCAAATATGTATCTTCTGCATGACCAGAAACACTTCTTAAATGATCAGAACTTAAAGTCTGAAACATGGCCTAAATTTAGGTACACTATCTATTGAATTTGTTAAATGACCACTGCTAGAAACATTACAACCTTTATAGTAAAAGTTGTGGTAATTTAGAAAACTAGGTTTCTACATTTGAACGGAATGTGAAAAAGTTGAGGCAATATTTTTTGGTATTTCAAGTATCATCCCAAAGCCCTATAACCCTTGTTTTCTGCTGCTTTGTGTTCAGCATTAAAATGCTTAATGCTGTCATGTAGACAAAACTGCCTTGTTCAGCTTTTAATAGTCCAGCCCTGTGAGAAGGGAAGAGATGTTTTCCTCTTTTAGGCTACTGTTACCATCTCTTTCTTTGGAAACAGGGCTACATCTTCATGTATGTCAGAAAAACATTTGGAAAGTACCTTGAATGTCACTGTTCTGGCATTCTTACCCAACATATTTCTGTGTACCCTGAAAATGTGGGTCTTTTGATAGACTCAGTCAAACTAGAAAATCTGAAAATATTCTCCTGAGGGCTTATGTATATGCATACATATATGTCTTCAATTTCTTGACTCTTTTAGAGTAAACAAAAATTCCATGAAGAAATTTGGACATTCTTAGGACTCTGACTACAACAGACAACAATTTTTTTTTTCAAGCTGGGCTTCTAGTTTCTGGCTTGGGGGCTGGGGGAGGGATTTTTTTCTTCTAAATGGTAAACTGGATCCTTTGTTGCAAACTACAGTGTAAGAAGTGTTAACAGGAGACATAAATATAATTCTAATGCATTGGAAATGTTATCTGCACAATTTTCTCAACGTCCTTCCCACATTTATATTCACTATTATTATTTTTCTTATTGCTCCTTTATTACGAAATATTCCAAAGTCCATTGTTGATATGTCTCTGACTAAGGAGACATAATATTCTAGGTGACTATGGGTAGAAAAGTCTGGGGGATTTGAATTTTTTTGGTCTGAAAACTGGTGAGAAATTTGGATTCTTATGTTCARTTTTGCTCAATGAGTATTTTATAGCCATTGTATACTACTTTGTGTTTGCTCCTGTTAGAAAAGGATTAAAATTCCATCACCTTCAATAAGACATTGTAAAATTCAACTATTGGACACCATTGATTTATGATAAATCTTAAATTGAAGCCATGAATTAAAAGTGTTTGGGCACTGTGTATGTTTAGAGGTATACCAAACAGCTCTTGCTAATTTTAGGATGATGAAAAAGAGGAAAACAAAAATATTGTGGGTAATATTAGCACAATAGTYGAAGGCTAGGATTTACCTATCAAACTTTTGCTGTAAAGAGAATTTAAAGAAGGAGAATTATATAATATTACAGATCTTTGCAGAGAGCTCTTTTCGGGAAAGAAAACTAACATTGTAAAAAGCAGGCAAAAGTATGTTTGAAAGTGTAAAATGAAGTTGATACTATTGATAGATAATAGACAGAAACTTGTCTGCAAGTTGGTCATGTATACAAGGACCTTAAAGACAMGCAGAATGATGTAGTAAGAACAGGAGAGTTGCTGGAGGAGGTGCAGTTGCTGACAGCATAACCAGAGTGATAACTGAAAGGATGATATTAAGCAACAGCACTGAGAGTCTCTGTATGMGAATGGGGAGAGGGGAGGGTAGAGACGCTTTCATTCATTGAGGACAGATGTGAGGAAAACATTACAGTGTGATACAAAGTGATTACAGCCATTGAGTAAAATTTTTTTTTTTTGTTCAAAATTAAATATAAAGCAAGTATAAAGGTCATGATCTCAGTTTCACAGTCATCATCAAGTGAAAATAGAGGGCATGATGCAGGGAGCTATAGTGAAGGAGTCTCTAGAATATAAGTGTAAAGAGAAATGCCAGACAGTAAAATTAAGGTTCATGGTTTAGGTAATGTAAAAATGGAAAGGAGAAAGTAAAATGGAGTATTGCTTTGGAGGCAAAGGGAAGCAAATCTAGYAGGCCTCTTGAGGGTTTTTTGTTCAGCCTTTTTTTTTTGGATGTAAAAGATGGAAGTGTGGAGCTAGTGTGAGGGAAGTGAATAGACACAGAAGAGTGAGTAATTAAGAAAAATACAGAAGAAGAATAGTTGATCTCATTAGAAGATGGGTTCGGATGGGGCGACGAGTACTTGAGTAGGTGAGYGGATGAGAAATGTTTGTACAGGATGATGAAGGGAGTTACACAAGAGAAGATGGCTGTCTGTAAGGAAGCAGAATTTTGCATCATAATCTAAGTAGCATAGCATACCTAAAACTGAGGGGTCTACTACCTAGGATCCCCAATCTCAGGAAACTGCCATAATGAGCATTAAGTACTCTCACAGGCTCACAAGTATTTCAGCTTGGAAGTAATAATATGCTCCAGCCAGGTATGCCAGACATTAGCATGTTTAGAGTTGGTGCCTGTCTTTTTTTTTTTTTTCGAGGAGAAAATTAAGCTGAGGAATAATTAAACAATGTGAAGCCAGAGAAAATGATTTCTTAAGTAGCAAGGCTCTAAATGTCTTAAAATATCAAGACCAACCTTCCCACTAAAGGTTTGCATATATTCCTGTATTGYTATAAACAGGACAACAATCGTTTTCCCCATACAAGTCTGTGAATTAAGAAACTAAGATGTACTCTCGAACTGTTTGAAATCAAATAGAATAGCCCTCATGTAAGCACATTGCAACAGTATTTCAAATCCTCTTTTTTTTTTAGATATTTTCAGGAAATAAAAGGAAAAAATAGGATTAGTTTGGTTGTTTTGTTTTGGTTTTCTTTTTTAATGTCCAGTTTTAGTTTGAGATAAACCAACTACTGTTGCTTATTCAACTAGTATTTCAAAATTCAACCGGTCTAGTGGAATATGTCCCTTCACAGGGCAGCGAGGTTGGAACTAGATGACCTTTAGCCTCACTTCCAACCCAACCACTATATGATTCTAAGTCTCAAATGCCAGATACATTTAAAGTTGCGGGATTTTGTTACATGCTGATGTTGTGCATCTGCAGTTGAGCAAACTTAAAAATGGGCAAGGGTTGGTATCYAGGGACTGCAGACATCAGTTACTTGCCAATGTGAAGAGGCAGACTTCCTATCTGAGTCACTATATTAAAATACAAAATGTTCATTTACCCAGTGTTGATCTTCTGTCCCTAGCTTGGCCATGGATTGTCTATTTAGCTGTCATTTAGACTTCCCTATAATCTTTCACTTATGAATCTCCAAGCATGTGATGAACTACTGAGTTACAATTCTCATACATTTGGAATTAAATCCTCATCAAATTAAACCTTCATCTTGGACTCCAATATTACAAGCACAAATGACAATATGCATTTACCTGTTTTTCACATATAACTGAAGAGGAAATGTAAACCAGCTAAAGGTTAAAATAGAATTAATCCTCTTTCCTAAGTTAATAACTGTACTGCTCTTTATTTTCTGAACATAAGTCTTATTGTAAGCACTGTCAAGAGTTTTAATCTTTCAYAGGTTGTTTATAACCAAGATGGTGAGTTACAAATTCACATATTTAACTTCGTATATTGTGGATCCTTGTTTAGAAAGCAAGCTTCCTAAAGGTCTTGGTGGTAATTTGACAGACAAATATATACCAGCAGCAAATTTTTAGATTAAGTCATTATTAGTCTAACAGTATATCTTTTACTGGAGAACTGTTGACAAAATCAGGAGCTATTCTTCTCAAGTTTGCATTATTCTGTGACCCATGGGAGAGTTCAGTGGTTTGTACACACTCCAGTCAGATTTTTCCAGAGGCAATAGACATGAAGTACTAGACATGATATTTGAAAACATAGGTCAATGTGTATATCAGACTGTCGGCATGAATAATGAGTTTCAGGCAGTAAATAAATTAATTTATGAGATTTTTTTCAGAACATTTTCTTGCAAATGAGTAGCACATAGACACTTTTAAAACAACAGGTAAGATTATTTGGAGTTCCTGTCCTTGAAAAGGCTATGATTTTATGAACTAAGAAAAAACTACTTTGCATTGTATAAATCTGGTAAGATATATAAGGACCCCATTATATTTTCAGAGGTCAGGTCTAATCCACTGAAATGCATTAACAAGAAATGCTACTTGAAAAACTGAAGAAACAACCCCAAATCTSTGTCTACTATCTACATGCAGGTAAATAATAATCCTTCTCACCAATGAGCAGACATCCAAATATATGGAGTAGGACTGACCTTTCTTAAGTGGGATAATCCAAAAGCTTTCCTTGAGAGGAAACTGTCCTCCTGGGTGAGTCACATGGCAAATGTAGCAATGAAATTGTAGTAATACAACATTTGCTTTTCAATGGAGCTTATATAAGTTGCAGTTTCTATTGAATGATTTATCAGAAAAGACAYGAAAGTAAAACATGTAGTTTGGTGGAAATCACAAGCTACAAAAGGATGAAATATCTTACCTTGGAAGGCATTAGTGTTATTTTGGCTCATATTTAATAGTTTAAGAACAGATTTGAATTTAGCCCAGAAGAGAAGTTTCAGTACACTATTTTTTATCTGCTTTTATCATTAGTTATTGACTGTTTTGAATTCTTGTTTTAAACTTTTGATATATTTGCATGACCTCATAGGGCTTGCCTAGGCCCCAGTGTATGGCAAAGCACCTCCAGAATTCTAATCACACATTGCTGAAGTGAACACGGTTTGGATGCAGGCCAAATGATGGCTGCAGAAGGAAAATGGGAAGAAAGATTGTATAACATCTCAGAAAACTGCTASAATGTCTGATAAGCAGTTCTTTAGATTATGTATTGGAGTTTCAGAACAGGGCTGAGTAAAACTGAATCATGTTGGATCAAAGTACCATAGAAATAATTGTTTTGCATGACAATTGTTAACTAATTTGTACAGTTACTGAAATATTTTTCGTAGCATTTTAAAGTCTCCAGATGCCAAATGTGTATCATGATTTTCTTCTGCCGCACATAAAATTAATTTATGAATATTGGCTTGCAGGACTATTATCCTTCTAGCTAATTCCCAATCCAACTCAACTTGTCTTTTCCTGGGCTTCTTGTCACATTCCAGTTTTCCCTATGCTGTTGATGTTATGTAGGACTGAAATGTGGAATTATCTACAGTTCATAAAAGGATCAAGTACCTTAGGCTGTTGTGTTCATCTGTTATTAATGGACAGTAAATGCAAATATGGACTAACAAAAGGCAAAGGATAAACACATTTAAGTCAGATCAGTTCCCAGAGAAATAATTTCAAAACTTGTCAAACAATTCTCAAAACATTGAAGAATAATGATTTCCCATAGATTCATTGTATATATTCTGGCACTGTAACTTTTCCTTTATACAACATTTTTATAAAACTTGAATAGTAATTTCTACTGGAAGATCTCAAAGAGATTTACAGACATTAATACAATATGACTTGTACCACTAGTATRAAGAAAAGAAGCTGGTTTAGCTATTTGTTGCAAAAAATATATCTTTGCCCCAGTTGTGCTCTTCTGCCAGCACTGTTTCACAAAATGCTTCATTCACCAATTTCTAATCATTCTCCTGCATTTGCATTCCTTTTACAYTCCCTAGTTTCTGAGGATGCTCATGGCTAACCTCTCAGATAAGTTAATTATCCTCAGAGGGCTTGATCCTATGTGGATGAAGCCACTCACTTTTGATCCTCCCTGCTGCTTCCAAACATTACTGCACTCCAGCAGTCCTGTGCTTCTGGAATTACTTCAGAGGGCTACTATGTCTGGTTGTAACATAGAGCAGTTTTAGACATGTCTAAGAGACGAGGAGGAAGTTTCTTTATTCAGTTTTTTGAACAGTGAGCCAGGCATCAATGCCAATCTTTTCTTGGTAATCTCTTAGTTGTGATTCAGTGTTCAACTCTCCCCACACAACCCAATCTCTTCCTGCAGGTTCACAAGCCCTTCCATACCTTCCAGCCCTCAAATTTTTTTCAATTTATTYAAGCTGATATAATTTTTTATCTAATCATATTTTTAAGGCTTTAGAAAGTTTCTCTTCCTCCTACTATTATTATCATTTCATAATATTATAGTTCTTATATGTAACATGATATTGCATAATTTTATATATGGCAGAGAGACTACTGACTACTCAGAAACTTGGAGAATTTCTCATGAGAAAATTGTGTTTTCATAAAAAATGAACCAAATACAGAGAAAATACACATCACATGAAGTTCTCTAAAGAATATATCAGTTTGCCATTTGATTAGTACTAAACCTTGCTTATACCTAAGCAAGGTAAAACCAATTCCACAAATAACAAATTTCCTTGATGGTGGAGGTTTTATAATCCAAACTTTCTGAAGTCTCCCACATGAACTTCATCTGTGGCAAGTGCCCTTCCAATTCCCTACATCAAGAAACATGGATAGTCCTTTTCTTGCCAATTCTTCTTGAATTGTTTTTCTGCCTGCTCAGCCAGGGTCTTTTTTATACACCACCTTAACTTTTTCTATCCCTATATTTTTCTTTCTCCCAACTCCAACTTACATTTTTGTGCTCCTGACATTAGCCAGTGAGGGCTCTAGCTCTAATGCTCTTAGCCATGACTGTGTTATCCTTACAGTTCTATTTATATCCATCCTTTATTTTGAGCCTGGCCCTGATTACTGGTTGTATTGCTTATGTCTCGCTCTCTGGTACCCTTCCATTTTAGCATCTTAATTCTTCAGTAAAATATTAGTCGAACAAGGTAARTCTGCCTATAGAATTCTATTTCTAGAGCTAACCAATTCATGTTTGGTGATGAGACATTTGCCTTTTTGTTTTTAGCAGTATCTATAGCATGAAATAGTTTTCACTTACTGTTAAAAACAGTCCTGAGCCAGACAGTTCACCTTCAACTATGAAAACAAAGATCTTACCCATCCAACTCTATATACTGACCATGTTGTCCCCATAAAAAAACTCCTGAAAATGGAAAAAAATGTGGAAGACTGAATTCAATGTTCTCTGTCATCTTTTTGGGGATGATAGGGTATCTGTGCTGCAGGGCTTCAGCTAGTCTATCTGCATGTCACTTTGTGCCAGAAGATCAAGAATTTTCCAAATTCTGCAACATCTCACCCACACTTGTGCATCAGAGGCATAAGCACTGAATAAATTTGCTGCTCTTCTGTTTTTCAGTTTGGGGAGCTCACAGATATTTACAAAAAGAAATTAAATGTCAATCATTCAATTCCATAATTTCTGTTTTGTAGATGAGGTAAGAGACCCAGAGAAACGAAGAATTCTGTCAGAAACTAAACAATATTTTCCTGTTTTATGTACGTCACTATTTTCATGTCTTGACAAACTTGATCACATGCAATTAAATTGTTACACCTTTCTGGATCTGCCAAATTAATGGTGGAGGAGAGGGAGTGGGGGAGGAGAAAGAACAGAACCTTTAGGTTTTGGATAATTCTTGTACCCAACTGGGACAAGAATCTTATAGTAAGAACTTTTATGACATGAATTTTGTCAAATRAACAAAAAATTACAAAAATTTTTATTTAATCTGGTCACCTTTCTGTCTGTACTTGAAATGATAAAAGAAAATGACAAATCAAACATGCAGTAACCTTTTTTTGTGAACCTGCTGAACACGTTTTATCATAACTGGTTCATCACTGATAATTCACCAACGGTGCATCTTCTTYTGCAAAGTTATATCAGAAAAAAATGGACTAATTTAGGGAACATTTGGTAACATGTTGTACCTTGGTCTTAGAGTATGTTGAGCATCCCAAYTTTGTTTATTTCAAGCTGCATTAAGATCCTAAGGAACACACTCTGGGATACGGGACACAGTAGATTTAAATATATGAGAATTGTTATTCTGTTTTAGATTTTAGAATTTCCAGCCCACTGAGTTTTCGTGAAGTGTTTTTTTGGCCTGTTTTTTATTTTTTGAATGAAGCACAATAACCATCCCATTCCATAATGTAACATATACACACACCCACACCCCCACACCCACGCATACTCACCCCCAGCATCATTGCTTTATTTTGGGCACAAAATCCTGGTGCTGTGGGAAATATCCTGAACCATGTCTAATTCAGCAGTGACTAAGACCCTGGAGAAGTCAGTATGCTCTTAGTGTAAGCTTGTAAAGCTGTTGCTCTTGCCTGTCTTCAACAGAAAACTGATTATAYTTCTGTCATATTTCACTGCTTCCACAAGTCTGGTCTAAAATCTAATTCTTCAAATGACTATTCTGTCTTCAAGCTTTCATTCATTTATGACACTAAGTTTTATTTTGTCTGGAAAGAAAAAAATGCTATCTGGACTTGGGTGGCCTGTTTAATCCHGTAAGTTGACTTGTTTCTGTAGACTCCTGTGTAGGTGATAGAAACAGTGCTCATGATAAATGTAGGTGTCACACAAAAATGACTTCTTACTTGTATTTAATAGGTACAAAAGAGAAAGAATACCTAAATGTTGTTGTTTTGTTTTATTCTGTTAGCTTTTTTCACTTCTTATAATATTAAACTTTAGGAAATGTTTCATTATTATTATTATTATTTCATTAATATTMATGTATCATCAGTCCTATGCTGTTATCCTATTGACAGGCTGTCTTAATTTCTTCTTCTGCAGGTGGGGTAACACGCAAAATCACTTTTGGCTGGTGTGATAATAAAACTTGGGGCACAAGCATAGCAGTCTCTATAGCTCATATATGTTCCAAGAAYACTTGTGCAAAGACTTTGTGCTTATGTCCATAATATTGTACTGTGTTTAGAAGCAAAGCTCAAGAATTTGCCTATGTTTTCCTTCCTGAGAAGGCACATGAATATGTCACGGCTAAACTGCATTACTTCTTGAARTGGCAGCTTCACAAGAGGAGAGCAGTACAGTATCATGACAGCTGTGGAGTAGAACTTTATTCAGGGGACTTTAGGGGTTATGTTGAGGTCTTAAAAATTCAGTAGGATTATATGGACAAATGCTTTGGAACTACTGGAGGTTTTTTACTTTAATTAGCAAATAATACAGAAAGAACAACACTAAAGAGCGTAAGCACTGGCAAACCAAAACACCTAAAAGTGTAGAAGCACCAAAGTTGCAGCACCAGCTCCAATGGTGTGCTTGCACTTTTTAAATACTTGCTTCATCACTGAGCTTTCATCAGGCCCACATCAACTGTGGCAAGAGCTGCAAGGAGAGAGTTGTCTTGAGCTAAATGTCTTGAACTGAAGTTCAGGAAGGTGTGTCCCATCCCACATTCTGCCACAGCTCTTTTACATGGRTAGTGGCTAAACATGTCCATATCATAATGTGTTTGCTGTCTGTCACTTTTCGGCATTTGATTTTCCAACCTTGACAATCTTTCAATGTTGTTAAAAATGTGATGTAACTAGCTGTAGATCATTCCTCTTTTCAGGTTTACTGGTTCAGCTCCGTGGGCCACTGATGTACTTTTGCATTCATGCCCACAAGAGATTTTCTGAGTTGTTTTAAGACCATTGTAGGATGTGACTCAGGATAATTGCCAGTCTAATAGGCTCCCTTGGCTTCCTGGAGTCTTTTAAAAATAAATCTTTTGCAAGAAAAGAGACTGTCTAGGAAAGAAAAGAAAAAGAAWTATGCCAGTCAAGACAGTTAGATTCAATATATTTCACAGAATTGAACTGTCCTTCCTAGCTAGGCTCCCTTGCAACACATGATGATTGCTGTTAATATGGTATATAATTTCTGGCATTTCAGTATGCATCATTGTCTACATGCCTGCAAGTTTTTTCTGGCTTCTTTGAAGCATCTCCAGTTTAACAGTCGCTATGACACCGTGTGTGTGTGAAAGAAGCCAAGAAACTGTTGTCCCACAAAGCTCTCAAAGGACCTTGGTTAACCTGAATTCACTATACAGTTTCTGGTAGGAAAAAAACTGGATCTAAGATAGTGCTGGGAATAGCTAGTCAGTCTGTGATATATTGCAAAATGTTGCTTAATTCTGATATTATATATCTGCAGAACAATTCTAGTTTAGAACTGTCCAAATATTCTTGCCTACTCAATTCTCTTTGGTCTAATTGAATGCTGCAAAGGAGTCAGAGCCTAGCCACAACTCCCTGTGTGGGACAAAGCTCA
This sequence comes from Malurus melanocephalus, assembly GCF_030028575.1. Taxonomy (NCBI): domain Eukaryota; kingdom Metazoa; phylum Chordata; class Aves; order Passeriformes; family Maluridae; genus Malurus; species Malurus melanocephalus. The sequence goes on from NW_026623237.1 coordinate 5,169,784, forward strand.
CTCCTTTTTGCCTGTTCTTCTGCCAGTGGTGGAGGCAGGGTGTTCTCAGCTAGTGCTGTCTTCAGTCTACTTTTATATATTGCCTTAGTTTGAGACAATGTCTTCAAAGAAAAATATTACAGAGTAAATGTTTCCTCTGAAGTGAAAAATTTGGTAATTTTTTCCCACCAATATCAAATAGATGTTCAGGCAAAAGTGAAGAGAAAAAAAAAAAGTAGCTTATTAAAAGACAGTGCCCGTAGGACACAGATAAAAAGTAATTGTTAGATATTTAAAACTCAGGAACACAAGCGGCTCCCTGCCGCCACAACCGTTCAACCACGTGGTGCAGAGAAAAGATGGCGGCCCCTGTCCCCAGCAAAAAGAAACAAAAGAGAAAAAGTCCACATGGTGCTTGAGTAACAGTGGCAAAACCTGGATAGTCCTCTCTGCACTGTGGATGAAACAGAGGGCTTGGTGTTTATTTCTGTTGCAGGCTTGGCTTCTTCCGAGTCCTGAACTGTAGGCATATATGTTAGAAATTCCTACAAAGAGATCAGACATGTCAATTGGCGCTGCTTCCTTCCTGGTGGACCTTCCACGGGAGTTGCTGAATATAGAGATCCTCTGCACACGGGTATCTTTCTCTCACACTGTTCAAGACTCGTCTCCAAAGACTGAGAGAATCAGCTCCACTCTTCACCCTTTGGTTGATGGCCGAATCTTGTGACAGGTTTCCCAAATACCTTGCCTCAACACCATCCATTATTGTAGTGTCGCCTGCAGCATCCCAAAGACAGACTAGCCAGCTAATTACAGATTCATTCTTTTGTTGAACATAATCTTTTCTTAGGCCTTGCAGGTCTCTCACAATCATGGACTCGATAATGGTTTCTGATTCTGAGTCARTTGCTGGCCTTGAGGGTCCTTCCCCTTCCCCACGAGACAGAGTGGCACCGCTTGCCCCCTCCAGCCACTGAATTGCTCCAGAAGAAAAATCATAGCAGCCGCAGAGGGGATGGAAGTCCTCGGAAAACTGCCCAAGCTAACAAACATGAGCTAGCTAAACAGCAATTATGTAACTCCCCTGCACACAGCGAGCAAGGACTCCTGCAGTGCTGAGCCGAGGTCCARAAGCCCCAGCTGCATGGCAGCCTGGCTTTTAAACTGCCCACGCTCCCCCTGCCCCTTCTGGGTTGGATTTTAAAGGTGCAGACACCTTTTGGGCATACAAGCTGACGGAATATAGGAATACAGGTTTGGCACAACATCAACCCAAGACATATATGAATACTGTCCATCTGAGCTGCTGATTTAGTTTGAAAAGTCCGTTCTGTGCCTTAGAGTCTGAGTTCAGCCACAATGTGCTGCAGAGATGATGGCTTTGTAAGTCTTACTCTACTTAACACTGCATTATTTTTAATTTGAAATGTTCCTTCTGTTGTCTCAACCTTATTCTCCACTGATTCTTACTTTGCGTKGACCCTGATACTGGAGGAAACTGAGTCTAAAATGCTGTCAATTCAATGCTATATATTGATTATGATACTGAGAAGCTTCCCATACTCTTCATATCCTGTGTGGCTATAGGTACATCACAAGTGCACAGTGTACAGCTCCAGAAAGTGCTTTCTTCCCCCTTTCCTGRTTAGAGTATGATCCCTTACACAGTTCAAAGGTAGCTGGGGCAGTGTCTTAGAACAATCCTTCTTGCTGGCACATGTTTATCTGCAMCACATCGCCAGCTTTCCTTCCAATCACTAAAATTCTTTACAAATCCTTGGTAAGCTACGGTGTTGCTCTAGGCCTTGGAAATGAAGACATCTACAGGAGATCTGTAGGTGGTTTCACTCTGGTCAGTGGGATGAAAAATTAAACCTGAGAGCCAAGAATACGGAGTGAATAAAATTCCATCATACAAAATGAAAGGGAAATCACTGGGTGGATTTAAAAACTAGAGCCAAGACTGTGTACATCTGAGGACAAAGATAGAGCTCTCTGCATGCTTTGGTGTGTGCTCTTCTTTGAACATATGCCATAACTTTGCATTTCCTGACTTCAGTGGATTGGAAAAAAACCTGGCGAGTTCCCAAACTGAAATTTATGCAGAAATAATATACATAGCAACACCAGTGCAAGGAAAAAAACCAGCATCTGAAATAGCGTCATGCTTCAGAGTGTAAACTGATCAACTATGGGGTTCAAGAAAGAACTCTCTTCTCTCTTTAAGCCCCTATCCTTATGTAATATTCCAGCCCACAACTGGCTGGATGCAGTGTGTTTTTCATTCTTCATGCTCTGAATCATCAGGTATCTAACCACTGCTTGAGGCAGTGTGCTAGGCTAGTGATCTGAATGGCCCATTCCACTATGGCAGCAAGAATAGTACTTTAACAAGGTTTCATTTCCTTTGGTTTATTATTTTGTTATGTAGCACTAAGGGAGTGATAACTGGACTTCTATAGTTGTTCATGTGAACATGTATTAGACTGGTTTGGATCTCAGGACCACATGCTGTCTTGTTTTGTCAATCATGTGCAAGTGATGCAGAGGGTCTCATTCAGTTCTTGGTATTTTTCCCGTGTTTTAGGGCTGAGTAGTGCCTATGCTTGTGTTGGTCCAGTGCCCAAAACAGATTCTCCTCACTCTCCAAAAGTGCCTGCCTCTAGTGTCTTTTGGGAGAATTACTGTTTTAAATAAATTCTGTTTAAAATGAAAGAATTTTACCTCTTCCATGAGCATTCCCTGTTTGATAGAAAGGGTTCTTATGTATAGGAAATGGGAGTACAGATTGCCCACAGAGGATTTCTTTGTGCTCTTCATATCATGGTGTTGTGTTCCAGAAAGGGCTTTTGTGGCATCTTGTGAAATTGACTCCAGTGGGATTCAGTGCAGAGGTTATAAATATATAAACATACAACTGGCTATTCTACCTTTCATTTTCATACAGAAAATGCAACAGGTTCCTAGAGATACTTTCTTAGTCCATGATAGCTGGAATGCTATAGCATATCTGATGGTATGAACATTTCTACCTTAACAATCACATGGTAAGGGGAATATCCCTTCAGGACAAAAATGAAATGCAATACTGGACACAGGTTGACTGTCAGTGTCCGGATAATTTATGGGTAAACAGCATTTCAGTCTCTTGGTATTTCAATCTTGCTGCAAAGTATTTCRTAATAAATACCATTTGTTCTTGGCTCACACTCTAAGACAGGCTGTGGTTGTTCATGTTTTACTTCTGTGTGATGGTCAGGATTTCCACTCTTCTTATTTCTCCTATTCCACTCTCCAGGGAGAAGATGTAATATAATCTTATAAACTAAACAGAGGAAATGGGAGCCATGGATAGCCATCTCATCTTTAACGAACACCAGGAGCCTTTACTGTGCTTCGAAGGAGCTGAGTCAATGAAAGCTAGTGGTATATGGAACTCCCGACTAGGAACRGCTCTGGCATCCTACAGAAAAGACCTGAATCTCTCTACCCTTCAGAGTTCTCTCTGGATATCTATGGAACAAACTGCCAACAGGTAGCAATGTAACTCCAGGGTTGATCTTTAATAAGATTAACATGCAGCATGGCAAGGTGGGGACTCATGCCCTGAGTGATCCTTGTTGATCCTAAGTAGACAAGTGGCAAATCTCATAGCCAGAGGGAACAATAACACCATTTGTTCAGTAGTTGGATTGCACTGTCAAAACTGTTCACTTTATTATTTTTCATTATATATGAAAACATTTTACTTCCTTTGTTTGACTGAGGACTGCTTTGGAACCGGGATAATTTCTTGTTCCTCCATCTGCTAGATTCTTAGACCCATTCCTAACTAGGAAGTGGAAATATCTTCAAAGATATATAATTTTATTCTGGAATGTATCTCGAAGCTTTTGGTCGTAGTGATGATATCACAGTGCATGGAGATAGCTGCCATTAGAAAGTTATCAGAGAAAATGTTATTTTAAGCCTTTTGAAGTTTATCAGATAATTTTTATTGATTTCAAGGAGCCCTGGCTTATGCCCAAAGGTGATGATGGTAGAGCAGAAGAGAGAAAGCACACGTATATGAAAAAACTAATCCACACAGCCCCAAATGGCAAATTGCTGTGCTAGTAAGTTGCACAGAAAAGAACCTTGGCACATTTTAAAATAGCAATTGCATCTCCAAAAATGGTCTCAAGACATATACTTCTTATAACTGCTTACAAATGGAAATGATGGGGTATAAAAAAAAAAGCCCAGTTGCTTATAATACCAGCACATTGGTACRGTCCTGCAGAAGACACCGAATGAGTTTTGAACTCTTAAAAAGGTCTGTCTGTAATCAAGCAAAGCTCACTCAAAGACTTTCATCATATATCACTTCACCTTCAGACAACAGATTCGTCTCTTAGATGGGACTACTGATACTTACAGGCTTACAGCCAAGCTCAGCTTCTAAATACAAAGCAAAGAGGTCTTATCAGTCCAAATTTATCATCATTTGCCTCAGCAGGATTATTCCATGAGAGCATTTCACTCTTCAAGTACTGATTAACATTAATGCTAATAATGTTTCAGTTTTTGCTCTAGCATCTCTTCTCTTCCACATAACACCTAAGTGGCTTTCCCAGCAGGTGAAAATTGTCATACTGTACAGTGGCAAAGGAATAATAGAAAGGTACAAATAGGCAGAGCATAATAGAGATCAAAGATCAAATTAATTTTCTGAACTGGTATTTATCTGAGATGAGACACTTCCAGAAGGTATTTTGAAGTTAGGAGGGAAGATGGCCAATATGGCCCACATGCCTGAGAAACCAGTCCAGCTGGAAGAGGTTACTGCCAAACTGAAAGAGGATGTGGACAAGATGCTTGGAAGGCCTGTTTCACTCCTGTTTTAGTTAAATCCAGTAAAAGCCTGGACACAGCAGAGGGCTGTGGGCTTGGAGTGTGCCTCTGAGAGACCTCTATGTCACGCTTGGTTCAAACCCTGTTTAAGCACAGCTGAAAGACTTGAAAACCACTTTCCAAATGGGGACTTACATGACAGATAGTTACATCCTGGGTGTGGATATAATATACCATGCATGGAAAAGTACAGGGATTGTCTTTTGCCAGGGACTTATACAACCACATCTGTAGTTCCCCACTGTTTTCTTCCTGACCCTCTTGGAGGGGTTTTCTATCCAAGTGTGCAAAAATTACAAATCCCCCAAACTGCAGTTTGAAATCTACCTAGAGAAACTTTCAGATTGTCCATGCCATAAATATCTCTTGCAGGCTGTCTGACGTCAGAGGATTTGGAGAGAGAGGCTGGTCTGAAAGTGAAAACAGCAGCCGTTCCAGTCGCACTCTAACAGCAGAGACAGCAAGAGGAGCAGTACAGGCATTTCTCTGTGTGGATTACGGGACTGCAGAACAGGGAGGATCCGCACAGAGAGACGGCTACTACAATGTAAGTGCAGCTGCTGCAGCAAAGCTTCTCATGTTTTTGCTTGTTTTCAAGAACAAATCCCTGCAAGTACTGATTGTCTTTCTTTCTTCTTTTTTTTTTTATTTTTTTTTTTATTTTTTCTTTTTCTTTTCCCTCTTCTGAAATATCCTGAAGCCACCTTGGCAGCACACAGGATTCAGGTTTAGCTTGATTACTTCTCCCAAAGGTATGCAGTGGGGCTGATGGTGCAGGCTTTTGCACTCCTCTATATGTGGATGGGGGTGACAGGGGATAAAGGAGATAGGAGGAGAGTGAGGAGGGGAAGGTCATATCTTTGGAAGACTACAAAATTAACTGAAATTCAGTTAGTTCATGCTCTGGAGCAGGAAAGCAAAATCCCAAATTTGCCTTTGGCAAAAATCTTGACTTCCTTAGGCAACTCCACAACGTAGGATTTCTTCTTTAACTCTTTAATCCCTTGTCATATTGTGCAGCAAGCAGTTTCTCTTTCCTTATGAGGATGATGGCCAATTTGCTGGCCCTGACAGTGAAGTGCTGTCCCACTCTGCCAGGCTACAGCTGATAACAGATCCTAACACAAGTATGGGGGTCACTAGGCTAAATCTGACAAATTTAACACCTTGAGCCTGTACTCACTTGATATTAAGGGCTCTCCAAAGAGTACACTGCTTCTGCCGAGAAGAGGTGTCTCTCACATCTAAAACCTAGTTTCAACAGGATCATGCATGAACAAGTCAGCTATTACAAGGAGAATCTCCCTGTGAAAAACTTGCAGAGATAGCGATACAGACACCTGGTTCAAGTCCCAGCAAAAACTAGTTATTATTAATTTTTTCTTATACCTCAGTAGTACAGAGATTCCCAAACCCACTCCATAAGAGGATGATGTTTTCAGTGGGGCACACAGCTGTATCTATTTGCAATTCAAATTCAATGCAGCATTTAATTAACCTTCCCTCCCCAACTTCACACCTGGATGTTTGTTCAGTCCCCAAGTGGAGATGGGAGCAGTTCTAGGGTAGCTGAACTGTGTAGGCAGCTGTCCTCTTCACTGGCATCTTCTCTACTGACCCATGACARAAGGAGCCTGCTTCCCCAGGAACAGTTTGAGGCCTCCTGTGTGAAGATGACACACTTCACAAGCACTCGTAGAAAGCTCTTGGCCAGCAGGAGCATTGTTGGCCTGTGCAGTTGCTAGAAGGAGAGATAATACCCTTGAGCATAAACACAAAGCTGGGTCGAGGAGCAGGAGCTATGTGAATTGCACAATACAATGCACCATGCTGTTAGCAATTGGCCTCAGCCAACAAGCAGTCACAAGAAAGGCTGCTGCAAGTCAGCATTCCCTTCATCAGGCWGTTTTGGTAACAGAAAAGGTCTGCAAATACTTCTCCTCATGAGGGTGGCAGAGTGGGTTATTGGATCAGAGAGAAAGAAATAAAGGAGGAAATAGGTTGACCAAGAGGAGGGAGTTTTGCTATGCTCTCTGCTGTATAATGACATTGAGCAAATGTTTAGCTGTGCTGAAAACAGCTGCAGGTTAATGTAATCACTGTGCTGGCTAATGTAATGGGGATAGCCTTTGCTGGGCAGATGATCAAGGTCTAATCCMCATTAAGGGATGCAATGCTGTGCCATGCCATGCAAAGCACGAGCTGCAGAATAAGCAACTGTACTGATGCATGTGTGAGGGAGCATGAGTTCTCAAAAGCTGACCCTGCAGGGATGTAGTTTGGAACTGAAGTCTCCATACTTGGAAAGAATCATGTTAGGATCTGAGCTACTTTGCTGTGACATATCAGAGTTTTTCTCTACTCCATTTATTTCTTACTAGATTTTGTTTCCAGTGGGTCTAGCATCTTCTTTTCCAAGAATCTGCTTTTTTTTTTTTTTTTTTTTTTTTTTTTTTTTTTTTTTTTTTGTAACAACAGACTAATTACATTGGCTGGCAATGTAAAAGAAAAAAAAATTCTTAAGGAATATAGTAATTGTTAGAAACTTTTATGCCCCAATAAAAATGTGAGCACCGTCACAGCCAAGACAAGTGTCCGGGAGCTGCAAACACTTTTAACTTGTTTCAACAGTTAGTCTTTCTGAAGTACTTTGGGCAATACAGGACTAATATATGCAGAACTGCTGAAAGCTGAGAGGGTGAGAAGAAGAACTAAAGGGGAGATAATTCCATATTTGGGTTGTTTTAATCTGACTATTTCCCTTCTGTCTCATCTCTCCCTCCTTTCTTCAGCTCAGCATCCAAGGGGTGAGCAACCTGCAGGGGTTTACAAGTCTGGAAATTGCCTGTGGACTGTTAATTGTGGTTCAGTGGGAAAGTTGCACATTGAGTGGAAGGCTGTGAGGAAAAATGGGAAGAGAGACATTGATCTGGCAGGACATAAATTTAGTTCTAATGAGAATGCATAGATTTTAATGTCCTTGAATCTAGATGCGGTTGTACCAGMCAGGAAATTGGTGGTTTGTCTATGGATGGACTTACCCTGGGAGCAAGATAAAATAACACAATATGGACAAGACAGACATCTTTTCAGTTTTGTTTTGTGGAACAGAAAGCTATTGCCTGCTAGAGCTTATGACAGTCACTGTGCAACCCTGAGGTTTTAAAAGTCTATATTATGTGTTATGAAGTGAGGTCTCATGGTTTCACAGAGCTGAGTAAGCAAATTCCCTGGATATCCTAGTGGCTTTACCACATCATATCACTTGTCTGCTGCTATCATTGCTGTTTGTTTAGTTGTGCTTCTTATGTGTAGTTCTCTTCATCTTGAAAATCAGTCACAAATACTTTTCTTACCAATTCCAGACATGCTGTGAACTTACTGTACTTCATTGAAAGGGAGGCTCATCAAGAGTTGAATAGCATCTTGAAAACATCTCCAGAATTGCTTGGGTTTGCTCCATCTGCCTTAGTTGATACAAAATTCCCCCAAGGTCCAATGGTATCCCAGAAACCCATGTAGTCCCTCCAGGCCAGCCATCTGACTTAGAAATTGAGCAATCAGGGGACACTGTTTCCTGACACTTAGGGGAAGGATGTGTGGGAGGCTTGGCTTTTAGCACTTTAATTGCTGTGAATTTTCAATCCTGGATCAGTCCTATGGAGAGCTGACCCTCTCTTCTTGCCTGCTCTTACAAACCTCAGGCAAGCACAGCATGTTCCTAAATTAGAAGAAAGCTGACTGCTCTTATTTTCATTGGATGAAAGAGTTTATGTGTATTTTCCCTTGCTTTTGGGTTAGTTGATTATTGACAGTCATGTCTCATGTACCTTTTCCATTTGGTGGTGTGATGGCAGTGATATCCCTAATATCACACTCCTTTGAGCTTAGGCATGTGCAGAAAACTGGTAGTTTTCAGTATATATACTAACATGCAGTAGTACGTCTGAATAATTTCTCATGTTTCTGCAATTCCACTTAACAGTGAAGTTACTTCTGTTTGGCACAAGTCTGTGTCATTAACAGRCTAGGGACTTGTTATCTTCCAACCTGAGTGACCTGAGACATAGAGAGTGCAAATCGGCTCTTATCTAGGGGAAGTTTTCTGTACCTCTGTGTTGTTCAAGTAACTTATTCCATCTTTTATTTCTAAGTAAGTCCAAGTAACGTCAGAACTTGGTACAGAGAAACTGAGGCCCAAGTTGTGCAAAGTAACCTGTAATTTTGGCTCTTTATTTTTAGTGTCTTTTAAGACACCAAGACACTCAAAAATTGAGACAGCCAAAATTACAAGCTGTTTTTGAAATGCTGGCCGAGGGACTTGGGCAAATCTGCAGAGTGCATTTGACTTCGCTCACATACTTCTTACAGCAGAGTAAYTCTCTGGAGGTCTGTGAAACTACTGCTGGTTTACAGCAGTGGAAGTCACAGATGAATGTGTCCTGTGCTGCCAGAAGCTCCCATAGGCTTTGTTATGTCAGTCCTGTACTCACRGTCTATTTTTCTTGACAGGATGTACTCAGCTGTGATTTGCTGAGAACCATGTAGCCACATGCACAAGAACACATCACACCCTGAATAGTGCTATTGGTAGTGTAGCCTCAAGCTGTCTTAGTGCTGTGTGTTAAATAGGTACCCAGTGATGGTCAAAAAGCCTTTCCCTCCCTGAGGCTTTGTTTCTGATTTGTATATTGCTCAATGTTCATGCTCCCTTTTAGATTTGTATTTTAAGTCTTCTACAGGGTATTTCAACACTTGAGATCTTGGCTTCTCTGGTGATCTCTATAGTGTCAGATATGTCTTCTAATGGTAGGCGTTTACTAGACATAGGACAAAAATCTGTGGTGACCAGTGACAGGACCTGAGGGAATGGCCTGAAGCTGTGTCATGGGAGGTTTAGGTTGGATTTTAGAAAAGGTTCTTGACYCACAGAGTAGCTGAAGGGCAGGGCTCTGAACAGGCTCCCCAGGGAAGTGGTCATGGCACCAGCCTGACAGGGTTCCAGAAGCATTTGGACAATGCTCTCAGGCACATGGTGTCACTCTTGGGAATAGTCCTTTTCAGGGACAGGAGTTGCATTCGATGAGCCTTGTGGGTCCTGTCCAACTCTGGATCCTCTGCAACATGGAGTAACAAAACTGAGCGGGAGAAGCTCAGGGCTTTTTGATTTAGTGGAAAAGTTAGTCTGATGGTATGCCGAGCTTATATCAGTGATAAGGCTTTTCTGGAATTAAAAATTAAGGGATAAAGGTAGAAAGAAGGAAGTGGATAAGAAAGGCATGAAATCAGAAGACTTGCTGGAATTAAAGGAATGGGAGCTGGAGAGCAGGAGGATGTGTTTAGACTGCATGAAAATGGTAATATAGGTAACCTTGAGGAACTGAGAAAAACTTCGGCAGTAAGAAAGAAATAGGCATCCTCCCTGAATAACAAGTGCTTGCTGACTTCCAAGTAATAATTGCTGAAGTTGGTATTTTTGCTCATGAATTTTGAAATTCACATTTGTATTTGTTGGAGAGTAYTTTTCTCTTCATTATGTCCCAAAATGACTTAAATCCAGGCAATGTAAGTGGCATCTCAGCTCTTCTTTCAAATGGGGACAAAGCTGATTTGTGAGACCCAACAAGTTTATTCTGTCTCCTTCATATATTACTTTTATTAAAGAGGCATAAACAAGGACCCCTTTTGACTGTTTTATACTTCTATTATTCAAAGCAGTGAACAGTCTTGATTTGGGGGGCTTTGCATTTTGTTTGCTGTTTGGAGGGGCAGTGTTTTTAGCTGCTAAAGAGTTGAATTAATGAGCTGTGAAGTCTTAAGAGAGGAAAACTTGCACAGTCCCATGTTCCTCTTTGAAGAATGTGATCAGGTCCAACTTATCATTTTACTGTCTGATTGAAGATGTGCTACCAGGACAGTTGCATAAAATAAATACACAAACACAGAAACATAAAGGAGAAGGAACATTTCTGCCAAGGACCACAATCCAGGTTGAATTTATTGTGAAGAGATCATGCAAGAATACATTTCAAAGTTTAGTATCACATGGCAATATTCTCTTCTCTTCTCTGTAGACAAAGCTGTGGGAAGAGATGAACAATCTTTGAGGCTGGGTCCACGGGTAGCTATTAAACATAATGTGGCTGTACTCCCATCTGCAAATCCTAAACAATGGAAAGAATGGAGCAGGGGTAGGATCAGACTACATATGATATTTTTATATGCTTTGCCTAACCATCTACAGCTGACCTTTACCTGGACATACAGTACTGGTTTAGATGGACTTGTGACTCTATATGGTCCTACGCATATTTCTGCAGTTTTTGAGAGCGATAACAATGTGCAGATCCTCTGATGTTTCAGCTATTCTCCAGGGGAGAAGCAGTCATAGCTTTAAGATGTTGACTGAGGAAGCTGACCAGGCACATCATTAACTTCCAGAAACTCATTCATATTTTGGAGTCTTTTAAGTGTCAGGAATACACATGAAGAAAGTATATCTTCACTTTTAGCACTATCTTTGTCCTCATGACATTGAAAAAAGGGATCAGCATCTCAGCTTYTTCCCCAGTTGAAAAGTAGATTACAAAGAGTGACAATTTTTTTTCAGAAAATAATTATCTTGCTAACCCTCATCTAGTTATTTTTAGAGATGTTTTGTATTTTCTTTTGCATTCAAATATTTCTTTAAACATTTCAAACAGGCATACTCATCAGTAGCATGATTGTTGCTGATGTTTTCATAACTAACAAATATTTTGGATTCTCCCATTTTCCAGGAAAGCTCAGTGCTTTAAAAATAAAAAAAAATTAGGCTATTTTGAAGTATTTCATACTGTTCTTTAAAAATCATTAATTTCTTTGCACACTTTTGGTCCTGCACTGCCATCTGTTTTCTCTCAAGTCTCCAGAACGCTGTGACAGAAATACGTTGGAATTTCATGTTGTTCTGCATCAGCCTGCCAATTCTGCTCCTTTCCTTGTCAGGTCAAAGCAGGCAACCTTTTCAAGAAAGAATGAAACAACTGTGGAAATATTTAAGCATCTTTGTCTCTGCTCATCCTTGTGTAGAAGTTTCCTGGACTCTTCTAYAGGTGTAACATGATTTCCCTCTAACATAAAGCCATTGTTTTCCCCAAAGTGTTAAAGCAGTCCATTYCCTCTGAAAACATGAAGTCAATAAATCATCCGCCTCCAATACAACAAGTTTTGTACATTCCATTGGTTTAAGATCAAATCCTCAATGCCGTGGGTGTTAAATGACCATTAATCAGATTGTTTCTGATAGAGCTGGATCATGTCAATGGACTGTTCCTATCTGACCAGTAGAAGTTAAATGATGAGAATATGTTCTTGTCTGCAGTCATACACTATATAGCACTATATAATGTGAGGACAAGTCACATATGTATAGCAGACCAAGTCAGCAATTTATTGTTTTCATTCAGCACTTTTCTCTGGAAAATTTCCAAGCACTTTACAAATATCAGCGGATTTAACATTTTGGGAAACTGAGGCACAGCTTTCTCTGTTGCCTGCAAACAAACGGGAGTCTATGCTATCACATAAGTGCTCTCACTGCAGGTAGGTTAGAGAACCATGTTTTTCAGATACCTTTATGTCTTCTGAAGTGTTAATGTAGCAAAGCCATAGCTATTAGTTAAAATATTATAACATCATCTTTATCATTATATTGCATTTAGCCTCCTGTCTGGTAGAAAAGCCATATATTCACTGAAAGCATACTTCTCCTGGAATGAAAAAATATCATCCTACTTCAGAGTGGGTAATTCTGTCCTTTATTACTCCCTCCCTCATGTCCTCCCAGAGCCTTTAGTTACAATCTCCACTTCTTCCTATGCTCCACAATTCATTTAGGTTTTTGCCTGTACTGAGAGTATGGAACTCAGGTTGCAATAGTTGTAAGAGAACTGGCCTACTAGGTAGAATAGGTTTAGATAAAATGTTAGATAAGAGCATAGATCTGTAGAGAAGGTTTACAAGGATATCATTCTTCCTTATAAACRTCAGGCATGGAGCCATCCACTAGTGCAGACAATCTTGGTTTTCCCACTGAGTCACTGACCATTAAGCTGGGATTCCTGGACTGTGAGTACCCCGCTTAAATCCATTTGGCAGAATCCTGACCCCCTCCAGGCAGGTGACCCCCATCAGCATCTGCACAACAGATGAAAGAAAGCAAGATCTTGACCAAACATGGGAGGACTTCAGTCCTTTGCTACTTTTGCAGCCGTGTATACAGCGGGAACCAATTAAACTGTTTCTGACAGCTGAGTGCACAGAGGGACAGTTGGTTTTGTTCTCGCTTGCGCTCTGATCTGTCAGCATCCTCCTGCACTGTTATGCAGGGATAGAGTAATAACCATGCTAGGGCCCTGCCAATATGAACTGTCTTCCAACTGTGCCCTACTGAGATATGAACTTGCCCTCATTGCTTGTTTCATACTTTTACTGCCCTGTGGGTCAGGCGCCCCAATGAGTGAATCTCTCTGGCTCTGTCGYAGAGGCCCTGAAATGTGTTGCCAATGCCAGAAGTACAAAGCTTGACCTTAGCCTTTCATCGTCAGCAGGATCCAGGCAGCCTGYGTGTGAATGTTGCAAAGTCTTTGACACTCACCATTACTAAGTTATAGGGAGAAAAACTGATGCATTTTCTGACTGAAAATTTCTGAATTTTTCCTTGGGAGACCCATGACTTATTCTTCAGCTGTGTCTGGACTTATCCWGAATAGCTTCATGTACCTGCTGGGGGACATGTGTTAAGCAATAAATGTCCTATTGTGCCCTTCATGACACATTTTTTGTTTAATCAGAGGCAAAATTTAGCAAGTGACCCCTCACTGTCTCATCCCCTGCTTACTTTCAGTGGTGATGTTTAGTATGTTCACATCTATTGGGACATCTCCAGRGGCCCCTACTCTTTCTGATTTTCACATCTGTTAGTGTAGCTAAGCTACTGTGAAGTGGGAGTCTTATCTTAAAAAAACAGTTACTGCAAATACAAGCTACACTTGACCTACCACAATGTATTAACATTTTCATATGGTATCACTGGAGTTTTATCAAAAAGCAGTATAGGATTGCCACTTCATTAGTCTTGAGAATCAGTTCTTCAATAACTGTCTTTGATTTTTGCGAGTTATGTCAGCCTACAATTCAGATTGCATGCATATAAATATGTTGGGTGTTTTTTTTTTTAATTTTGACATAAATATTTATCTCTATCTTTATGTATTTTTATCCACAGAGTAGACTAAATTTTGTTATCTCTAGAATCAGTTACCAGAGGTCAGGGAGATGATATTATGATATTATACCTCTGTACAATGAAATACCTGATTTGTCACMGTGCTTTAAATTAAGAGTGAATATTGCTGCCTCACTTCAGACTGGAAAACTTACCTAATTGTTTCCCATTGGTCACTTGAAAAGGCTTATGTTAATGTGTGACAGTTTTGGAATAAATGTGCTGTGGAGATGCTGGACTACGTGTCTGTTACATAGTTGTCTATGATTGTAGGAAACAGGATGTGATGACTTTGTAGTCTTGTATTGCCATGAATGCACATGACCCAGAATCCAACTGACCACCCTGCGGACTCTGGTGACATGTGGGAGTGCAACAAATTAAAATAGAAGCAGATGGTGAAAAAGTACCCTCTGTGTTTTGCCTTGTCTTTTCTTTGAGGGATGTTGCCTTAAGTCTTTGATCCAAATAGCCTGCTGAGGAAACATGTCTCTGAGCTAGGCTGAAACAACACTAGGAACGTTGTCTTCAGTTCTGGATACTCAGTGCTAAGTGGTTACACAGAGGAGAGGGAGAGATAGGCAACTTCCATTTTTTGTTTGGGCACTCTTTAGTTATGGTCTCTTGGGATTCTTGAGCTCCCTCAGGACTAAATTCACAAAGAAGCTAGAGGGAGCTGGGCAGTTTGGTGCCAGACTGGGGGACAACGCCTCCAGAGAAATGGAAAAAACTCTTTGACTTACATTAAGAATTCTTTCATTGTTCATCTTGGGCTTACTTCTGCTGGCTGACCACTGGCATTAACTTAGGGCATGTGCTTTTCAGTGTGTTATCTATGTCTTTGTTCGTTTGCTTTCTTGCAATGGAACAGCCGAGTCTGCATAGGAGTATAAGTTTTATTTATTATGTTTTCTGTAGAGACTGTATGAACTTAAATCCATGAGCTCTCTAGGTTCTTATATTTGTTGCATTTGGAATTTTAAGGCTTCTCACCAACATTTGGAAGTTTGTTTCTAGGGCCAAATTTTGCCATTTGATGTGGATCACACGCACTACATCTTGTGATGCTATCAGGGTGGGAAAYAACTGGCCCTGTAGCCTCAGTGAAGCTCATGGAGAAATTCACTCCTGGGTGTCACAAAAGCAGTTTTCCCAGTTCTGTGATATTTAGTCTAGAAAATCTCCATGTAGAATAAGATGCCATGCAGGATTTGTTTAGTAGCTCTGGGCTTCAGTTATCTCTGAGCATGCTATGAAGCTTTAGGGTCACAGCAAATGTTGTACTGCTCCTAGGCAAATGCACCCAGACTGGAGTTTGTTCAGCGGTCATTGTGCCTGGCTCTTGAAACACCAAGCTCACTTTTACATATTCACTGAGACACAGTAATCACTGCATTATACCAGCGTCTGTGTATCAGACACACCCAGTGATTTGTTTGCAGACTTTCCCACACCCTCCGAGTTGCCACTTCTTAGTTTGGGTCATTTTTTCCATGTCTGTGTCAGATGTCTTTTTCCCTCCAGATATTTTTGGTGCAGCTGATTGCAGCAGGTCGAGAGGACAGCACAAGTCTGCCTTTTGCGGCTCACATGCGTTGCACCATTMGAGAGCATTAAAGCAATCAGGCAGCTGGACTGATCACTGTAGGTGGCTTCAAACTGAACTGTTCTAATTGTATTTCTATTCTATTCCTGATTATGGAAGGTTTTTTATTTTGTTGTTTAGACTTTTTTTGGGTCTTTTTACTTTTTTATTTCAATATGTACCTCCTATCATGTGTTTACAGTTGTTCATTCTTTTTACCGTCCTTTCTTTATGCAGCCGAGGAATATCATAGTCCCGAAGAACTAATATGAGCCTAACTAAACCTCACCACACTGAACCACTGGGCTAACACAGGCCTTTTATTTTTTTGCTGTCATTTGGTATCTGCATGAAGATTTTTTTTTTAGAGTTCTGCTTTAAATGATGTTTCTGGTATGTTAGAAGTCTGTGTGGTTTTGTTTATTAGCAATTTATTACTTTTTTTGCCTTGTTTGACATGTGTCAGCTACCGAAGGTT
This sequence comes from Malurus melanocephalus, assembly GCF_030028575.1. Classification (NCBI taxonomy): domain Eukaryota; kingdom Metazoa; phylum Chordata; class Aves; order Passeriformes; family Maluridae; genus Malurus; species Malurus melanocephalus. The sequence continues at coordinate 5,185,990 of NW_026623237.1, forward strand.
CTCTTCTGTCAAATGTATCAGAGGTGGTGACTAAGTGGCTCCTTGTCCTGCYTGCTTTGGTAATTGTGCTGAGCCAAGTAGTATCTATTGGATACGCAAGCACGTGGGGCAAGGAAGGGCTTGTCAACTCAAGGAAACTAAGGAGCTGTAGGCAGGAGCTGTGATGCTGGTTTGGTCAATAATTACAGGCTGCAGACTTCACAGGTCCTGAAAGCTAAGCAAACTCCATCTTGCTTAATACTTCAATGAAATACTGAAGGATATACGAAGCAGTGCAGATCACCTAGAGGCATGTATCAATTTTGAGTCAGGTTTAAGACCAAAATCTTGGGAATTCGGTATTACAGGATATCGGAGTTTTTTCTCTGCGCTTCACAGTGTTTTTGAGCACTAAATTAGTAATCTTTGAGGAAAAAAAATACAACAGTTTAGACTATCAGAAAGCATAACTTATGAAATAAAGTAACAATTTTGGTCAGTACTTCTTTGGTTCAGCAATATACATAGGTCTCAGATACTTATGATTAGGTGCACTAMGAATGGGACACAGCCTAATATAGCTGCCTTTGATTTCTAGTTTGTCTTTTTGTTGCTTGTTTCTGACTCAACACAGGCTCTGAATAAACTGTCTTCTTCCAAAAATTGCTAATATAGATGGTCCCTTGAACTCCTCTGTGCCTGGGAGTTGGGTTGTATTGGTACAATTACTCGAACATATTTACAAAACTATTTCTTATCTGCTGATGTTTCAGTTTTTGTGATAAAAGTTTATATAAATTATGACATGACCCAAAACWCCTCAGATCTTATGGATTTTGACTTTGGCCTGTAGAGCTTGGAGTTCTTTTCAGAGTAGGTGAGCCTACACATCACCAGTTGACTTCAAAAGGAGTTGTGGGTGCAGAGGCATTCAGTCACTTGCCCAGGGTCACAGAGATAGTTGGGATCAGAGATCCATAGAACAATTCCTGGCTCCAAGTAAATGAACACACATGCTGCATCAGTAGAAACTTCTGAACTGTGCTGGGATCTTGTGTAGCTGCACCTTAAGGAGTGGGTTTTGTCTTTCATGATAAGATTTAAACAGCTACACCTTTATAATGATAGTAGCAATTGCCACCTATGCAGTGACAGGAACTACCAGGTGAGTAGGAACTATTGTACACAATTTAAGGTGTCTTTTAAACTGCAGTGATTGTTTTTAAAATACCACAACTTGGGAATTGCTTGGAATGCTCCTTCTTGCATTGGCTTGGCGCTGACTTACCTGGCTGCAAAGTGTAAGCCAGTGCTCATTCCTTTTCTATCTATCTCACTTACCATGACTGACTTTGCACCAAGGATGTGGTGAACAATGCAGCAAGCCCTGCTTTTAATTTTTTTTTCTTATACCCACTGCAGTAAGTTTAAGGTTTACTGGAAAATGTAACAGCTGTAGAAAGCAGCATGTTAGAATGGCATCACAGCCTTATTCTTCCTTACAGTGTCAGCTGAATTGGCTAGGGAGTTCTGACTGCACCTTTTCACAAAATCCATGAGCTCTCATTAGCACACTCCAGTGATTGAGGCACACTGCGCTGAGAAAAACCTCCACATACTTCAGGAATAATGTAATCTAGTTTTTTTTTGTCTAAGGTCTAAATGTGATTAATCTAATGATGATTTAGAACTTAAATAGAAGCAAGCCTGGAGAAGTGGGCTAAACATTTTTCTCATTTAGCTGAATTGTCTAAACACTGGAGACTAAGATGGGTTTATGCAGAACCTTCTAACACTGAGTCTGAATCAGACATGATTATCCCTCTTTTAGAGAGTACAGAGTCAGAAACATGATTTGGCTTGCCCATGCCCACACAGAAATGCACAGCTAGTGTCAGCATTACAGCTAGGTTACTCAGAAGCACACAGAAATGCAATGTGTATTGCACTTCTTCCCACCCCTAAGTGACATAAAGACTGCTTGCAAGGGATCACATGCACACTCTTCATTATCTTGACAGCTTTTAAGCATGTGGGTTCCCTCTTGCATTGTGATTTTATTTTTAATATAAAAATAATCATGACTAAAGTAAAGTATTTGAACATACACATTTTCATCATCATTGTAAAAATACAGTTCCTTGAGTCTGTAATATTTGTACYTATAGAACTTTCTGTTGCTGGCTTTTCTGGTTAAACCAGTACACACTGTGAAAAGTGAGTGATAACATATGAAGATTGTCAGAAGTATTGAAGGGAATTTTCCTGGCCCTAAAAAAACACTGCACTGAGAATGAGAGGGCAATCAATTTAAATGAAACGAGTAAGTTCTAAAGGTTTAGAAAATTTCAGGTTGATGCTGAAGCTGAGACTTAGGTTTCCTGTCTCCTGACGGTTTATGAATACCTTTGTCTTCTCCTTGATGTCAGGCATAACTGTTTGTGTCAACTTCCCTGTGTCCCAGGGTAGAATCTGCAGGCCCTTTCCTTTAAAGTTTTTGGAATTTACATAACCCTGCAATTGTAGCGATGCAAAATGTGGCTCTGGTTACAATAACAAGGGTTTAGGGAGCACAGGGAGAGATTGCAGCGGCAAAGGCATAAAAGCAAAACAAAACAAAACTCTACATGCAGTTTTAATTTTCAGCAGCCACGTGAGAACTGTCCTGCAGTTCCTGGCTATAAATAAAACTCTGCCGTCATAGGAAGACAAAAACCAAAACAGTTCACATTCCTCTCAAATTTTCTTAAGGTTATAAAAAATTAAGGAATGGTAAATATTTCTAAAGTAGAGTGTGTCTTTGCTGGGGAATGTCAAATTGTTACTCAAGGGGGTTGATATTTGCATTAAGTAAAGAAATTTGGCATTAARCCTCTCTTTCTCTGCTCCATCTCTGCAAGCTCTTTTAAGAAAACCACTTAGGACTGCATATAGAAAGCTTGCCAGGCAATACTTCTTAGAGCTCCATGCATTTACTACCTTAGTGTTAGCTGAGGCAGGAACCTTCTTTGTGTTGAATGAGCATCACTCAGGAGTATGACTGTTGCTTCTTGTCAAATCTCCATCCTAGTTCTTTTACACAGTATGTTAGGAAGGTGGAGACAAGGATCACTTTGTTGCATAGTGAGATGCTGTGGCACTGATAGATGCAGGTGTGAATACAGAATCAAACAATGCTCTACACCAAAAGTAATACCATAAAAATAAGCAGGCCTGCTTGATAAGTAAGATTAGAGTTATGTGGCTGAACAAAGATTTGGTCACTTGTTCAGTTTGTTCATCAGAATGAAAAATTGTTACAATTCCAAGTGTTGCAGGATAAGCTACTTCACTTTTAGATTCAGGGATGAGAAGATGTAATGCCACATGAATTGCATGACTAAGGACAGCTCTTTAGGGAATATAAGGACACACTGAATCATGAAGTGGTAACAAGRGGATGAATGGAGATAACCTTTAGCAGAGAGCCCTAAAGTAATCAGGACATGTGATAGGTCTCCACAGAGAACTTCTAACAAAACTTAAGCATAAAAGAAAGTTTATAAGAGGTGGAGTATGGTCAGGTGACCTGGAAGGAATATAGAGACACTACCTGAATGTGTGGGTATGGGATAGCGAAAACCAAGACCTTCCTGGCCTTGAATCTGCCAAGGGACATGCAGAACAACAAAAAGGGCATCTAAAGGGAGATTGCACAAGAAAAAAGAGGGAAAAAATAGGCACACTGTTGAATAGTTTAGGGACTAGACTATTGGTGGTGAAGGACACAAAAAAGGACGAGATGCTCAAGTCTTCACTGTGTACTCATCTTGAGAAATCCCATGCCTGTCAGACCAGCAACAAAGTATGGAGTAAGGAAAACTCATTCCTGATTGATGAGAATTGGGCTAGGGAATATTTAACTAAGCTGTACAAATAAACAAGTAAGTCCCTGGTACCTAATGGGATACACCCACAAATGCTGAGGGAGCTGTCTAATGTCAATGTGAAGCCACTCTTGGTTAGCTTTGAAAATACTGGGGGAGATTCTTGAGGACAGGAGGAAAGCAATTGTAACTTTTATTTTCAAGAGGCACAAGGAAGGTGATCTGGACAGGGTGGACAGCCTCATCTCAATCCCTAGAAAGGTRGAGTGTACCACTTTAGAAACCAATTCCAAACATATGAAGGAAAAGAATGTGACCAAGAGTACTCACCACAAATCCCTGAAGAAAAAACTTTCTGACCATCCTAAAAGCCTTCTATGATGAGACAGGGAGAGAACAGTAGATGCTTTTTATGTTGACTTTAGTAAGGCTTTTGATGTTTTTATATGATGTCCTCATTGACAAACTGATGAGCTGTGGGCTAGATCAGTGATCAGTGACATGGCTTAGTAGCTAGCTGAGCTGCTGGACTTGAAAGGTTGTGGTCAGCAGCAAACAGATCAGCTGCAGGACACACAAATAGATTATCCCAGGTTTAGTTGTGGGATACAAAACTGTTTAACATATTCATTAATGGCCTGGATGATGGGACTGGCTGTACCTTCAGCAAGTTTGCTGACAACATAAAACTGGGAAGAAAGACTGATAGACCAGATGGTCAAACTGCTGTGGGGTACCTTCCACTAGAATTCCTGATTTTTGTCCTGGCATCAGATACCTATTTGGAAGCACCTCAATGGAATCTCATAGAATTCAACAAAGGAAAACACCAAGTCCTTTTCCTAAGGAGGAAAAACCTCATGCATCAGTACAGGCTGGGGCTAACCCACTGGAAAACAGCCTTGTATAAAAGGACCCAGAGTTCTGGTAGGCAACAATTTGAACATGAGTCTGAACTGTACCCTTGTGGCAAAGAAAGATAACAGCCTTTGGACTCTACTAGGAAAAACTGCCAGCAAGTCTAAACAAATGATCTTTCCTCTCTCTCAACACATCTGGAATGTTGTGTCCGATTCTGGGGTTCCACAGGGCAAGAAAGAGATGGACACATTGGAGAGAGTTCAATAGTGTGGGCCACAAAGATGATTAAAAGGGTGGTATATCTGACATATGAGGGCAGACTGATAAACCTGGGGCTGCTTATCAATATATATGAATACTTGATGATGTGGGAGTAAAGAAGGTGGAACCAGATGCTTCTCTGTGGTGTCTGGTGGCAGGAGACTGTTTATGGGCACTAACTGAAACAGAGGAAATTCAATTTAAATGTAAGACAAAAAATCCATGTGTATATGATCAAAACACTGAAACAAGTTAYTCAGACAGATTGTGAAGGCTCCATATGTAGAGATACTCAAAGCCTGACTGGATGGGGCTCCAGGCAACCTTCTCTAGCTGACCCCACTTTGAGCACTAGGTTTGGAGCAGATGATTGCCAGAGATCTCATGAAGCCCTAACCATTCTGTGCTCTGTGATACCTACTTTTTTCCTCATGGCTGAGTCAAATCAGCTCAAGAACTGTGCTCATAGCTGACACTTACTATTTTGGTACAAGTAAYATTACTGTCCCACATCCTCTTAAAATAAGCGATGCTGGACAAAAATCAGGAATTGTGGTGGAAGGTTTTTGGGAGGGTGGGGAGTGGTGGAATTGCTTCCTGTTCTACATACAATTTGAGGTTGGGTAGAGGACTTAACTCTCCTGTGATGTCTTTCTCTAGTATCAAATTCTTACAGAGGAGTGGGGGGAAGAGAGAGAGAGAGAGAGAGAGAGGCCTGACTTTGGCTAGTGTTGATAGACCTGTATTAAAATTGATACTATTACTTCAGTGGAAAATTGGGTTAATGAGAGAAAAACGAAGCACTGTTTTTCTGTCATCCCCCAGAGACTAGAGTTTCTATGAATAATAAGACACACATGGAGGAATTGACAATTCTAATGATGTTTCTCTTAAAAGAGTTTAGTTAAATACCATGGGAAGCAAACAAGGAATAGGTCACTTTATATTTCCTGAAGTGACAGTACAGCAGCATTTGTGGAATGTCCTGAAGCACATTCATTTGGCCCTAATAAAAAATAATTAAAAAAACCCAACAACACGAAAATTAACTGAATAATTTTATTAGCTGATAAAAGCAAATAATTCATACAGATTTCCACCTAAATCCTGGAAATCAACTGTCTAAAGCAGCTGATAGAAGACAAAGCCAATAGTTCTGTATCAGCTGAAAACCATCTTTTGTATGTTAATCACAATCTGGGCAGAAATTTCTTTTTTCTTTATCAATGATCACTTATGATACCTATACTCAAAGTTAATGGAGAGAATAACAAATCAATGATTTGTCTGCAATGCAGATGCAATCAGTGTGGAAGATACAGTGGTACATGTGAGATATTCATATTGGATTTGATTGTTGAGTATATTAAGAGCACTGCTGAGTGCTTCAGAAGACTAGCCCTGCAYTGAAATTAAGAGACAATATAGGAACCTCTGTACATATTCCTCCTGTAATTTCTTTTGAAAGTAAAAAAAAAAAAAACCTGGAGATGCCTTTTATATTGAGAGAAAGCTAAAAAGAATTACTTATTTGCAATTGTTTCTCCAGAAGACCATCTCTGTCAAAGCAGCTGTACTAACTCATCTGAAGAGGGCTCCTCATATGAAGTGAGCATCTGAAGTGAACAACTTCRGACAACTGCAGAGAGTGAAGAGCAAGTCAGAAACTACACAGATCAGCCAGGTTAGTTCTGATTTGTGTGTGGGGGATGGGAGAGGAACAGAATACCAGGGAACAGAATTTTAGCTWTCACTTTTGTTTTCTTAAACATATATGTTTTCTACATTCACCAAGCAAGAGGAATCTTGCCTACTGCAAGGTGGTAAAATGGTTTTTCAACTTTAGAATAAAGTTATAGTTAACAGGGCCTACTGCACAAGCCGCAGTTGTGGACAAAGTGTGTTTAGAAGGAGGACATTCCCTAATGGCCTAAAAATTGTAACCTCCAATCCCATCAGTCTCTTTACTCCATCACCATTTCAGCAGAACAGAACTGGTGTCTAGACTGTACTACAAGTGTTAGTCACCATTACTCCCAACTGAGAGCCAACATATTAACTTGGTTTTGAATATAATTTTAGTCTAAACTGGAGGCATTTCTTGTAAGTTAGTAAACAGAGTTATTGTAAATGATAGTTTAGTAACATTCTTGATTTTATGCTCTTTTCCCTTCCTTCCTTCCTTCCTTCCTTCCTTCCTTCCTTCCTTCCTTCCTTCCTTCCTTCCTTCCTTCCTTCCTTCCTTCCTTCCTTCCTTCCTTCCTNTTCCTTCCTTCCTTCCTTCCTTCCTTCCTTCCTTCCTTCCTTCCTTCCTTCCTTCCTTCCTTCCTTCCTTCCTTCCTTCCTTCCTTCCTTCCCACCAGTTAGAAGATAATTCAATGTCAGCAACTTCCTCCTTGGTGTGATTTAGAATACTTCAGTGTTTTGGTCTGTTAAGAACTTGTGCATGCAATTTGTTCATGAAGCCTAATAACACCTAGTGTCTCACGATTTTCCTTTCTACTTTTCTTGTAGACTTGCAACAGTCATTTATAGAGACAAAATAATAGGAAACCTTTTATTCCCATGGTGTTTGCACTTTATGTGAAGCAACACTGTGAAGGCTCATTATCCAGTTCCCTACTGATGCCAGCTCTGCAGGAGTATTTACATGAATGTAAAGTGAGTGTGGAGCATGACTGAGTTAAGAAGGTGCATGATGTGAATGAGCAGGGCAGTGGTAAATCAGTGGTCAGAGCTCAAGCTCCACTGTACTTCTAATGAGCTGAGCAGTAAGTTTCCTATGGTTGTTTCCATAGGCATGATACTGTCTCTCAATATCCTAAACAGTTTCCACAGCTGTTTGAACCTCACAGACACCAACACAAAAAAACACAAGTGCTAAACTTCAGATTCCGTCACGTGAAATGTAATATGATGTTTTGCTTACAGCTCCAGTTTGCTGTGTATGGTTATGTATTCAAAAGGTACAGACTTACTCCCCAAAATTTCAAACATTATTATTTTACATCTTTGAAGACTTCTGAAAAACTGAAAAATTCATTTCTGATTAGCCACATCCCTCTGGGTGACCAGTTTTTTCTCTGGCATATGCAGTGGTCCAGGAGCAAACAATGGTTTTAGTGGCTGAGTCTCTGTGGATGAACATCTTGCATAGAATCAGGGCCACTACCTAGTTAAATATGTGCTGCTCTCCTGGCATACACCAAGTTTCCCTCTGGCTCAGACTGCCAGGATGGAATTAAAGCTTGCTGAATCTGGGTGTGTCCCTCTTCACTCAACTGCTTCACAGAGAAAGCACTGTATTTTCTGTCTCCAGAGCAACTCTGTCTTTCTGGTAATCACACACGTATTAGCGCCTCACTGGAGCATGGGTGCTCTGCATTCCCTGTAAACTGAACCCTCTTGCCAAGTACAACAAAGATGGCCTACATCTTTCTTCTCTCCTGCCCTCACCCTCACAGTCATGCAGACTTCCAAGAAAGCAGTTCAGCATCCTTTGCCTAGAAATAAGGAGCCACCTTTCCGTAGGAACATTGTCCCATTTCCAGGACTCCTAAGCATACAGGAATTCCTGTAAAGAAGGTCAAGTATCCTCCAGGAAAGTGTGTGTCACAAAATAGGACAGATTTCATGTGATGAAAGTTATGTCTAAGAAAAATCAGGGTGAGTTAACAGTGGTGTATTAGAGGGAAGGCAAAAACCCCAAAGCAAAATGAAAAAGAAACCCCAAACAAAACTAAAACACCAAAGTGCCCAAAGCCAGAATAAAGAGCTTGGCTATCAAATACTGAAACTAAATGTCATTTGCAATTAGTTGTAATAATAAGGTCAGCTGCCTTCCTAATTGATTTCAGCTTCTTACTAGGGGATCAGTGCTGCTGATTAGTTTGCATGTAAACTTTCAAGAACATGAATAATCAGAGTTTAATAAGCCATACCAACTGTAATGAATTCTTCTGGATCTTCTGCGAAGAATATATAGTAAGCAAATGTTGTCTCCTGCCCAGCATCACAGATAGAGCCAGGATTTTTTGCTCTAGCTACTCTTTTTCCACTGAGATGCTACAGAGCATTTAAAAGCACACAGAATTGGCTAAATTGAAATAATTTTCACAGGAACTGAGTTTCCTAGCTAGGATAGGAGCAGTGGGACAGCTCAGTCACCAATTCTGCAAAAAGGGAGGATATTTAGCTGGAGTTCTCTGCCTGCTGAACAGCTGTTTCAGGATCCAGTAGTAGCCAAGTATTTAAAAAAATCCCAAGACTGTCCTAAATTGGCAGTAGGGTCTTAACATACCTCCATCAGCTTATAGACCACAGGGTTACAAGGGCAGTTTAAAAACTGATATTACTTCTTCACTTTGGTTTTGTGTCAACCAGTAGTCAACCACAGTAAAGGATCTGGCCCAGATCCTGTATTAGAATAAGAAGTAGAAATAGCCTTTCCTCTTCCATTTCTCTGTTCCTTTGATAGACATTGCTTTGATTTTCCCAGAACTCACTGAGAACTCTGTCTTTATAGCTGGAGACTGACTTTACTTTTGACTGTATCAATGTCCTGGTTTTCATTGGAACAAAACATTGATCTAGATATTGCTAATTAAATGACAGTCAGGCATTCCCTAATCACTTCCAAAACTTAAAAAGGCCTCCGAACCCCTCCCCTCTATGCAGTTTAACAAATCCGTGTGCATATAGGGAGGGAATAAAAAGGAAAAAATAACCCAGACCATCCAGAACCCAAAATAAGTTTTTAATTACTGTTAGTGAAAGTTTATTTGCAGTGCAGTTCAAGCTGGTCTTTGGATAATTTTGCAAAAAGTAAAAAAAAAAATCCTTCAAATGAAAAATGTTGAGGAATGTCATTATGCATACTGCTACTGGAACAGCTGCCTAGGGACAAGCTCACTCCAGTCTCCTTAGTTCACATGTTTAGTAAATTTAGGCAACAACATATGCATAATATTTGTGATACAATTCACCTATCTGCATACTGTATCTGCCTGTAAGGTGACCATTTGATAGAACATAGATTTTTAAAATAAAAATCTTTCCTCTGGAACATGAGAAAATATATACAGAATAGAAGGAAGCATTCAAAAATTATGGGAAAAGCAGAGGAAGATTCCATTTTGCAAATGAGTACCCTCTACTTTGCTAACTGAAATTCAGGTGAACAATTGTATTTGCAAAGCTTGGTCAGTGCAAAATATCATGAAGAAGTTCAAAATGGTCATAAGGTGTGAACACAACACAAGTTTCTTCAAGGGAGGCAAATGAAGCCATAGTGAAGTTGCTGGCTAAAAATATTAAAGTTGTCAGAGACTGGTAACTACCTTTAATTGCTGACAATGATCCGTGTTTTAGTGGCAGGAAATTTAATCTAATTCTGGCTGATTCTGTCTCACTTGCCTTCAGGGATGTGGGTTGGAGTTGGACTGTTATCTGCTGTATATATGTATCCCTGTATTTAAGCGTCCTTATTTATCTGGCAGTCAGTAAGAGTAGATTCCAGTCTTTAGATCTGATGGTGTGGTTTCAGCCCAAAGTTAAAAATAGTTTTAGGAGGATTATATTAACTAAATGAATGCACATGCMTTTCTATTATATTGACTATATATGCCTCATTTCAGCCCCTCAGCAACAGAGGACAGAATTTTTTGTGGTTCATTGATAAGTGGTTCATTGGCAGGGATGGATCCACCACCACGTTGCATCCAATGTCAGCATATGATAGTAAAACTGCTCTGCATTTCAGACTCAAGAGATGCGCAAAACATTGTGTGGCATTTCGGAGACTGGGAGTCATGCAGCAATGACCTCTATAGGGAGGGTGGGAAAGTCCTGTTAGTCCTGTACCCTGTGGTGACTCAGTTGCTGACCCTGTGGCTGCACTGGGTGGTGGTGTCAGGCAGGGCATGCGGCCAGGCACACAGAGCCGTGGTGTTTACTCTCACTGTCAGATGGAGCAGGCAGCCTGGCACTGGGTCTCCTCTCACAATGGACACTTTTGTTATTAGATTAATAAACCCATGTCCTTTTGTTTTGATGAGGGATCTAACAAACAGTTTGTATCTCCAGAGGTGGAGTAACATCTCAGAGATTTTGCTTCTGCCTTCTGAAAGGAATATGGTTTTGAGCAGCAAATAATCTATTTGGTTTTGTATGTCCCTTTCCCMTTTTCACTCCTTACTATTCTGGGCCCCTATACACAGATAATACTACAGCCTTTTTGATTTTGACCTTGGTATTCAGAACCTAAAAATTCTTGTGAAAATAGACAGCTGTTTTCTTTAACAGTTTTATTCCTAAATTCAGGAGGAGCTGCCTTAGTAGGTATGTTTGTGCTGCCTTGGAAAGTAGACATGTGATACACTCTTCAGAGAGACAAGCACACCTTTTTTGGTTTTGGCACCTTTGGCATGACCTTTGGTTTTGCTCTCCTCTATAAGCTAAGGCACCAAAGTAGGTCTTATTAGGTGTCACTTCTTGTGCAAGGGCTGAATCTTGTGCTCAGTTGAATCAAACACTTTTGGAAACTGCAACTTTTTCTCTCGGGTATCTCCAGTATTTTATAATAAAAAACTAGCTTCTCTGCCAGCTTCCATCCCATGCTGCTACTAATGCAAATACTGAATTATGTAACACCAGAGTTTAATGTACCTTTTTGTTATTGAGGGGAGAGAGTCACAGAAAGAATCAGTGATTATCTAGTTTTATTTATTGATGACAAAATATTGAGGCATGCAGCAGAATTCAAATTATATGTCCTTACTGAATATACCACACATTTTTCCTACAGCCAGTAATAGAAAACGAGTTGTGCTGCAGCCATGAGACAATGCTCTGTCAATTGAACATTCAAATGCTGCGCTGAGAGGGGCCAGCTTTCACATGGCATTATGAGGAGAGTGAGGAGCAACATATGTCAGGAACTGCAGATATTCCTTTTTTATCTTAACATTTATGGTGGTTAGATCATTCTTCCAGGGTACAGGCCTGTTTCCTGCTAGGCACTTTCTAGTGTTTGGCTTGTTCTTGTTTTCTGTGTGCAGTGCAGTGGAGTGTCACTTTAGCTTCCCCACAGCCCCCAATTTCTCTTCATCATTGGTGTCTTTGCCATTCAATTTCCCATCTACTGCAGCACCTTACCCTCTTGTCTTTAGGATGGACTCTGTGTGTTTTGAACATACCAGAATAACCTTAGCTAAGGCGCCAAATGGATGACCAGCTTGTCTTAAAGATGGTGTTTTGTTAACTTCTAATGGACAAGGACCAGTTATCAGGGCTACATTATATTGTAATAAATGGTTCTGTGTGGAATTATGAGTAGCGAGCATGCCTAACCCTTGTGCCTTGGCTGGCTGCTGCAGGTTCATTTCTAAGGCTGGATACAGGGCTCTGGCTCCAGAACCTTTGCTGTAGGAAGGAGAGAGTTGCAAGAGAAGGAATTGGKTAATCGTTCCCACGTCTCCTTTCAGGGGTTCTTTCCTCTTCCAATAAGAAACTGAGAGGTTAGAGGTGAGAGAGGGGAACCAAGATAGTTAGCTGGAGCTCAAAAGGTAGAGATCAGCTACAGAAGTAGTTGGCATGAAGAAAGGGGAAAGAGAGAGTAAACGGGGAAGGACTTGGAGGAAGAGATGAAAAAAGTAGTTGGTAGAGATGTGAGTGGAAAGTGAGGATTAATAGACAAGCAGAAATGCATGAACAGTGGGGAGGACTGATGGAATTTTAAGATTGCTTCTACCATGCATCACATGTAGTTTGCATGTGTAAATAATATAAAACTTTCCCAGGCTTTATGCTGAGAAAGGCAGGAGCATAGTACAGCTCATACTAGAGGAACGCTGACGGATCCCTGTAGTTTAATACAAGGCTCATAGTGCTGAGTATTGTAATTTAGTCACATGGCCGAATGGCTGCTCTGCTTACATGGCAAAAGATTTCCATGCCAGTAGTCAGCGGGCACCTACTGAACCTGTTTGTGATGGGCCATTATCATCAAAAGGGCTGCATTCAATTTTTGCCTTGTGCCCACGTTTTTCTCCATAGGACCAAAGAAACAGACAAAGACATCATGTCTTACAGGCGATTGTACCTGTTCTATGCTTACTGTGCTTTGGTTTAAGCAAAGGCAGAGAGGACAGGACAGTGATGACTTGGCCTCATCTTGTTTGGTCCAGCCTGCCAGTTTAAAGACAGTATTTTSCCCCTGGAACTTGCTTTCTCTGGATGTGCTATTAAAGGTACACGTTTGTGTGTGCATTTATGACTTTGCCTTGCGATACGTGTTGATTGGTATTGTCATCATGAGAATTCAGTTACTGTGATGAGAATGAATGGCTTACACATACAGAGAGCAAACCATACATTTCCAGGAGTTAAAATAAAAAAAAAAAGATACTTTGCAGACGGTGTTACTATCTCCAAAATTCATTGATTCTGTTAGAGAATGCGGTTTCTTTCACTGCATACAGCAACACACACGAGGCAGACAACTCCCCACATTAATCTAGCTATTAAAATCAGATACACTTGAAAGTGAAGTCAGAAAACAGCAACCCCGCTAGAAACAGTTTACACGAGATTAAAGGTATTTGGAGAATGAGYGGTGAGGAAAAACTAGGAAATTAGAGCTTTTTATTTAGTTAAGTCACATCCTCTCTATTACAGAGAATAAAACCTCTTAAGGTCAAACTGAGCCGAGTACCAGGGGAAGTCCCTTATCCCAGTGCCGCTGCAGACCATAGGTTRGGGACAGTGTGCCGCAGAGTAAGACACGGTAAAGAAGGCTGGAGTGGGCGCGCTGCTCCCCGCGGGGGCGCCTGCCGCAGACGGGACCCTGCACAAGGGCCCAGGGAACCGGCTGGCCCCTGCCCTACCGGCCTTGCGGGGGGTGCAAAAATTAACACCCGCAACATCTGAAAGCCTTGAGTGGAAAGCTGTGTGGAGGAGCGTTCCTGTTCCCGGGGCACGTAGGAAAGCGTCTCGCACGGCGATGTTATCGCGGGGGTGAATCCCCTCCCTTCCCCCGCCGCTCCCGCCGCAGGCGCCGCCCGAGCAGCGCCGGTGACTCCCGGTGCCGGGCGCTCCTGCCAGGCCGGCGCTGGGCCCTTTAAGAAAGCGCAGCACAGTAGCAGGGGCCGGCCCTGCCTCCCGCAGCCCGCAGCGCTGGAGCGGGGCTGGGGAATGGGAAGCAGTTCCTGGTCTGRGTCCGACGGAGCGCACGTAGCAGCAGCAGCGGCCGCTGCCGCCGCAGCAGGAGGAGCGGCAGCAGGCACCCCGGCTCCTCTCGCTCGGCAGCATCCAGCGTGGGGATCAGCGCTCTGCCTGGCTCTCTGACACGGGATGGACGTTCTTGAGCACTGAGCTCAGCCGCTGTAAAAAGCAAGTAGGAAAATATACATCTGGATAAAATTGGTAAGTCAAACTAAAGTCACATCCTCTTCCTTGGACTGCAGTTTTCCAGTCTCTTAATTTGTAATGTT
>NW_026623237.1:5200588-5315138 GCF_030028575.1 Malurus melanocephalus
CGATTTTTCAGTGTTTGTGCTCCTGTTTTTGAGATTGTCTTTTCACACAGAAGCTTTGCTGCAGAAGTGAGGAAGGAAAAACCAGCAAGTGCTTTTGTATGTGGGGGGACAGAAAGCTAGTAAGAGTTGTAATTGGCTTTTCCATAGGACATGATGAAAGATTTAAGAAAAAAAAAAAGCCAACAAAAAACCCCCCAACTTTCAAGAAGCTTGAAATGACATGTCATTTACTTTTCCAGAGTAAAAACAAGACTCGTGTTGAAGTCTTAAAACGCACTGAGATTTGTGCAGCAGAAAGAAGGAACTTTTATAAACTGTGTTGTCAGTGTAAATCTGGGTGCCAACGCATTGCCGGGCAAATGTTGTATATATTTGTTTAAATTTAACTAAATCCATCGTCAGCCCTGGGAGGGCAGAGACACGAGATGCCATTTCCCCCGCGGCGGACAGAGGGCGCTGTTGGCTCACCCGGCATCAACCTGCCTGAAACGGGGAGCTGCTGAAAGCCCAAGGGGAAAATCGAGCAGAGGCGAGATGTTTTAAACCATTAAACCAGCARTTGTTCACACGAGAGCAAAGCTACAGTACATGGCATCCAGTTGGAGCAGCCAGTGCTTTTAATTTTCACTCCCTTAAGTTTTGGAGGTAGTTTTTTTGTTTGATTATTTTTTACGAGATGTGCTGAATTACAAAGAGAAATATATTAGAGCCTGGTTATGACCCTGTTATCTTTCCTGGAAAGTGTTGTGGGGTCATCCTGGATCAAGAAGGGGAGGGAAAGTGTGGAATCTCTTGACAGAAACGTTTCTTCAGTAGTGGTGTGGGAGATGAGGAAGAACTGTCACTCAGTGTTGACCAGGTTACAGGCTGGAGTTAAGACATCTGACATAGGAACGTATCCTTTGTATCCAGTACAGATGTGCAGCAGAGGTTAGTGATCTATAAGCTGACTAAGACCTGTCAACTCTAATGACTGAACTGCATATTGTCAAGTATTTTAGGAAAAGGGGCAGGGTCATGTCCAGATACACCACTTTCCTCATAGAAATCCCAATACTGCTACAGGTGCAAGAGGCTGACAATTGTGCCATATTTCACCCTTGTAAACAAACCGTTAGAAAATGCAACAAGAATCTGTTCTTACCTTTGTGTGTGTATACTTGCTTATGCATCATCTCGAATGTAAAGTATTATTCTTTATAGAGTACAAATTTGGGTTTGCTTAAATCAAAGGATTTAAAAGGAATGAAGGTATTTTAACTGGTGCAGCTCTCTTGTGAGAWGGATCAGAGCTTTCAATTTCCCCTCTGATTCAACCTCTGCTAGAACTTGATGTTTTTCTTGTGACCTGGGGCTTTGGTTGTGCCTTGARCAAGACTTTTCTGTCTGACTGTATTCCTGTAAGTTACAAATCACTTGCAGTGGAGTGGAAAGATTTCCAGGTTTTGAGTCCTTAATGTGAGACATGCTGGGCAAAGCAGATTAAAAGAACTGAATGACCATATGGAATGCCGTCATTCCAACTTCCAATTWTTATGCCTCATTGAAAAGTTCACAGTTCTACTACCTCTGCTGAATCAGTGGAGTATGTGAACAGAACTCAACTTTCTTACCTGCAAGAGAYAGTAAAACATTTATTGTGGGGCAGTACATCCTTGTGATATTAGTGGTTTGTCAAGAAAAAAGGAGCCATTTCTTTATGCTCTTTATGGTTCATTAGACATCCAGGTATGAATGGCCCTTCAAAATTATTTACTGAATGAGATGAAAGATTTCCCTCTTCAGTTCCTCTCTGAACCAGCAGGCATTAGTCAGGTGTCTGACTACTGCCTCAGGATTCTATTGAGGAATCTCTTTCACTTCCCTTCAAGCAGATTGCAAGTTCATTGAGAATGATTGAGCTATCAGACCTTCTGAGACACATTTGAACCTAGCAGATGCTTGCCTTCATAGGAGGCTGATTTATGCTTTCAGAGTGTGTCCTCCACCATCACTGATGAACAGCTAAGCTCTTAAAAGTTGCATCTCCTCACTATCTCTCTGCATTCCGTGTTTTATATGGTACTTGAAGTAGTTTCAGTTCAATTCTCCTACTTGCCTATATTTAAAATAAAAATGTTTTCTTCACAAAGGGAAAAGATAGTGTGATGTGCCTGATCTGATTTTTACTGTGTTGTTTGGAAATTCACACTAGTATTTGTTTTATTTTGCTCCCATGTGTTTTACTTTTAGTTACTGTGTACCTGGGGTTCAACACTCTATCTGTGGCTGATGCTGGGGTCATGCAATTAACTCCAGTGAAGTTCCCAAAACGTTAGCTTAGTATGACATATGTGTGTGATATTTGAAATGTAAAGGGATCCTCCACCTATATTTATGCCAAATTGAAAAAACTGAGCTKCCTTGAATAGCTTTTTACATTAGAACCCACTAACCTTTTTACCTGCCAGTAGATACTTAAAGTGTTGGCAGTACTATAAATTCTGTAATTGACATTGGAGCACTTGTCCACTGCTTGCTTATACTGACAGTAACTCGGCTAAGTGAGTTTAGCAAGGCTCGTGATTATTCAACAAATTACAGTCAGCTTGGTTTCTAATATTATTTGTTTTGGTCATTGTTTTGCAGAGCTTCAGGTTAATTCATTTTTGAGCATGCTATCCCAGTTTACTTGATGAAGTCTACTGTAAAATCCTTTCTCTTAGAATGTTTCTGGTGTCATGAAGTGCTGGTTACCACAGGTCATGAAGGTACCACAGGTACCTTCATGAAGTGTCATGAAGTTACCACAGGTTTTGAAGGCTTTTTGATGCTCCCATAGCTGAGGTGAATCTGGCCTTATTCTTTGTTATRGGTAAAGCCTCTTTCTGCTTTATGTAACAGAACCAAGATCCCAACTTAAAACCCCWGTTTTGTATCAAAGGCTCACTGTGCTGGTAGTGTAGTAACTTTTTCTTGGGTAAGAGATTTCATAGTTTTTTTTCACTGAACAGTGATAGGTCTGATTTATTTGCCTGTCTCTACTTTTCACATTTTCCATTACACGTGTGACAGGTTTATCTGTTTAAGTGGACACCTCTCAAGATGTTGTCCTGTGCAAGGGTCAAAAAATGTTAACTTGCAGAGAATGTGAAGGAAAGTAAAAAAGAATTAATAGTTCTGAAGGTGATTATGGAAAGGAATTAATGYAGGAATGTGTTTCCCATAGAGTATTTTCAGTGGAGTAGATACTTCTATGCAGCTAGTCCTGACTTTTCCAGGGAGACTATGTCAGATCTGTCAATACTCATGTGAATAAGCACACTGCAAAGAATTARTTTATTTTTATCTTTATATATGTACATCTATCATCCTGTGTCTGAAGCAGTTGRTGACTGAGCTGTTACTTTTATTATCTGTAATTCCAAAGTCCTTTTCTTCTTAGCCAGATTCATCAGAATTCTTGAAAACTTCAATCTCTCTTTAATCTCAATCAATTATTGAGAGTATTATTTYTTAAATGTAAAAATAATGAATGAGAAGTCTTTAAAAAAATTTTAGGCACTCTACCAGTTTAATTATACTTACAAAAACATGGTAGTGATTCAATATATCATTAAATTATCAMATTTAAATACTGCATTGACCTTGCCAGCCAGTAAATCAAGCAGTGGCAAAATCGCTTTTGTTCTTTTTTGCTACACCCTGAAACCTGTAAAGTAATCTTCTGAGCACTTGGTAAAAGTATGGATCAAGCTGATGTGTTTTGTAGTATGMAATGTGGAAAAGAGGTAGGAATTTTTAGCTTACTAGGGACCAAATAAGGTTCTGCTAAGATCCCTTGTCTTCCTTTTTCATAAATTCAAGAGACCATGGATTGTAAAGGTTCCATATGAGAAGAAAAACAAGTGACAGCTGGCAATGCTGTTATTTAGTAAGGGCTGCAGGTGCCTTCATTGGAAAGAATGAATTTTATACTCATGGCCGTTTCTTATCATCTTGTCAGACTGTCCCTTTGGGGAGGGGATGGGTTGGGGTGTGGCGTGGAACTGCGTCACAGTTCCAAGCAACTTCTAACTTTCGAAATGGAGCACAGATTAAAAGCAGTTCCAAAGTCTYCGTCTGCATCACTTTCAGTTTCCTGCTGTCACATATTGTTCTGTTTGAGAAAYGTGACATGGTAAGAAATCTGGTGGGCAGAAGGAGCACCAAATGATGATCTCTCTTTTATGCCATGTTGTCTGTACTGCAATATCCAGGGGCAGCAGGTAGGCTAATGGCACTCTTTGCAACTGCCCTTCCCTGCTCTTTTCACGTGTGCTTCCTTTTTTTACCTGGGCGTTTTGTCATTTAGCCAATATGATGTGTTAACCACTGTGTGTCTAGCTCTGCAGCCTCTTTCTAAATGTATATCAAGATGTACCTGTAACTTTACCTACATCTCTTTATTAACTGGCATGACATGCTTCTGTTTATTTTGAAATCYGTGGAAAGTACATGAAGAAACACTGTAATTTTATTTCTGCAAGAGAATCTTTTCCAGCAGCTGATGAAATCCAAGTTCATGCCAGTTGAAAAGTTCTTGTGTTATCATTTTCAGTTAATTAAAAAAATAAACACCAAATCCCTTGCAGCARTGGTTTTATAAATARTGTGTGTGTCTGTGCATGTGTGTGCATGCCTACACCACTGCTTCACTCTCGTGTTGGCTGATTGTGCCTTTGACAGCATGCTGGGAATTATCATATCCTTTCAGCTTCAGGACTCAATGCAGGGATACAGGGATGGAGGAGTCTGTTTGTTTTAGTACCACTTACAGTAGCTGAAACAGACCCAAAATAAAGTAAAAGCTTTAGTGTTTGCATTAAGATGGCAACCTTCTTGTTGTTTGGGGTTTTTTTTAAAGAAAACATCCTAAAGGCTCAATTTTTATCTTCTGGTAGGCAAACAAAATATTTCTTCTGGCAGTCTGATACTTTATTAAAATGAACAGTTACTTGATTAAATGTGCCAAATTWGTGAGTGCTAAAAGGCAGGAAGCTGGGTTTACTGGAATAGAAAGGTGCACTGGCAGCTAAGGCTGAACTACTTCTTGGCACCCACATCTGTCTATTAAGTGCAGATCCTAGTAAGCTGCAGGTTTACTATCTTCAAAAAGTCTTGCACAGCTTCACTGGCGAAGTTAGATTTCTTTTGCTTTTCTTTTCAGAAGGTGAAATTAATTTTGTTTGGGTGAAAGCTGTTGAACTGGCAGACCTGGAAGATTGCAGTCCCTTTGTTCAGTCACAGAATCTGAGTCACCTTCCCCAGTGCTGCTCTCTAGTGTGTTTTGGGTCAGTCAGAGGATCAGACCCGAAGTTTGGCATCTTTCTGTACAGCTTCTTTTGTTTTTGACTAGCACTGTCAGATTGCTAGCAGTGGGCTGACTAGTGAGATTTTGGGATGGCTTTTTCTTGAATCTCATTAGGTTATGCTGACAAAAGTCCTTGTGCTCTTTTTGTTCCAAGTGACAAACTTTTTCACTTACTAGGACAGCCTTGATCAATACATTTCATATGAGCGGTAATCAAATGGTTTTGGTCATCATCCAGAATGGATTCAGCCTAGTGACCTGGTAGAAGGACATAYTGTATTCCATTACCAGTTCTGTGAATCGTTCAATCTCCTGACTCAATGYGGTTTTTCACTAGTCCACTTGCATTACACAAGCCTTGTGATTTTAGGCTCTGCGTTCTTTTCCCGATTCAGAGGCCCTTTGGAAAGTTTCATATGGACTTTTGCATTAAGCTTGTCTAGAAATCAAATATGTGAACTGCAGATGCTTCCTTTTAGGGTGGGACAGAGGTGTGTGACAGTATGCACAGAGATTGTTGTAATACCTGCAGAGATATGTAATAACTGTAGTATAGCCTAAGCTTTTTGGCAGGACAGGATATTGTATTTTAAAAAGAGAGATACTGTTTTTAAATATTACGCAAAGTTCATATTCTTATGTTTGTGTATATGTCTACTTCCCCTTTTGCCTAWGATTTAAACAATAAGTGTCTTTTCATAATATTCTCCAGGAAAAAACATCTGTCTATGGAGAACTTGATCATAAAAGTATATATTTGTACTGGAAACCGTTTTTCACGTTTTGTGCTGGTTATTTTTTAATGACACACTAAGGTTATAGAATGAAACTTGGCCAGGTAGTTCCAGCTTCCTGTTTCTTGTTCACTTCCCTAACAGTTCTTTCATCGTCTAATACTATACAGCATTTGGGTTGGAAGCCCTTCAGGATTTATTTATATTGAACAACCTTTTCTTTTTACTTTTTTTTTTCCACTTAAGAAAACACCCAAGAACAAACAATGAATTCTAGTGAAGCTGGGTTTTAGGCAATAATGTTATGCTTTTGCCAGCCATCCAATGTCATGTTTAAGGTGGCTGACTTGTAGGTGAAATTAAAATGGAAAAATGAAAACATACTCGAGACAAGTTTTTTTTTCCATGTTTCATTTACCTTTTCAATGCAACTTAATTAGCTGGAAAGAGTGAAACTACTGCAGTGCTTCAACTTTGAGCACAATAGGGAGAACAAGAGAACAGCTGTAATAGTATGGAGACTTATTCTCATGCTTGCTGCTTTGACTTCCTGACCCAAGGCCCAGTCAATCAAAATAGCTCAGAGAGAAATTTTCAATTTCTCAGCCTGAGAACAAAATGACATGAAGTCAGGCATCTATTGTGCAAAATTCTTTAGGAAAACATCTTGTACCTCAGAAATATTTGAGCTGTCTTGGAAGTCTTGTCTCTTGTCTTTACTCAGTGATTAACAGAAGTCTTTTAATATGTCAGAAGAATTTGCTTATCTGCAGAGGGTGCTGTAAGGTGTTTTAATAATGAAAATTCTTTTTTAATGCTGTTGCATGTTTTAACATAGTTTCTTTGGGAACCAGAGCAAAGATCAATGGGAGCAGAGTTCTAGTACAGGGTACCTCCAATATTGCTTGTTTTCCAGTTCAGACTTTCAGTTGTGGCTGGGTTGGTTTTTTTTTTTTTTTTTCCTTCTGAAGTTTTACTTAATTTAGAAACCTCTTTGACACCAAAAATCTGCTAGACCAACGGGACCAGTGCAGTATTCTCAGCTCTTAGAATTTCTTGTGGGACAGCCGTCACAGGGAGCTAGTGGGTTACCAAATAGGTRTAGGGTTTCTGCTCCTGAGGACCTTTTGTATGGGGTATGGATGGAAAACCCGCAGAACAAAGCAGTACCGTGAAAAGAACTTCATTAAACATTTCTGTTCTGTTATCTCAAATGTGAGAGATCAGATATTGATGTGTGTGATCAGATATTGAGAGATCAGTGTTGATGTGTATGGACAGGGTTAGCTAGCTACTGCTGTACGGCAGTATGTAATAAATGACGTGTGTTTAAGAGTACATATATTGATGAATAATGGATGCATGCAGCTATGAGAATGATGGTTGCATTGTAGTTGTACAGTTTGAAGGGCCTGAGGTGGATTTGATTCTGCACATGGCTGCATGTGTGGAAGGGATATACATGAAGTTATCATGCTACTTGCTTTATTGAGCCCCTTATCCCAGTGTCTGAARCTGTGATTTGTTATGCTGTGATATGATCTGAAATAGAACCACAACTCACTGTAGCGGGTTCTTTCAATCCTCTGGGAATGTTTGTCTGGCTTAAATGCATGAAACTGAAATGTGTTACACAGAGCTGCAGCTTATCAAGAAAYTGAAATGTGTAATATTGTGCTGCAGCTTATAGATCAACACTGACTCTAGTTGTGGGAATGAATGAATACCTCATGTTTGATGTGCTTCAGGAGAGTTCACAGATGATTTCTTATGTTACAGCGCTGTATTTTTCATGCTTTTTCAGCTTCATGTGTTTAGCAGTGTAGAATACAGTGGTATTATCCTGGACTTTTCAGTATAGAAATAGAATGTGAAAAAAATTTCTCCCTGCTGACTCTTTTTAATGCTTTCAGAGACTCCTTTCCAGAAAACTTMAGTCAAGTCTGAAAAAGGTGATCATTTCTATACCCATCCACGCATTTCTCAGCTATAAAACTCTGTTTCATTTGAATTCTTTCTGCATGATCTTCAGTGTTAATTTTCTCATTGAACTCTTTTGACAGCTTTAACCCCTGATTGCAGATGAGTGAAGATAACTTCTAACAATTTAATCAATTTATTGCATAGCAGGTGGGACGGTTCATCTCCATACTGCTCTTTGCAGGTGATAAGCGATATCATGGAACTTCTGTTTCAGTCTTCCCTTATGACCCAAATTTTTACCCAAAAATACCTAAGTACATACAGGTGAATAAATGTCACTCAAAAAAACTTACATAAATTTGCGTAATGAAGAAAGCAGACTCACCATTATTCAAGCTGTCCTGCTAAAATTTCAGTTTTAATTTACCTCRTCTCTGTTTTTTATTTGTTTGTCTRTCCTGTCTTGGCTATCTAACTGTCCWTTCTGACCTATCTCTGCTGTCTTGGCTCAGCAGAGGATGAGGTGTGTKAGACTGAAAGAGACCTCCTGAGTCACGGAGTGCACCATTTCTGTAATTGAAGGAAATTATGTTGCAGGGTTCCCTTAGTTAATTTTTCAATGTCTCAAATGGCTTTTGTTCCTRTTGGTTTTTATTGGGAAGCCATTCAAGAACCTCACTCCTCTGATGTTTAGAAATCTGCTTCTAATTTCCAAAYGAAATTTGTTCATAGCCAGTTCATGCCCATTTGGTTTTGTGCCAATTCTGATCTCTAACTTTAATAGATCTTCTGCTTTCTTACAGTTCTTCTGTGATATAAGAGGATACTTGATTTTCTTTCCTTCTGTTCTTCCCTGAAAGGGAGGATAATTAAAACTGTGCACCTCTTCATCATTATCAGTTTCCTTGTGTGTTGGTGTGATAAATCCTTTAGACTTGAGAGCTTTTTGGCCTTTCTAGTCAGTTCTCAGGCAGAAGCAGGAAAAGGTGGCTGTTTATATTTTCCTAGACAGACAGTATATGTAACTTTTTGTTGACTTTGAGGCCAGGAGGGAGAGATGGGAAAAGGGAGAAAGTGGCCTGTATGTTTCTGCAGCTGTAAAAAGTTTTAATTGAGAACTTTGTCAAGAATGATTTCAGTTTGAGGATCTGGTGCCTGGGGTAGGCAAAGGCATTGATCCAGTCCTTCCATCCAGTCCAGCTCTCCCATTGCTCTATAAAAACCTGCTTAAAATGAGCAGCTGATAAAACTTTTGGAGGGGATGCAGCTCACAAATGAGTTTTTGAGGGCAAMTTTCCAGCTGTTTCCTCCAAAGGAATGAGGCAAGCAGCTCCCAGAGCCCCAGAAAAATGCCTGGGATCTTTCTTCTTCAGTGTGCCTGGAGAGTTCCTGAGRAGAACTGAGAGGCGGGAGGCTGCTGGAGAGATGAAGCCAAAGGCYTGTAGTGGGAACCTCCTGCTGTCAGGATCCCACGCTAAGCTGTACTTGAGGGCGGGCATGGAGGGGAGAGAGAAAGCTGAGTCAGGTTTGCTGTGACCTCAGTATATTCCCATGCAGCTTCYCTCTCCAGGCTGTATTTGATACCATCATTTACAAGACTCTTCAAATGCCCTTAAACTTGATGGAAAAAAATGTACAGTCCATTCAGCATGCWGCTCTATACTATCCTTATGTGATGCTACTGATCTTAAATGGATCTGATTGATGATGGATGCCTCTTACAAGACAGCTTTTTATTTAGCAGAGTGCATCAAAACCGGGACTTTCTGCAGGGAGGTATCAGTCTCAGTCAAGATGTTTGAGGTTTAATGGGAAATTTTGGGGCAGCAGAGCAAAAGACTGAAAGGAGGGMGAGCCAAAACAAAAGGTCTGGCACCTGTATCAGAGTAACTGGTAAGTAGTAGGTAGGCAGAGCAGCTGGTGTGAGCATAGTGGGACTTCTGTTCATATCTATCGCCTTATAGCGAATGCAGTGGTTCTGAACTCTTTTGAAGTTGTTTGTATTTTATTGTGTGTAGAGAGTTTTTTTTGACTACCAAAGAAATTTTTTCRTTGGCATTTTTTCRTTCATTTTTCCAAGAGCAAGTTTTMAAATATACCCTCCTCTATTGTCTCTGCTGCTCTTGCAGCTAAGAAGTGTGCACACGCAGCTTGTTGTATCCTGAGCTCCTTGTATTGTCCCACTGCTGGGATTTTACCAAGGTAGCTCTGGAATCCTTCTGGAATGAAGGTGCCTGGGACTAGTGCAAAAGAATATTTGGGACTTGTTTGCTGATCATTAATTCAAAATAATTACTGTTGTTTTTCTCCAACAGATTTATTTAAACAGTCTTAATAATTCATTGCATGAAGTGCTTAGGCTTTGATGACCGTAATTAGATGAATTTTAAATTTACTTTGATTGTATGCAAAGAAGAAGAACCAGTCTCTTTCTTTTCTCATCCATCCCAGTGAATTTCAGCAGGAAGAGTCTAAATTTACAGGTGAAGGATGTCTCTAATCAGTGCCAGATACACTGAGTAGAGCTAGCTGGATCTGTGCCTAGCAGATTTTTCAGAACCCAGCATACTCTTCTGTTTTTCAGCAAGCCCTTGTACTTGCTCATTGGTTCTTACTTAGTTTATAAATAGGAATGGTAATGATTGGCCCTAGTTATGTAAGAAAATAGTCTTGAAAATCTTTCCCTTTTTTAACTCATGTATCCTTATGCTTTGATTGCATTTTGTGATAGTCTCCCAAGATGAAGAAATGGCATTAATTGTACTCTACGTATACCTCTAGTCTCTCATTGAAAATATCTGACAGAATTGGGAGAGGATGCCTGGCTGCACTCTGTGTGTTGTCCAGGCACTCCTTCTCCCATGGAAATAAGTCAAGTCAGGTGCAGCTGCCATGGCTCAGTGCAGGAGGTGCAGTGAGGATTCTCAGCCCTGTGTGCAGCCAATAGATGCTGAAGGAGTTCTCCCAAGAGAAGGATGATTATGTTGTTGATGTTTTGTCAGTATTTGCAAGGACTTGGGAGGCTGAAATTTAGCCATACAACAAAATGTGGCTTCTTGAGAATTCTATCAAATATCAATAAAAGTCCCTCACTGTTCTCTCTTTTTGGCTCCTGAGTTGTTGCACAGAAACTGAGGAAGAGAGTCATGAGTCTGAGTTCTTTTGGTAATTCTTGTTAGAGCTCTTTGGTCAGGATTAGTTGTACTTTCTCAGTCTGTAATCCTGGAGAGAAGGTTCATACAGGACAGGCAGAGCCAGAAATAAATACGCTTTTAAAAGCCTGTATAACATCCATAGAAGGAAACAAATGGCTGCATTCAGCTTATAGGAATGACAAAATTCTTTGCTATTACCTTCCACCTTTCAACTGCCTTCTGGCATATGTGATATTGAATACATTTAACAGGTTCAAACTCTGAGAGCCTGATGAACATTCCTGCTGTGTTTYCTTTAATTTCTTAGTAAATATATCCATTTGTGATACACTGAACATACTGTGCATGGTACTGCAAGCCTTGCTTGCAAATGCAGCTCAGTTGTTTGTCTACATCTTGAAGTTGCCATTCATTCATAAGGCCAAGGCAAATGACCAAAACCRTCCATTTCCAGTGGGTCACTTTGAGGAAAAAACAGACTGGGCACTGATCTCTTTGCTCTGGTGACCAGTGACAGGACCTGAGGGAATGGCCTGAGGCTGTGTCAGGGGAGATTTAGGTTGGATATCAGGAAAAGCTTTTTCACCCAGAGGGTGGTTGGGCATTGGAACAGGCCTCCCATGAAAGTGGTCACAGCACCAGCCTGACAGTTTCAGAAGCCTTTGAGCAATGTTCTCAGGCACATGATGTTTCTCTTGGGGTGTCCTGTGCAGGACCAGGAGTTGTGCTTTGATCCCAGTGGGTCGCTTCCAACTCAACTTATTATATGATTTTAAGAAAAGACAAATGYGAAAGCTTTAGCTTGCAGTGAGTGAGTGTACAGCAGCACTAATGCTGCTGAGATTCTCTTTTAAAAAATAGTGCAATAGCTGGTTGCAGTGATACGAAGAAGGGGTGGCCTGGTCTTAGCAGAAAATAAATTCTTTTTAATTAAAGAGGTCCCCATATAATGAAAGCATTCTGTTGTGTTTATTTTTGTTTTGGGGTTTGGTTGGTTTTTTTTGGGTTTTTTTTTTTTTTTTTTAATCATCTAACACTTTGTACATAACCTGGATGTAGCCTGAACCACCTGATGGTTTGTTTTTTGATTCGTCAAATCAAGGGATAGTGCTTTAAACAGAAAAACTAGTTAAATTGTCAGAAGAGAATATTATGAAGGTTTCAATGCTAAAGAGGCTTTCAATTACAATAATATTTTTAGTAGTACTRTTTTTAGACTAGTTTGGGGTTTTTTTGCTCTCTGATATTAGCAACCTGAGATTTAGTTTCCAGATGATTTTTTTTTCCTGGAGTTCAGTGTGAAATCTTTTTTATTCTGAATAAGGACCTTCTGCTAAATGTTTTTGTCTATGCCCTTCTTGTTATCTTTCCCCATTGTGTGTTTGAGATATATTCATGAGAGCTCGGTCACTTCTGGCATGCTTCCTGGTGACCACGCCAAAGGTGTTTAATATTTGTGATAGGCAGGATTGCCCTTGAGTTATTGACAGGAGTCGATGCCAAGTATGGAGTCTCAATGGCCACACCTGTTATCAGGTATGGAGGTGGGAAAAATCTCATGGTGCATCTTATGCAGGACTGTATTTARTGCATGTTATATAAAGATTATGCCTCTGAAGCACAACTGAATTTCACAGTTACATGGGAAATAAACTGGTTCTATTTATGGTGGCTAAGTAAAGAGTTGGCTATCAGACAAAGCTGGCCGAAATCGGTTCTACTGGTATGGTTTAGAGCTTTGCTCAGATTGTTGGTTATGCAAGACAGAAGTTTAGCTATTTCAAGATCATTGTCTCTTTGATCCATTATGTGAGTATGTGCTGAGCTGACCCTGGCTGCAGTCTAGGTGCCTACCAAACCTCTGTTACTCTCCTCAGCTGGTCGTGGGAGAGAAAATATAATGAAAGGCTTGTGGATTGAGATAAAGTCAGGTACAGATAACTCACCAATTACTGTCATGGGCAAAGCAGACTTAGCTTGGAGAAATTAGCTTAATTTGTCACTAATCAGACTGGCAGGAGTAGCATAATGGGAAATAAAACCAAACCTTAAAAACGCTTTCCCCCCATCCCTTTCTTCTTCTTGAATTTCCCAGTTTCTCTACTTTTTGCCTTCAAACAACATAAGGGGACTTCCATAACACGTTATCTCTGCTGCTCCTTCCTYCTTAGGTGAAGGACTCCTCACTCTCTTCTCCAGGTCCCATGTGGCGTCTCACACATGGGAAGCAATTCTCCATGACTTCTCCAGTGTGAGTCCTCATGGGCTGCTGTTCTTTGTGAACTTCTCCAGCATGGATCCCGTGCGTGGTCGTAGGTCCTGTCAGCACACTTCCAGTGCAGGCTCTTCTCTCCATGGGCCTACAGGTCCTGCCAGGATCCTGTTCCAGCGTGGTCTTCTCAAGGGGTCACAGCCTCATTTGGGTATTCCCCTGTTCTGGCATGGGGTTTTCCACAGGCTGCAGGCAGATATTTACTCCTCCAGGAACCTTTGCAGGCTGCTCCCCCCTGGACCACCATGGGCTGCAGGGGCACAGCTGCCTCACCATGGTCTGCACTGTGGGCTGCAGGAGAATCTCTGATCCTGCACCTGAAATCTATCCCTATTGCCTTTGTGTCTTCATAGCTGTACCCCTCACGTATTCCTCGTTCCAGCTGAAGTTGCTGTTTCACAGTTTTTTTCCTCTTCTCCATTATGTTATCTCAGAGCCACAACTAACATCACTGATTGGTTCAGCCTTGGCCAGCAGTGGATCTGACTTGGATCCAGCTGGCATTGGCTCTGTTAAACACAGAGGAAGCTTCTGGCAGCTTCTGTGAGAAGCTGCCACTGTAGTGCTGCCCTCCCCCCGCCACTGCTGCCAAAACCTTGCCATGCAGACCCAGTACAGTCTGACATTCAGACCTTGGTTTTGCTTGAAAATGTTTCTACAAGGAACCTTCAGCTTACTATACATGCTTCATATTGAAGACAGAGTTGAGGAATATATGTAGACATTATGGAAATGGCTTTAASCTGGGCACTATTCTGATTCTTCTTGTGAAGTAGGAATATTGGTATTTCTGGAAATGAAATATTATCATTTCAGCACTGCAGATGGGTACAATTTCCTTAATTGAGTTTTCTCCCAATCAGTATATAGTTCTGCCTCTGATCTTTTACTCATTACCAAGTCTTAATTTGTAGTGAGCTTCCTTTTTAAGTGGTTTTAAATAGAGCTCAGCTTTCCCGAGGCAGGCTTCAGTGCCACTTTCTGGGCACTGTTTACTGGGTCTTTATCAACATTAACTATGCCCTGCCCAACCTGTCTGAACACAGTCCAGTTTTGGGCTCTGTAACCAGAGAAGTGAAAATTGATGGCACTTTACCCTTTTTACAAATGAGTAAATATCTCKAAGTGACATCTATGGACCCAACCTGAAAAAAAATTAAAAAAATCTTTCTTATCCTGATTCCTTTGAACAGCCCAAAAGCAGGTCTTCTTCCTTCTGTCTTAACTTCAAACATAATTATAATTTAATTATGAACATGTTCTCTTATGCAAGCAGAGATAATGGTGAGTAACTGATGGTACTCCAGTCTCCCTTTCCAATGGGTCTTGCRAAAGAATCTATGTCATACTGCACTCTTTAGTTATTCTTCAAGAGAATGGCAGAGGGCCTTGGGAATCCTGCCTTGCTGACTCTATATTTGGCTTTGGGTTAAGGTAGGAGGGAATATAGTTCACCASTGGGTCAGAGGATGGGTTACTTGGATTTCTGGTTCATTAAGTATATCCTTTGTGTTTKTTTGTGTGGTGTGGAATAGCAGTGTGTGATTCTGAAGACTGACTTGCTGCCTAACTTTGAATCATCTATCTATTCTGGGTGTGATCCAGACCTCATGAGAGTTGCTGCCAGCACTCTTATTTTGGCTTCCCTGCATATCTCTTCTGTCGTAGTCTGTGTGATTGATTTCTATATAATCATCTTTTTGGGACTATTTTTTTATCATATTTGCCCTATGTGTTGCGAATGAATGTGGCATTTTCTGAAAATTTGGCAATCTGTTAACTTTGATCTCTGAGTCTCTTCTTTCTCTCCCTGCAAGAGTGGGTAAGTTTAAACTGATAGACTCCATTGAATTAGGGACTTTTAAGGATGAAAGAAATATAATACAGCAATAAAAGKGGTGAATTAGTTTGAAAGCTCCCTTCCTAATTAAAAGAGATAAAATTAATCTCTCACATTYTTTTGAGTGTATGTAAGATTCTTTGCTTAGGTTAGAAGATTCGGATTCTTCCATGAAAAGCTTTCACTTCTCCATGCTTTTATCTTGGGTGGATGTACATGTGCACACGCACATGTACACACACAGAAATACATGAGCTCTGGACAGTTCATGTACAATTGCCTCCCCTCTTCAAATCATTCTGTACAGGAATGTTTTTCTCCTACCTTTTTGTGACTAATGTAGCTAGAACTTAGATGTCTGAGTTGTCCAAAATAAAAATATTAAATATGAAAATATAAATTTAATTAATATTAAAATAGACTTCTTAGTTTTTGATACCTTTTACCAAAAAAATCAGAAAAGCTTCCATAAACCCCAGATGTCT
Source organism: Malurus melanocephalus (assembly GCF_030028575.1). NCBI lineage: Eukaryota > Metazoa > Chordata > Aves > Passeriformes > Maluridae > Malurus > Malurus melanocephalus. The sequence continues at coordinate 5,216,330 of NW_026623237.1, forward strand.
CAATGTTATTTTTACATCTGTCACATTGATGGAATTGGTGCATGGAGTATATAGAGATGACCCAGGCAGACTTTTCACATCTCCATTGTCTTCATATATTTCCATTTCCATGGACTTAACTTTCATTTAAAGGGTCCTCACCTTCCCTGTTGCTTCCAAAAATCTTGAACKAAGTTTTTCCCTTGTCTTGTCACAGATACTGTCTCGCCTCTGTGACACTTTTGTCTTGAGCTACCCTCTGCTGAAGTTTCGCAGGCAGAAGATTCCTTGCCAAGGAGTGAKAGAAGGGTTTTTGAGAGCTCTGTCTCTGAACAGTACCACAGCCTTTCCAGATTACAGGGCTTGGCTGAAATTTACAGCCTTAAATTCATATTCATCTCATGTAGRTTTTTTTCCCATGGACTGTTATCTCGCGAGTTCCATATTTATCTGGGCCTGAATGACTGTCTGTCATTGCTTCATCGTTTTTCTTCTGTCTCATTCTTTACTTTCAGCTGTCTGTTCTTTTCAGGGGTTGTCTTTCATCTGAACTTGAGCAGCTACTGGTTTTGCTTTTCCACATTTAAAGTTCTCATTGGAACCTCCTGAAGTATTTTTCATCCCAGAATTTTTGGCTCTGATTGGTTTTCCATTATCACCTTTCTTCCTTTTCTTCTGCATTTGACATTTTTCCCAGATTACGCTTGTCTGTGTGCATACAGTCCTCCTATCTCAACCTTCCATGTAGAGGAATAGTATAAATGATATAGATTTGCCAGAAGTTTATTCTTCCTCAGGAAGAAAATCACTGTTCACATGTCATCTTTTGAGACAATCTAAGACAGTCTGTGATAAAATAGCTGAGAAATATTGCTGCTTTCCTGTCCCACTTCACAGAGCATCACTTGAGCAGATGAATTTACAAAGCTTTATGTTTTAAACAGGTACTTGCTCTAGAGAACATCATTACATAAACATTACATTCCTCTTGGCCAATAACTTCTAATCCTGAAGTCCTTACAAACAAGCAGTTGTTTTGGGGACATGCCATGTCTCTGTGGAATGTTGTTATTGCCACTGTAGAGAGGCAACTCTAGCTCATTCCATGCCATGCCAGGTGTGGTACTGAATGCCTTTTATTTGCCTTTTCTTCCATTTGTAACCATTATATATGGATGTGTGCATTTTAGCTGATGCTGAAAGGAAATTATGGAAAGCAACAGCAATTTACCAGTGTAGGATTTTGGCACCACTCTTTAGGACGGGAAATGCAGAAAGCTCACAGACAGATCTGAGCTAACTTTAGACTGTAGAACTTAGAGATCAGTGGCAGTAAAAATTGTGGTGTCTTGAAYTTGAAAATGTGTTAGCCACCTGTGTAAGAAACCCTACTTCTAAACAGGCTTAGCTTTTGCAAAAGGCTCTGCTGTGATCCTTCAGTACTGTTTTACCCAAGTAACCTAAAATTAGAAGGCAATAACTTTATGCAGCACAGTCAGACCTTTTCTTAAATCTGGAAACAACCAGCTTCTCTTATACCAAGTGGATTTAAAAATGCCTCACTCTCTTATGTGTGTTTTCATATTTCCTCTTTTTTTCTCAGCAGGAAAAGTCTCTTTTTCCTACACCTCAGTTCCTCTGTGTACTYGTATCTGTGCACCTCTTTCTAACTTGAGAGCTGTGAAGGTTTATGGCCAAATGTGTCACAACCTCTTTGCAACAGCCTCATTAGTATTCACCAACACTGACCCCTTCATTTCCAGCTCCCTCAGCTTCTCTATGGACTGAGCAGGAAATGCATGGAGCAGAGTTGGAAGTAAGTCACTAGAGGCTGGCAGAGTAAAGGGGTGTTCTGTRTAAACTTCAGTGGCCTAGTCTTAAAGACTGGGGAAGCAATATATGACAAACCCAGTCTGTTTGCGTGGCTCCAGATGTACTTAAAAATCATAGCAATGTGGATACTGCTGTRCTGCAAACAGAGAATCCAAAATCAATAATAAGGCTGAAAAAGCATGTGCATGAGCACAAATTTACACAGATGTAAATGCCCAGCCAGTCCTGTTGTCACTGAGAAGTAATTTTGGTCTTATGACTGGAGAGATGATACATTGAAATCCTAACAGTGGTACAAAATTGACTGCATATATTCTKTGGCAATATTGGTCCACATAGGTACTTCTTCAGTAAGTAGAATCTACTAGGCACTCAGCTGGATGTTAAACCTCTAATGTTTTAACTAAATCCTCAGTTGAATGGTCATAGGCTCATGAAAAAGCCCAGGTTGAAAGGGACCTTGAAAAATCATCTGATCCAACCTTTTATGGGAAAGGAAGCCTAGTTGAGATTATCTAGCTTCTGTCCAATTGCATCATGAAAACCTCCAGTGACAGGGACTCTAACATATYCCTGTGGAGACTGTTTCTGTGACTGACTGTTCTCACTGTAAAAAAAAAAAAAATCATTCTTATATCAGGATGAACAGATTTTTGTTTGTAATTAATGGCTGATTCTGCTAAACTTTAAGGATAATCCTGCCTGGATTTTTCCTTTTCCTTTCCTAAAAGTTTCTTTCACCTTTACCAAACACTTGAATGGTCAGAAGCTTCAATTTTCCTCCCTTTTCTTCTTTCTCTTCYTCTTCCTTCCCTCTGCCTCCCATTGTAGCAAAGATCTGGAACAGCGTGTAACTGAACTGAGGGAAAATGGAACAGTGATGTTTATTTTCTTTAAACAGCAAAGAGTACTTCTGGAACTGGCTGGTCTGCAAACATTCCTTTGATCATGAAACCTGGTGCCTTTCTGCAGGACTTTACATTTTTGGATGTTTTGTACATTGTTGGCCCATGATCCTTGCAGTGCTTAACAGTAACAGTGAAAATGTTGACCATCACCTTTACATAATACCTCTAAACACAAAAGTCTTAAGACAAAGCGACAACTTTACACTTTTCAAAGTAAGAGCATACTAATTACATTTTTTTAAATGTATGGCTTTCATATCTTTTCCACTGAAGCTATTCTAAAGCTGTCTTTCTCTGTAGAAGTGGCATAGAAATGATAGCATGGCAGAGAGAAAGGCATTAAAAATAGCATGACCCAGGAATCMTTTTGCCTTCTCCTGTGGTGTCTTGGTTTGGAAAAATTGTCTGTATTACCTGAAGTCTGCAGGCTTCAAAATAAAAGGGAGCTGTGCTCTTTACCTGAGCTTTACTTAGAGGACAAAGCAAGTGAAAGTGCTGCTTGTGTGATTGGGACCAGCACAGCAAGTTGGAAAATCTGATAAAACTGTTGTTCTATTTGGACTTCTCTCCAAAGTATTCTTTTCCTCTCTGTACATGTGGTTAAATATATTTAGGGAAGAAAATCTGTCCACAGTTTTGCACTTTGATCTGAACATTTTTGTAGCACTTTAACCCTGCTGATGAACCAGGAGTTTCCAATAGCAGACTTGCAAGATTGGCATAGATATTATTTGAAATATTTTATTTCTAGGTGTTTTAAGCAATGCATAGTGTTTCTTTTTTGCTTTCAGTCTAAGCTGAAAAAACTCAATGACCAATCCACCAGAGCTGTGTGACTAGAAGCAGATTAATGAATAACTATCATCCTTTAACTGTTTTGACAATGARGCTTTGTAGCTTCAGAGAACTCTTTCTTCCCAGCTCCATCAGGCCATTRGGCTTAAGATGTATTAATGTTTGTCAGCGGTAGGTTTCTGTAAAATTTGATTTCTGCTAGCAGTTTCTTGCCTCTTCCGAGTTCATACAGATGACCAAATAATTGTCTCTTCCTGCTACAGAGCATTTTTTAGCTGGAATAATTTCTTTTCACTACAAAGCAAAACCAGCTTTCAATTCTGTGCCTAGATTCCAATGGTGCCTGCTAAAAACTGCTTTCATGCCTGAGGCCCCTGTCATTCTGTTGGTGGGTTAGAAGTTGGAGGGACAGGGTATGGATCCTGTGGGACAGCTTTGGAAAACTGGAGAAGATTAGGTTCTGTGGTTTTAGGGCCATTGAAAATCTTAGATTTGGCAGCAGCAATCAGCAAGCAGAGTATCTGTTCATGTTTCCAATCCTTTGTTTCATTAGAATGCTTTAGAAAATAATGTCTATGAAGGAGGAGATAYCACAGAAGAGCACTGCTTGAGTTCCAGCTGAAGCACCCAGTGGCTTAAAAGCACACAGATGCCATCCAAGACCCACTGTGTCACTTCAAAGCCTCAGTTGATGCTGTCATATACAGCGAAATGCACATAATCCTCCACTGTTTCTATCAGAAATTATTGGATTGCCTTATGAATGTCAGAAGTTCCAGGTTATTAATGCAGTTCCAAACAAACTGTTTCTGCAGGYTCTGTTAAGAGTCTGCAGAAACCTCTGTCTGCTTCCACAGTCGTCAACTGACCTCATTGTGGTTTTGACTCTGCTGGTGTTTCAGAGGAACACAGATTCCCAAGATTTCTCCTGGGGGATGGTTGTCCCACGATTAAAGCATCTACATATCTCTCAGGGTCTTGGTCTTCATAGTTTGAGCCAATTTTGGTAAACTTGCCATTTTTCCTTCTTAAAAAATAAAAAAAAAAAAAAARAAAAAAGAAAAAAGGGCTAGAGCTGTTCCTGGAATATACTATGACTTCATGTCGGCATGAAGTGCCAACATGCATGTGGAATGGAAGAGTAGCAAGAAAAATGACTTCTGCAACTTGGGTGGTATTTTCTACATGAGAAATATCACTCTTTTCTGACTGCCAAGTTATTTCATTCAGGCTCTAAATCTGTTTTGTATACAGAGAAGAGGTAAGAATTGCATGTGTGTGAACTTGTGTTTCTGCCTTCATCCTGGCTGATCCAGCTCTGGGTGCCTGAGTATGTGAACAGATMTGCAGTCACTTCTGTCCTGGGATGTATGAACACGTGCTCATGCTTTTCCTCATGGATCTGCARGCTTCCTAGTATGATGCTGTGCATGCATGTCGCTGTACAAACCCACAACCACATCCAGCTCTCTCTTCTTCTAAACAGTGGGAAGAGACAGTTTTTATTTTAGGCAGAAATCATGTATCTGGGACCCTAAACATGCTTTGATGTTTTTGCTGTTTTTAAAAATCCTTACTCAGCTGCTGTGTTGTGAAATGTGGCTCTGTGAGAATCTCCTGACTGTGAAATATGAGGTTCTTTTTTTTTCTTTTTTTTTTTTTTTTTGCTAGTCAGCAGAGGGATTTTTTGACCTCCACAGTACATCTTGTATGTGTTCGTTAGTGAGACAGCACAGTGCCTCCAGGAAATGCATTCTTCTGCAGTGGGCCATATGGGTAGCTTTGCATTTTTATGATGAAGATGGGAAGAAGATAAGGTTTGTTGCTTACTTTTTTTCTTTCTTAAAATTCTTACTGTGCTTTGTCCCTACATATAGTTGAAGCATCCTAAAAGATGCCTGAGATAAAGCAGAGTTTAGTCCCTTAACAAGCATTTGCAACAGACTATTAGATTTTCTTTTCAGTGTTTAAAAAGACTACTTTTTCAGTCTTGGCTGTTGCTAAAAAAAAAAAAAAAAAAAAAAAAAAAAAAATTATGAAAAAAAAAAAAAAAAAAGGAAAAAAATGAAAGCAAATATACTAGCCTAACCCCAACAGGTAGGATGTTGAAGACTGAAGTAGTTTTCAACCATATCAAGATGGGGCTAAAGCAAGTATGAAAAAAAAAACCCAAATAGTCTTCCATCCAAGTGCATGCAGGCACTTATCCCATGTTTCTGGCATGCAGAGTTCCTAGGATATCAACATGAAAATTAAGTGCTTCTATTGCTTTAGGTATATATTTGGGTAGTTACTTCTTCCTACTCAAACACATCCAGGTGCTGGAGGGGAGRAATGTTGACATTCTAAGCCATTATGTTTCAGTAGGAAATGGGGAATTTATGTGGGAACTTGGAGAATCTTCCTCAATTCAGGGGAAGTAATTAGTACTGTAATAGTGCAAAAGGCTGTTTCTGGCTTGTATTTTACAGATATTGCCAACTCTTGCTTAAGGATAGGCAAAAGGGGTACTCCATAGCAGATGATAGAGAGAGGATCATGCTGTGTGCCAACACTGAGAGGAAAAGATATGAGCTCTTTACGGCTGTTTCCAAAGGCTCTTGATTTACAACCAGTTGCCCACTTTAAGCATCACCTGTGTAATCATTGGCTATTTCATTCTTTGATCATTATTTCAGCTCAACTTCATTCTCCTTTCTTCAGATCTTTTCTTTATGGAGGAACTGTTGCCCCCAAACTAACAATARGGCTCCCAGTCTCCCACTTAAATCTGACTGAACAAGTAGATAAAACCCTTCTTTTTTTCTGTGTCCCTGCTCTCCCATCCGTGTTCCAAATGGTATTTTGCTGTCTTTCTCCTTACAGGGGCAGTGCTTAAATCTATGTCTGCTGGGAAAAATGAGCTTTCTGTGGCTGTGTTCTCCCTCCCTCCCTCCCGCCCTCTCTCTGCCACTCTCTTCTCTCTCTCTCTCCCTGGAATATTTTCAAACCATGCATGAAGTGAACACAGAAAACCAGAACTTGTAGTTCTCTAGTACATCCCTGTTTTCCTCATTGAGAGAGTTTTATTACAGTTGATAATCCAGGRCATTTCTCAGGATGTAAGGATGTATTCATGAGTTACTTGTACAGCCAAATACAGTGTTCTTCTCTAGGTTTTTTTTAACCCATCCCTTGTTCCATTGTACCTCTTTTTCCTTCTGACTGTGGTGGGGCCCCATATTTCAGGACCTTGTATTGGCAGCAGCTGCAACGGAAAGCAATATTAAATTGGTATAGAAATGGCAAGATTAGTCAGTCCTGTTACAGTAGCAAAATGTAGCAGTATAACAACCTGTGCCAAGGGGGACCAAGTAATCATTTTTGCTGGAATCTTGTCTTTAATGGAAGTCAATGCTTTGCTTGCACAAGTTGCTTGCCAATGTCCTTGCTCTCAACTTCTGCTCAACTTACATCTTGAGGAATAATGGCTTTGGCAARGAAAATAAAAAAGCATGATGAAAAGGACGAGCTAAACTTCATGGTGTTACATCGACATCATCCTATACAAAGCACACAGTTTGAGATTCCCATATTTCATACTTATTGGTAGAGGTAATATTTCTTCTCCATTGTCCTGGAGCCATTTKACATAGTTGCAGTTTAAGGAAAAACATCTCCCTTCTTTACCTTTGTTAATTTTTTTTTTTTTTTTCAAATTAAAAAGCTGGTGGAGAGGACATGTTCTGGCTCCTGGTGGAGGTGCACTTGCATACTAAGGTTACAAATACAGTTTTTCACAGTCTTTTTTTTTGCTAGTTACAGAGTCTACCTTGCTTCTYTAGATAGTTTTCTTACCCTTATGGTATGGTATGGCATACCATAGTGCATGCAGGAATGCTTTTTCCCTGCATATACTTGTATACGGTGAAGGTCACAAACAGTTTGTACCAGGCACAATGGAGGAGCCTACTTGCTGTTTCTGAGGGAAGAAACTACATCTTTACTATGTGGAACTTAACGAGATTTAGACGAGTAGAACCACAGCATTTTAATTTATTCAAAAGCAAATTATAGAAAGAGACTGTATCTTTCTCAGAATATTATGATCAGCCTGGAAAATGAAAAGAATCAGCTGAGCAGGTCAAAAGGAAAGTCACTGAATACAAGKGGTGTTGATGGGACCAAAATAATGGCATCATAAAAATTGCAGAAAACTGTACCTCGTAAGTTGAGTCCTGAGGGGTATGCAAATTTGGGTCAAGTTCTTGGCTGTTTACACCTTGCATCCCGTTGGAGACTTAGWATTTCTCTGAAATACTAGGAAAATTCTGCTGAAGTCAGACATGTTTGTTCTTCTATGAGTAAGCAAAGAATTTGGCCAGAGGCAGCAAACTTTTAGCCATTTCATAGCTTTTTTGTAGTGTAAATGTTTTCTGTTTGCTTCAGTCACAAATACATTCCACACTGGAAAAAAATAATATTTGAGTGGTATTCTTAAATGTTTTGCCTGCAAAGTTTGAGACTCAATGCTATCTATACCTGATCAGCTAAAATTTGATAATCTACCAGTGGATGTTTGCTAAGCTGCAGAAAGAACTCTTGTATCCTKCAGATTCAAGGCTGTGTTACATTCACACAAAGACAGGAGACATTTAAAGCACTGAAGTACAATGAATTTTGTGGTAGTCTGATGGGTTTTTTGTTGGGACTTCTTTGTTATTTCTGTGTTTTGTTTTTTTTTTTCTTTCAGCTCACTGCTTCACCCCAATCCTTTGCCCCTGAAAAAAAAACCAAACAAAAAAACAAACCACAACCAAAATCAACCCTGGCTTGACTTCTTGGATCGTGTTTCTCCTTTCCCATTTGTAGTCTGTGGCGCCCCACACTAGAAGAACTGCTGCTTTCTCTATAACTGAGCAGTCCTACCACACCACTATACATACGAAATTCTCTAATGCTTTCATTGATGGRAAAGTACTGGGTTTTGGAAAGAGCATAAAAAAGCTCTTGGAGGTCAAACTTTCTTTRTTGCTGCTCAGTATAGTGGAGGTCCCAGGATTTGATTATTACTATCCCTTTTGGAATCTCTCCTATACAAGACAATGAAACAATGAAAATTAAACCCCTAGTTTTCTGCGTTACCTGGTTAATTTAAAGGAAACTTGGTCCAAAAATCAAGCTGATCTTGAAAACAAGACACTTAGGTTCTGTTTGTAACTCTTCAAATACTGCTTTGTATAGGTGTAATTTTATGTTTTCTAATTCTTTATCTGTCAGTTAGGAGAAAGAGGACTCCTTTAATCATGACCTGAGACTAAATTCACTGATATTAGGAGAGCATTCATTGATCCATGGTAAGGAGGGTCAAGGAGYAAGCCAATTTGAATGGTTATCAAACATGGATTGATGAATATCTTTGGCTGGTGAAACATCTGCCTGTTGTAAATGGGAGTCAGAAAAAARTATAAATTATACCATGCAGTGACAACTGTGTTTCTACCTTTATAAGAGAAAGTGAATAAGAAGTTAGTAGGTGAGMTTTTGCAGTTTATGTTCTGTAAGAGGTTATTTTTGATGATCTTATTGGTCCATTCTGACCTTCATCTAACAGGAGTATCTCTCTGTCTGGTGCAGGGTAGTGTGACCTATACGTTTATCCATAAAGCATGAAATTTAGAGCCAAATTTGTGCATGGAGCAAATCATCACCTGAACACTAAGGAGAACACTTGCAGGAGGGCTTTAGTACTGATTTGAGGAGGGACCATGGCCTTTTCAAGCAGGTCTAATGCAGAAAGGGGAAGTACAGCCATTTTTCTGTACCTGATTTTTCTCTGCCATCTCTTTTAGTACTTAGATTCTTTGAATGGATGACCTTATGGCATAAATCCCTGTGTGTATAGCTACTCTAAGCAGTAAATAGCAGTGCTAATCTGGTTTGGTGAATTCAGTGCCTCGTACTTTATATTATTTGAGATTATTCATCCCATTATCCATTAGTTCATTCTGATCCCATTCTGGGTGGTCCAGAACTGTAAGTGTTTTGGGAAGGTGTTGCTATGAATATGTGATCATAATCAATGGGTTCAAAGGCAAACTCACCCCCTCTGAGGTGAATATGGTACAACTGCGAATGCAGAACAAGCGTAGGAGAATGTATTTAAGGTCAGAGAATTTTTGATGCTTTCTCTSGACCTCATGCCTGGCCATAGAAGATGTTGCCAATGCAGATTTGACTATTATTCTTTGTAACTAAGCTCCAGTAAGGAGCTAAAAGAGAAGCTGCTACTGCTCCAAGGAACTTTCAGTACAAACAAACTGAAGATCTGATACAGAATTAAAGCAGGGGTTGTTTTTTATGCATGAGACACCTCCACTGTTTTACTGCTTGGAGGGAAAAAGGTCTAGTGCTTGGAGCCTTATCCACGTGGGAATTCAGGCTGGACAACACGTTATTGGGTGTTCCCCAAACACTTAGCTAGGAAGACTGTCCTGGTGTGTAACTATTCCAACACACTGCTTTGGTGGAATGGAGGGTTTAGCTCCAATGTAAACACTTGAGCTTTGTTTKTTAGGAAAAAATGTTTTTCATTCATACTTGCAATTTAAGTTSATTAGAAAGGTGGAAATGAATATTGTGTCACTCTCTTTTCACAGGGCTGGAGGCAGCCGTGCCACAAATTGATCCCTACCCTGTCTCCTCAAACATATAGCCCTCTCTCTGACTGTTGAAGCTGGGGACAGATGAAGTCTGAGCAGTCCAGCTCTGGAATGTGCAACAGGGCAGTGGCATGCACACATAAGCACATCTCCATAAACTCCATAAACTGGGATAATGTTGCCTCTGCTCTCTCTACACATTCTACAATGCCCTTCCATCAGGCAAAGMTGGTGGTCAGGGATGACAAGATACAGGAAAGCAGAGAGGCTTYCTGCCTTTCTTTGAAGCTGTACCTGTTCTGCCAGTGACATTATGTACTTGCCCTGTGCTTGCCTGGTAGTTTTAGGATRTCTGCAGCAATGAGCTTTTGAATTGTCTCTGAACCTGTCAGTGGTAGTCAAGCCAGAACTTCAGTGGTTAGCATGAAAGCATATAAAAGGCAATGAACTGCTGTGATACTTCAACTTGCACTGGTGCAGAGGAATCCACCAGAGGAGTGTATGTGGGATGCTTTGTGTAGGGTGGCTAGAAAGTAATTAAAGAAGGCATATTCCCATTTGAAAACTTAAATACAAGGAAGGGCACCAGATGTTGTTTCTACTAACACATGCTGAACAACAGTGAATCCAACTGCAGCTTTGCTAATGCCATCTGCCATTGCATTTTAAGAAATTAAAGGGTCCTGGACTATTGTAGCTGTTCCAGCACATGTAATCTGRCTGAGAGGAAAAATAATTCTTGTTTACTCAGTCAGTGCATGGACCCTTGATGCACCTATCTTTGCCCATGTCTCTASTCTTCTCTATACCATCATTTAGCACTGTTTTTTTGACAGCTTATTCTCTTTGCTCTTCTATGCGAATTCTCAGTTCATAAAACAAGCTGAAGAATGTTAACAAGGGATGCTTCTCTGACAGCTGTGTGATATGCTGCTATCTTGCATGTGAAGAATATGCACGGTGTCCTCCAAAGTTTGTGTAGACACAATCCATGTGCCTTGTGAAGACATAAGGGAATTATGTTGTAAGAYTCGCTTTCCATGAAAATTAGGGTCTAAGTCCAGTCATAACTTCTGCTTTGCTGGCTTAATGCTCCTCTTGTGACTTACACTCTCATAATAACAGGAGATCTTTACTGAAAGTTTTGGTCTAAGCAATTCTGGGTACCATTAAAAGAGCTGTGGACTCAGAAGAGAGGGAAGTAAATATGTGGTAGTATTTACATGCTAGGAAAAGCACCTTTTGGTTTTAACTTACTGAGTTTGTTTTGAAATTTGACCAGAAAATACCAGTAGGTGTGTTCTGGGATATCCTCTGTTCAGAGCCAGGAAAACATGGCACTAATTGGAAARCACTCGTGGGTATTTTGTGTGCTATGTAAAAAAGCATTGAAGTAATTTTTCTATATACTTTGCATGAACCTAGGAGTCACAAACTTTTCCCCTTCCACTTTGTAGAAAGTTGGGGTTGGATAGTTAAGATTGCTTGTTTAGGCAGCTGGAGAGAAGTGCGCGTGGCTTTGGCACGTGTATGTGAGATGTATCTTACAATGCTGCTGGGCATGGAAATTTCTCTGGGTAAATAAGTTTTCTGTCTTGAGGGCTGTCCATATGGCCCCTTTCATCAGCACTAATTCCACTTAGATTAACTGCGCAGCACGAATATGGGTCAAAGCCGGGATTGTTGGGAGAATGAGTTCCCGCTTGCAAACTGCTTCCCACAGAAGTACTTGTTGGCAGCTGAGATCATAATGCTCACATTCCTCACAATAACCCACTTTGAAATGTATTTAGAGAGGGGTCTTGGCAGTCTGCTGACTGCTTTTTTATACAGAGTGCAGGCCTTGGTTTGTAATCCCACTCAGCACGTCAAGGCATTAGCTGTGGGCTGTCATTCTTCTCTGACTTTATCTAGCACAAGGCAAGGCATCTGCACTTGGATTAACAATACTGACCACTTCAAGTAACATTTTCTCCCTCCTTTAACAAGAGGAGAGAAACTACTCTTGGAAGTATGGCATTGTTTATTATAGAATTAAACCTGCTGTGTTATTCCTGTGAGCACTGTGTCCTGACTGTAAGTGCTGAGAGGAGATCAAGAGATACAAGGAGAAGAAGCARGAGATCTCATAGTGTCCCTGGCTCATGTGTCCATGGTTACACTGTGTTGTGGGTTAAGTTGCTTCTCGCATTTCTTTCTGCTTTGTCTACTCTACTAGTGGCAAAGGTCATGCATTGCAGTCAGTCATTCCTAAAGCTGTAGCTAGCTCCGTTGTTTCCTATTTGTTGGACACCTTATGGGGGAATAATAAAACTTAGCCATAAATGTCCTGCTTTATAAAGTCAGGATCAAACTCACCATGTGAATAAACTCTATTTTTTCGGTCTAAAGTGATCTCCATCACTAAATTCCTACTGATACATTATTAAGTTTTTCCCAAATTCACTCATTCACAAAAAATGCCTTTCACCAGACAYGGAAGTGCACCAAGCACAGGCTACTCTAAGGAATGAGAAATATAGGTTAGAGACTAGAACCTGCCCACWTTGGAGTGAGTACCAAAGATTATTTCAGTGCCACTAGCCTTCTCTTGCTTGTCACCACTCTTTCCTTCTGCTCTGGATGGATGAACTATTGACAATTGACTAGGAAATAAGTCATCACAACAGAAAAAACTGTCCCTTTGGATGTTGATGGGGGACAGCACGTATTCAGTAATATAAGCATTATTTTGATTTAAGGAGACTCACAGTTTGGTTAAGAGAATTGCATGCCTGGGACTAATACTGCAGTACAGAAATAGGGCATGCAGTGAAATTTTATTCACTGGAGCTAAGGGCCTCATGGGCACAGAATACAAGGCAAGTGTTTGCTTCTTGCCTCTCCTATTGAGTCTTGACAGATTTTGCAATCTGCTTGCATGGATAGTGCCCCCTCACACACCTTTGTAGATTAAAAAAAACTTTGTAATTATTTATCAAGCATCTTAAAAATAACACGAACAGAGCAAAGGCAGATGCAGTTTTGAGCAAATGCTGAATCCTTTACCTTTTTCCTGGCCTTATGGTCTTATGCCAATGTGAGGCATCCTCCCACCCATTTAGTAACACAAGGCAGGGTATTCAGTATGAAACTACACAGGCTTCAGTGTGCATCCTAGCTTTAAGCAGTGCAGACAGAACTCTACATACTTGAGGAAATCTTGTATAATTATTTTACTACATGCATAAATGACAATAGCTGCTTGTGCTGCACATAGTGATGCTTGCAAAGGCATTCCTGGCAGTTGTAAGAAATTTGGTACATAGAGTTGTTCCAAAATTCTGAATGGTTTGCACAGCCTAGAAGATGAACAGATTTATAAAATTATGTATTTCCTATGCATGACTCTAAAATACTTAGGATAATTAAATAACAAATATTTCTGGGCTGGATTGTTTTGCTTTCTTTATGAGAGTGTACTTTTTTGGAAGCCTTTTACTGCTGTTTTGGGACCACCATACTAGGAACTTTCTTCAGTATTTTCCCATTTCTTTCTTTTCTAAATGCAGGGAGCACAAAATATTCTTCTGGCATTTGAGCTGCAGTTATTTTGAGCAGCTAAAAACAGAGGGAAATGTGTTTCTGTGGTAGTTACTGCAGAGAAAGAATTTTGCTGAAATGTCTCTCCCCCACCGCCCTTTGGTGGCTGCAGAAAAGAAGCCAGTGTTTGAGGCCCCAGCTCTGTGCATCTGCTGGATCAGTTTAAGGCCAATTTCCCCCCCTCCCCCTGCCCCTCTTTCCATTAGCAAACTAGATATAAAACAGAAGCCATTGGATAAATAGGAAAAATGTGTAGCAGAGGAAGCCCTTGTGATTAGGGAGCTGTTAACCAGTTATTTCATGTCCGGCTTTCAGTGTATTTATAAAAATGATGCTATTCAGTGACACGTCGAATTACTATAAATGGTATTGGCTCAGTTGCTTTCTCATGGAAGCCAACTTGCAATTTATTTTTAACTTGGGCCCGCTGATAATTTTTAAAGTTAGTGCAGTATTTGTCAAAGATGCTAAAGTGGCAGGCAAAGTATGGGCAATATGCATCAAATTTGCTCACAGCCTGTCTTGCCAGTRCACTCCAGAGTCCTGTGGAACCTCATTAGAGAGAGCAGTTTGGTCAGTGCCTGTCCATTTGCTGCCTGGCTGTTCTGGGGAGAGGGCTGATTGATGTGATTTGTGGCAGCTGCAGGGCTTGGTTTTGTGATGTGGAAGCTTGTCCATTAGGAGCTGGCCCAAGACCCAGTAACCCCCTCCTCCCTCTCTTTTTTTTTCATTGATCGCCAGCAGCCGTCACATCATTACATGCGTTTATAATGTCCTTGTTGAGACTTCACTGTGTGCACATGGTTTAAATCAACWGCTTCCYAAATAAGGGGAGCAAAAGTACCAGAACTCCCTACCTGCCTCCAACAATGTGCTTGTAAACTTCTGGGACAGGGAGAAAGAAAAATAAAGCTCATGGAAAAATGCCAGGAGGTTCTGAGTCTGCAGTTCATACTGTGCTTTGGACGAAGAGGTGAGTCTTGCATCATGGTCTAAATGTGGTGAGGCTTAGGCTTCCACACAATTCTTCTGGAACAAATTTCACAGAACAGAAAATCTTTGCAGCAGTGGGACCTGAGGCAGATTCTCAGAGTTGACATTGTCATACTGAGGCATCTGTCAGGTTTTGGTCCACTTGAATAGTGGCCAATAACTTACTCCTAGAAGTGTGGAAGGAGACCATTGCAAGCCTGGAACGTGGGTCTTATCTCCCTTGCTTTATTTGGGGAGTAGATTGCAGCTCTCACCACACTTTATGGAGTTTCCAAGTAATYTTCAGGTCTATCAGTCTTATAAAATGAGATATCTGTGGGACTAAAGCATTGTACAAAACTGTCTTAAAGACAGCCTCTGGCCTGGGTTACAACCTGAAGATGCCAATCTTATATGAGTGCTAGGGAGCCATTTCTGTGCTGATTCAATCCCAAAGAGCAAGCATTCATTCCAACAGCACAATCTCCTGGTTTTCAGTTATATTCCCCGGAGGATCRGTACCTATACAGTAACTCTACTCTGCATAAAATGGCAACACTTGAAATTTAGATTGAACTGACTCTTCAACGAAATATTACTCAGCAGAGGTTTTTTTTACACTGGGACAAATAGAGTATACAAACTTGGTGTATCTTTCCCCTTTTTGTTTTCTCTGATTCTGAGAGATCCGGTGCCTCATAGAAAATGTTGCTTTCAAAGCATTCAGCCTGTCCTKGGTAGCCATCCAGTTTGTGTGTCTTGAGAGATCCTTCTTCATAATATTTACATTTGATATTCTAATTGGAATGGAGAAGACAGCATTTGTTTGTACATTGCTGGGGTGAGAAGTAGCGAGTTTTTAATCATATCACAGGACAGTCTTTTTGCTAACAGGCTGTTTTCTAGTCTGGAAATTTTATAACTTACTTCGAAATAAGTGTCTCTAGGCTGAGGTTTAATAGCAGATGCATTTGCGATGTCTCCTCTGATTATTCAGTGTTGTTACCTAAGTAAGTGAAATACAATTAAGAATAGTTTAAATTATTAGTTTTGACTCATCTTTGGTTTTACTGCTACCATACTTGACAGCACAATTTAGTCCTTGCAGCCATCTGTCCAAGAAATGTGTTTGCCTWGTCCACATCTCAATTTCATCATCTGGCAGATAGAGGGATGATTATGTTACTTTGAAATTCTGTTTGACAAAGAAATAAAATTAATTTTGTGATTCAGTACCCCTTCCCTGCTTCCTGTATTCATTTACTYGCTGGTTAATTCCTTGTTTAGTAACTTCACAGTTTAAAGAGCCTTCCAGTGTGTTCATTGCTTGCATGGACTGTCTCGCTAGAAGGCGTCCTCTGGACGGTAATGGAAGTATAAGGAAGAGGAAATAAGATAAAGAGTCAGACCATACTTGGTTCAGCATCCTGGTCACAGCCCAGCATGGCTGCACTGGAATCCTGCTGATGGAATGTCCTGCCATTATGGTGTTTATTTCTGCCACAGCCCTGAAATGTAAACAGGACATCGTTGGATGCTAATTCAAGGGGCTGGAAGTGACTGAGAATCCTAGACTATTGGGCTATTGGTAGGACACAAGGAAGTGAATTTTATAGAAGGATTGGYATGTGGCACTAGCAGTGCACTGGGCCACACGTCAGAGGGGGTGTTTTCAGGAAGGGTTTCTGACGTATGTTTGTGGGGAGGAACAAAACATAGCAGTAATGTCAAAAGAAGTGCATCAAAATATGCAGAAACTTGCAGGACATTTAACACACTAGTGTGCTCTGGGCRTCCCATACTAATGGGATGAAAGCTAGAGAGTTTGCCTTCAGCCTGAAATAGATACAGAATAAATGGCAGATTATAATTGTGGGATTTATTTTCCTCTGTGTGCCTTAAATACAGTGGTGAATTCACCCAAGGAGCGGGAATGTAGAAGAGAGATGGCCATGTTATATCTCTTGCTCCAGCCCCTGAGCCTGGAGGGCATGGATAGGAAGCAGTGCAGTCAGGGAAGTGTTGGTTTAAGTGKTTTAATGCACTGGAAAGTTGGCCAKGCTTRTCTTAGGCAGACCTAAATAAATGATCTTCCAGTCACGGTTCCTTCCCCATGAAATGGAAATGGGCACATACAACTTGTGTAGGATTGTGCCTGCTGAGCTGTGTTTGGGGACGAGGGAGAAAAGCCATGACAGAACTATCACCATGCGCTCTGAGGCRCTTGGGACTCACATTGCTGTTAAGAGGGTTGCACCTCATTTTATCCTGTTAGAAGATTTTGACTCTTGCGCGGACCAGCTGCCAATGCCTCCTCTGTAGCACCCCTTGTACCAGCAGAGACAGAACTGTGCTGTAATAAGTATAATGGGGGTTCTTTACTGAAGCTGCTAAATGCATGCAGACCCTGTAATTCACTGCTGGCCCTCTGGCTTCCAGACTGGCTGCCTGATGTTGCCACACAAGGTCTCCCAAAGTCTTGGTCTGGCGTCTGTAGCARCAAAAGGACTGACTAAAGAGAAAAGCAATCAAGTTTTCTGTCTGTGACTGTCATTCACTGTGTGGGTTTTTTTTTGTAATAACTCTCCWCACACTCTGCTGGATACATTTTGCAGCAAGGCATATTTTTATGTTAAATATCTTCTGACTGTTTTCATGAACATCTTACTGACATGTTTGCCAGTGTCGATATCTTTGAGTGAAGTGCTTTGAGCCTCTGCTATGCTGCTTGGACTGGGCTTCCATCCGGATTAGAAATTGGAAATTTATTACTTGGAACTGGTTTTAAAATGTGAAACTGACACCAGTTTCTTATTACTTACCAAGTCCTGAGGGCAGACTAACATTCCTGACGCTGCTGTAGGTGTTAATGGTTTCATCAACTCAAGAAGCACAGAGCACTGAACTCTGCTCTTGGCAGCTAGTAAAGAAAGGAAACTGACTTTCAAATATTTTGTTTTTAAAGTTGTTGTGGTTTTTTCATGATGTTTACATTAGCAAACTGGAATTTGTGAGACAGACTTTTTTTTTGTTGCCTACTTAGTTCTTAGAAATCAGATTGATAATAAAGCCTCAGTAGGCTGCTGGAACTGGTTTTGCCAAGCATCTCTGAAAATGCAAAAATCCAAGAATCAGTGAGTGGGCCTACTGTGGGTGCAGGCCTATGAGTTTCATTTACTTGGTATGTTTTCTCTGCCTCAAAGTAATCAGGAAGTATATCATTATGCAGATACCAAGATTTTTTTCTATATTGCTTTTAGTTGCATGCAAATAGCTCAAAAAGCCTTGCTCCAAATCTGGAGAGATTCCAGGATGTGGTTTTTTGTTTTGTTTTTAGAATAGTTTCTGTCTTGTGCTGTGCAGGAAGATGGCATTGTGAGCAAGGATGAAGATTTAAAATCTGAATTAACAGGCATTACTCTGAGCTCTGCCACATACTTGCTGAATAATCTTAAGCAGACCATCATTTTCTTCATACCTGTGTTGTGATATCCTTGTATCCTGCCAGGCTGCCATGAGAAATAACTTCTGTTTTGAACTTGACTAACTCCTTTGATCCAAGAATGAACTGTATTTCAAGTGACCATTGTATATGTGACAGAATGCTGCAGAGGTAATAAATGGAACGTTGTGGAATTTGACGTTAATTAATCCCAGGTATTGATGGATGAGACTCAAAAGCTTATCCTGTAATTATTTATAGAGGTGCTTAAAAGGTGACGTGTTGATCAGTATTTATAATTAGCTATACAGAGAACATTTGGTGATAGCGTTTTCAATCTAGAAAAAGTAAGTCAGGGCCCAGACTCTGGGAATTGAAATTTGGCAGATGAAACAATTTCTAAAGTGAGAGGCAGTTTAGTGAGAGTTGTGGTAGATTTTCTACTGCTGGAAATCTTTAAATCAAATGAGATGCCTATTGAAAAGTTATATTCTGCTACAGGCAGGAATTAATTTATAGCAATCTTGTGGCTTGTGCTATGCATGAGGTCAGGCTAGCTGATTGGTACAAACCTTTCAGCTTTATAGTTCATGAGATTTTTTTATCACATTGGTGAGTGTTGGTCTCACTGAGGCCGGTGGAAGCCAAATAAACCTGAGGCCAGTGTTTTAGACTGTTGCCTTTCACATCCTTCAAGCTCCCAGTCTGTATTCACTTGTTGCCCAGCTAACATATAGAAATGTCCCTCTGTTCTGCTTTTRTCTCTTTAGTGCTGCATGGTTATCACTTAGCTTGCTATCAATCTGCAGTACTTCCCATGCATGTATTAAAATTATGGGATATTTCTTTTTTTTGTTTTGCTTGTTCTCTTAAATTTGGTTTGAGAAGTGATAACATCTGAGCAGATTTAAAAAGCAGCATATCAGGTTGTGGACCCAACTGGACATTCCTTTTGTGCTATCCCTTTGGCAATCATTGATATAGAGCATTTGTATTTGTATTTGCATTGTTTTAATTTTTCTCCTCAAGCACTGTAGCATTCAAAACCACTCAACAAAAGRAAGGATCCTTGGCTGCTGAGTTACTCCCTGTGTTATGTCAGAGACAGACGTTTCCTTTTTATTTCCCACGTGTATGTTGTGGTACAAGGCAMCGAGCCCTGTGGCTCTTGTTTATTCTGTCTCCTGCTGTGTGCTGTGCTACCTGTTCAGAGTGGAGGACACAGCTCAAAGGTAAATTAGAACTTCTGTGTCCTTGACCAAACCAGCAGCTCAGTTATTGCTGAAGGACTGGGGCTGGTAGGCACCCACACATGTTGGACAGGACTTGGCTGTTTGAGCATCTGTTGTCAAAAGACAGACTGGATCTCAGTAACTGTTCATCTCCCTTACTGAGCCTGGTGGTTAGACTTTCGAAAGAGCTGAGTATGTCTCATGCAAATTTTTCCATTGAGATTTTCCCATTGAAAAGGTCTGTTCTCAGAATTGCCAGATTTTGAAGAAAACACTGACTGGCCCAAATGTTTCCACATTCTTATGAGAGCTGGGTATTTCAAAATGTGTGATAAATCTTGCCAGAAACAAGTATTTATTTGTGACTATTTCTTACTTTTTATGCTGTTGAAYGCTATGTAATCAATGGTGATAGATTTTTCTAAATGATTTTTTTTTATTGAATTCATTTGTTGTTGTTGTTCAGTAGAAGGGGAAAATATTGATGAAAGGGTAAATGTCTTTGTGTTTCCTTTTTTATTTAAAAAAAAAAACCCACCTCCAAAGGTCTCCCCAGCACCTGCTTTCAAAATTACTTTTTTTTCTTTTTCAAGACAGTTCTTTTTCCTTTTAGCAGGTCTGCTCAATAAGCTGCACTGTTTTGGAAATTTGCTTCCTGATGTTCATTGAAATGGAAGCTGAATAGTTTTGTGAAAATCTCTTCTTGAGACCAGAGCCAAAGTCTCTTAAAATTCTAATTATTGAAATTCAAGTATGCCTTGTGTGCACATCCAAGTGAAGTTTGCGGATTGTATCTATAATTCTCTTTTTGAAAGCAACAGTGGTAAAGAGTGCTAGGCTGCAGAGCAGACTGATAAGTGCATTTAGAGAAAGGATTTCCTGCATGTCCTCTAAAGAGTGAAATGTTCTTTTTATGGCATACAGTTGAACGGAAAAAGTAACAACTAATTGAGATGTTCTCTTCGATTAATCCCCATCTTGAATGAATGCCTTGAAGGGTCACATATGCCTTGAAGATGTCAGGCTGGCTGTCTTTGCAGGGATCACTGCAGGTCAGCCTTCAGAACTTCTGTACTAAATTCTTCTTAGTCCTCAAAGAGTAACTCCGTGTAATTTGGATGTGGCTGGATAAACTCAGCTACTGCACATGATAGGTCTGGCCCAGAGGGATGTTGGGCAATTCTGCTGGAAGTAATCTCACAGAATCTCCTGGGTATAGTCTAGCAGGTGAGTGTCCTAAAGAGACCGAGCAGCTGCATGGTAAAGATTCCCTGAAGAGAGAGAAGACACAGYTTGTAGTCCTTGGGGGCTGCAATGTTTTCCTGGTGTAGGGTTGCACGCAGTTCTAGTTTAGGAACACCTGAAATGTAAGAGTTGCTTTTGGTTTTCCCCTGGTTTTTTCAGTCTTCTGAGATAACAATCAAGTTGTCTTGAGGGGAAACCCTTCTGATTTTGAAACAGTGTGAAAAAGACTTCACCCAAGAACTGTGCTGGAGGCTTATCTGATAGATAATGTGTGCAGTGCAGGAGAACGGCAAGTCAGGGCCAAGTGTACTCTCACTTGGCACATGTTATTTTGGTGCACAGCAGAGTGTGTTTGATTTCAGGATCCCATGGGGAGCAGCTTTATCTGTAGCATTAGTGCATGGGTATGGGAGTTAAACCTTTCCTTCAGACCTGGCTGGGAGGAGGTGTGCAATGCCTGGTGTGCTTTGAGAGAGCTGCAGGAAAGAGAATGTAGCTAGAAAGTAGTACAGGATGAGGAGTGTGAAAGAGTGAAGATGAGCTGCTGCCTACTGAGTAACTCAGCATCATGGCCTCTCTAGCCAGTAACTCAGCCATGGCCTCTCTGACTGTGGAGACAGTCCCTGGGACATAAACTGTCAGATGTTTGGGGAGCTATATGCTGCAGAGCAGGAAATCATTCAAATTCCTTATCTTTCACACAACAGGCTTAGAGGAAGTCCTGCCAAGACAGCTTGCACCAAGGCCTTAGGGAACAGAGTTTGACCTCTGAGAAAGGGGTTTTCTTGGGCTGTGCTTGCAAAAATTGAATTTAACTACTTTCTAAGCATTTGCCCAGAAAAGCTTCTGAGGGGCAAATACTGGGTGGTAGTGGTTAGCCGTCCTACTGTGGCTAAAATCCCATGTCATTCCCACAGAAATCAGTGGTCAAACATTCACTGACTTCATTGGAAGCAGCTGAGATGTACAAAGGGAAAWATTCTGCAAAGCCTTAAACTTCTGGAGAATTCAAATCAAACAGAATTTTTTTGTTGTTCTTGTTTTGATTTGTTTTGTTTGGATCATCACCAGTTACAAAGGCTTATTCTCAAACTGGGGAGTAATAAGATTATAGAGTAGAATGTCCAGGGAATATCTTGGAGCAAGCCAGTGCAACAGTAGTGGCTGCTTACCATGCCTGGTATGGGAACCAGTAGATATACAAGTCCACTGTGTTTGTCACTGTCACGGCCTGTTGTAATGCTGGGACAAGGTCTATGTTGTGGCTACAACTAGAACTGGGAAACAGTAGTTTGATAAGCACTATCAGTCAAGAGCTTTTCCTTAAGGTTGCTTCTCCTGGTATTAAATTGTTTGGGGAGTCACAACTTTCAATGTTAGTGACAAAATTGTGCTGTCATTAATATTTCATTTTGAGAAACAATGGGGCAGTGCAGTAACAACTTGTGAAGACCTTCTACAAATCTGAGGAGTCTTTTTTTTGGCTGACTGACATCCTGTCTGTGAATTTTTGTTCTGTGAGAACATGTAATGAGTTTGCCTATGGGAAAATATACTGGTATTTTTATTTTTAACACATYTCTTCTATGCATGGTTCTTTGTTCTGCGGCTTGTTTGTGTCTGTCATTAGCAGACATTGGCACAAGAGAGGATTTCTGCAATATTCTGTTGTCATGCAACCAGTTTAGATCTGTATGCAGGGGGAAATTCCCTAAGCAATTACATAGAGCTGTTGGTAAGATACCTTTTGAGAAATTTGACTCTTTGCTTCAGAAAGCTGCACTGTTTTCAGTGGTGCCCAGGATGAGGCAATGAGCATAAACTGAAGCCCTGGGAGCTCCATCTGAACAAAAGAAACATTTTCTTGTAGAGGTGTCTGAACTGGTCCCGAGCAATTTGCCCTATCTGACCCTGTTTGAGCAAGGAGACTGGACTAGACACTCTTGAGAGGCTCCTTTCAACTGCTGAGATCAGTATTACAGCATTTTTTAAAGAACTGGCTACCTCCCTGGCCCAGCCTTATCTCAAAAGGAGCCGCAAGGAGTCATATGTACGTATTGTTACATCTAGACTTYGAGCCACTTCCTAGTGCTTTCCCTTTCCTCGGCTTCACAAGGTGAAAGCTTTCAGCATGTGGCTTCTGGGGCCAGGAAGTTGGGTCTTCCTTCAAAAGGATTCTTGTCTAAATGTCCTCTGTAATCCCTCCTGCAGATGGAAACTTTACCTTTTTCTTAAGGAAGGATTTTTTGACTGGATATTTCACACTTTCCWTCTCTTCTTCTCCTTTTTTTCCCGTCTGCCATTTGTTCAGAACTCATTTACCTGCTTTTGAATGAAAGGTGGCTTACGGCTCACCCAGCAGCTMCCCTGCTCCAAGAGTTGTTTAGTTTACCCTTTAAAAACTGCCAGCTTAAAGAAAACTTGTCAGATCTTTATTGTTAATTTGGAAGTTGTTTTGTTTTAGAGTGTTTGCAAAGAGAAAAACTCTTTATAAGTGTGTGAAAGAAGCACTGTTTTTTAAGAAAGACAAACATACGTTTCCTCCAGTGAGGCTAAAGGCAATGTTTTTAATTTTTATCCTCTGTTCAACCTTCCCTCCTGCAACCCCATTTCTTCCATATATTTCATAGATGTTGGCATGTACTACCTTGTAAAAGAATGTGGACTTGTAAATTTTTCTACCTTTCAGACACGGACAAAGTAAAATACGTTGTTTGGGATTTTAATGTCCTCTTAATGGAAAAATACGGACTGAAGCATTGGAGCCTTGTGGGATGGGCTCTGGGGGGGATATAATACCTGAAAGAACCCCAACCTTTGTCTCATCTAATGCAGGCTTTGAGGACTCCAAGAAGCTCCAGCTATTCTGCTAAGCTTGCTTCAAAACTCTCAAGTTTCAATTCCACCAACTTTTGGATCTTACGAGCTGCAGTTAGTCGCCTCAGCAGCCTTGTGCAGATCCCCTCCCCCTTTGGGAGTACTTGGAAACTGCACTGATGAAGGAAGGAGGAACACAGCCAAGCAGGAGAGGATTCAGTACAGAGGGATGTACATACACATCCTTATTCTTTTCTGCGCTGGATAAATTCTATTTTCTTTAAGGAGTGTTGAGATGCAGGTGGTATGGAAAGGGAAAAAGAGGCCTGGACCTTTGAGATGGACTTGTTTAAGGAAAATTTTAGCACTGTGACCCTAGTGGGGTTGTGCATCCAAAATGCTGGAGGAGAGCCATAAAAAAAACCGGCATAAAATAAACTTGCTCTACATGTTTTCATACTTACATCCCGAGCTACTTTTGGTGTGTTTATCAAAACATTGTGGGCTTTTGGGTCTGCCTGATGGTGGGAACAAGAGYGAGGAAGTGAGAGAAATATATATATATGGACAATAATAAAGCTTTGTTTTAGGTCCTCTATCTTTAAATCTCCTTTCTGAGTGCTTCCTCAGTTAGAAGAAGATAGGAAAGAAGTGTAGCAAAAATCTGTGCTCTCAGTGTTCTAATAAAAGTAGTGGAAGGGAATTTCTTCTTGCTGACTATTTCCCACTTGGAGTGCAAACCTTTTTTCTTTATCTAGAGAGGACAGAGAGCTTGAACTAAGGTAGAATATTCTGCTACAGTGGCAGTCAGTGAATTTTGAAAGAGGGGGCAGGAATCTGGATGAGGCTGATTCATTATTTTCAGATAGCAAAGGAAGACTTGCATGGAAGTTGTGTATTTTGCTTTTTGAGAACTGCATTGGGGGTGATGTGTATTTGCTTTTGAAAGCCTGGACACATTTAGTGTGAAGAAATGCCTTGTACTGAAAACTACAAGTGAAATTCTAAGTGTAACACACTTAGGATTTTGACTCACATTTCAATAATTGAAGTGTATGTTCTACTGTCCAAAAGTGCTATTCATTTTTAACATGGTTATTCATTAGTTACTTGTGAGACCTCAGCTGACTAGCAGAATAGGAGAACATTGTCTTGCTATTCACCAATAATCTGACAGTGCCTTGGGTTAGGAATGCCTGCATATTTTTTGTGGATAGCTGATGCTAAATGTCTGATGTAGCTGTTGAGTGGCTTCTGAATGTTAATGTGCTGGCATCATCTTATTTCCATGGAGTTATCTCAGAAGTGATTGGCMAACTGAGAACCAAAGCTATAGCTAGTGAAAACAACCTGCAAATAGAAGGAAGAAAATAACATGAAATGTTTCTTTGAATCCAACGAGGAGAAATGCAGAACAGTGACATAGACCAGTAACTCTTTCCATCGTGGCAGGGGGCAAAGTCTGCTTTCTCTTATGTGTCTTGTGTTAGTTATCCCCTCCAGAGATGGTGCTACTTTGCTACTTTGCTGCTGCTGCTCYGTGATGCACTGGAAACCACATCTGGGTCTTTGCTGGTGATGGTGACGGGAGTGCAGAATGGAGGGAGCTGAAGGTTGTTTCAGAGCAGTCCATGATGCTCARCTCTGCACTGTGGCACTGGCTGGTACAGGTGCAGAAGCTCTGCTCAGGGCCAAACGTGAAAAGCTTTCACTTTTTGCACAGCTCGAGAGCAGCTTCTGCTTAGTGGTGTCAGAAGTAGTGACAGCTCTGCCCTCCATCTCTTTTTGAGTCAAACTGGTTGARCTGTTACACAGAGCATAGAAAAGTATTCCTGGGTAAGGGAAGTTTAAGGGAAAACATGGAAGTCACAGATGAAACATAAAACTACTACTGATATATATAATATATTGCTTTTATGAGCCTGTAGTCAGGAGACTTTCAGACTGAGGACTAAGGTTAAAAACTGGCGCCTACTGAAATTTGTGTATGACTTGGAATCCATTCCTCAAGAGCCAGGAAATGATGATTTAGATGCTCTGGATGCTTTGCTAGATTCAGCTCAAAAGGCCTTTGGAGGAAATAAAATATTTTGGGAGGCTAAAAAAAAAATAAATCTCAGGTGCCCATCTGGCACAATTTCAGTATGGGCCATTTCACCAGAAATTAACTGAGTCTGAGTTCTGCTTGGAAGAGTCGATCACTTGTTCTACAAGGTTGTGTGTTTCCATCAGAATTAATAGGAGTCTGTTACACCCATGGAGAGGAAGCGATATAGGGAGTGTGTGTTGTTCACTCCTTGGAGGAATGAAAGACTCTTGTACAGTCTCCATAACCTAGTTTGAATAGTATGTTCATCGTAAAATTACTGCCTTGCTAAGATGAACAGATTTTTGAGTGTGCCTTCCAAAGTCCTTCTGAAGAGAAGGATAAAATGCTTCTCTTTTTGCTTTTTTTTTTTTTTTTTTTACTTTTTTTTTTTTTTCTATTTTTTTTTCTTTTATGCTGACTTTTTCTATATAAATATGATTTTTGGGGGATTCCCTAGCAAAAAAAAAAAGTCTGAAATGCTTTGCTTTACACAATATAAACCCCTTGGTATCTGATAAGAAAGAGATTTTGTCTGGAGTAACCTCAGCCTAAATATTTGAAGAACTGAGTACAAAGACATAAATTTATTTTCTTGACTGAACTGTTGGCTCCTTGACCCACTGGCATTACCTCCACACCAAGGTCCTTCCACAGCATGCAATTTGCTATAGTACACCCACAGAGCGCAGCATCCTTCCAGCTAGAAAGCTGATCTTTCCTCTTGCCTTTTTCTCTGTTTCCTGTGATAAGTGGTGTCTCTTCTCCTCAGTTATTTAGTAACTCAAGCTCAAATTTTGGTCCTTAGAGGCACTCCCTCCAATTTAGAGGAATGCTTTCTTTGGTCTGGAGTGGTGGGTTAGAAGGCACAGAGAGATCTCATTTTCAGGGTACTGCAAGTGTTGGTTTCTCTCTGTCAAATGAGCAAGACAGAACTGCTTCTCTAGGTGAATCYAGCCTCGGTGTTAAAGTGGGGGTTCAATATTTTGTTGTGTTTTCATTTGGACATCCTCTTTTGCACAGAGGTTTCTGAGGTGCTGTGAAAATCACTCCCTTAAAGGGCACTTCTGCTATGAACTGCTTTCAGGGAAATGGATGTGCTGGGGTCTGATGTTTGTGAAGTGTTCACCCTGTCATCACAATATTGCARTTTAAGTGGAGATGAACTCTTAGTGTCGGAGTATTCCAGTAGCTATATGAAATGTGTCCTGCAGTATTGATATGGATATGAAATGTATTGTGGGACGTAAGAGTTAATGCTGCTATTAGTAAGCCCTGTAGGAGATGAATTGTTTCCTTATCATGCATGACCTCCTAAAAATGTAGAAAATTTTTGCCTGTGTTTGAGATCTCAGCATGAACAGGATAGTCTAAGACCTTGTGGACTCGCTCCTGTCTAAAGAATTGGTTTTTTCCTTGCAAGGAAAACAATGTTCCTTAAAATTACTTCCCACACCAACTTGCCTCTCTAGATGTGCATTTCTTAATTTGTTTAATTCTGAGGTTATCCCAGTGGAGCTTTTTATGATAAATAGCTGATGACACTGTAAACCCAGCAGTAAGAACATTTCCTGGGCAGTAGCCACGCTTCTTAGGGGCTGTGTTTGACTGATGTTAGGGTATGGGCAGAACAAACACTAGGGAAGAGTTCACCCAGAAGAGGATCTCATTGGAATGGACTTACTGTTTGCTTTATACATCTGCTAGTTTATCTTTTCAGAGATTTGGAGATGGATCCACTTCCCTGTACAATTTTATCTGTTTTAAACATTCACTGCTGTAGTGTGATAGACCCTTTGCTTGTAATATGAATTACTGGSAGAAGGGGAGGAAGTAAAACATTCCATACTGTTAGTGCCATTTTCATGTTGTATTTATTGGTCCAACAGCCAATAGCTAAAATTCAGTAATAGGCTGTCAGCTTGTGTGCAAATTGTTGTGTTACATATAAAGTTTTTCTTCCTGGATTTGCCATCCAGACCAAATACATGGTTGGTCTTGATGTTTCAGAGCTTCTGACATTTTGCAGTTTCCTGTTATTTTGCTGGAAACGGTTCTGTGAAAATCGAGATTGCTTCCATGTTCAGATGGGTTTCTGGGCAGGAGAAGGGGCAGATGCTGCTGGTTCTTATTACTGGGAAGATTYTGGTACTGGTTGCCTGGGGCTCTTCTTCAGTTAGTAGAAAGTGGGGATAACAGAAATTTCAACCTTTCTTGCAGTGGGACATGATCCTGCATATAACCAGGACAGCAGAGCCAAGACCTCAACTTCTACCAGGCAATGTGTGACTGCTTACTGTCTTGTATTTATATGTATTCCATCCATAAATATAAGACATAAAGTGAACCAAAAAATATTGATTTAAATATTTAAATACAGCCTTTCCAAAGGGTAAGACAAAAGAAACTGTAGCAGGTGATGATTTGGAAAAAAACCTGTACAATCTATCAAATAAGTCACTGCTGTACAAAACTAGAGACAAAAGGCAGTGATATTGGTACATGTTCTGCAATGAGATATGTCACTGGACATGTTTGCAGCCCTTGGGGATAAACATGTCCTGTGACAGAGAGTAGATTTCTTTTCTATTTGTATACATTGGGCCTGCTTTTTGAATCATGTCTAAGGACTATGAAACCAGATCAAGTGGTGGTTTAGAAGCAGGGTTGGTTGTTTTGTTGGATTTTCAATGTCTTTTTTTCCAGTTGTGTGCAGCTGTGGTAGGGAGCTGAGGGAATTTTATACTGCAGTCTGGTTTTCTGTGGAGTATGCTGCAAGCTTTGTCAACAAGCTACAAGTAGGTTGGGCTCCAAAGTGGAAGGAACTTTCTGTACCTTCAGACAGACTTTAAACTTGCTGTAGACRCTTACAGGTCTGGAGATGACTACTCAAACATTTGCTGCAGCTTCTCGGCAGTTTCCTTTGGGTATCTCTGAGCATACATTTAAAAATTATCTTTGCTTGGGAAAGGACAGTGTGTTAGAGGACAGTTACAGTTCTAGGAAAATTTCCCTAGACATACGTAAGATCTTAAACTTTTCTTAATCGTGAGCCTTGATGGCCCTTGATGTGGACATGGCCTCTTGCCATGAGAATCTAGGAGACTAGAACTAGGTGTTGGCAGTTCAAGGATGGGAGAAGGGAGGGTTGGCAATTGGCACAGACACCACATCTTTGTGTACCAAATGCTCTAGACCACATGGTCAGGCATTGCTTTGTTGAGAAGAACCTCACATTTGTGCATTTTAGGGGGGTTTTCCTGTCCCTCCTTTTACTGCACACTTTTGATTTAATGCTCTCGACCAGAGCACCCACTGACCATGCAAGGAAGGTGGGTGGTTTTAGCTAGCGCTTTCTTTTCAGACATTTATAACTGATCACTGCCTGTATCACTCAGAGCATCAGCTCTGTAGAATTTGACCRAAATATAGAGGAGGCCTTGTTTACTTCAATGCAATGAAACACTTTACAGCCCCAAAACCTAAAGCAGTACGTCACGGCTCTGAGTCCAGCCTTTGGTGTTGGTGTAAAGTCTCCTCCTGAAAATATTGCGGCAGCCAGAAAATATATTTTATCTGGATGCCACTTAAAAATACACACAGAAAACAGCCCAAGATCCTTGAGCAAAACTCCTTCCAAATATCCATTCTTCATGAAGACACGTTAGGTTAAAAGTTCAGCAGTTTCAACAAGCTCCTGGCTTGTAGTTCAAACCTACTTGCGTAATGTTGAGGTTTCAGGGCATTGAACCTTAAGTATCCCTGGTCAGAATGTTGAAGAAAAATAAAAATAGTGGMATAAAATGCCATATATGACCTTTTCTTAACTTGATTTTCTACAGGGAATTTATTTTTTGTGCCAAGTTGACAACTCTGCAATCTGAGTAGTTTAAAGAATAAGTATATAAAATCAATGACATTTTGACCCTGTCAGTGCCTTGACCTACGGGAACCATCTCCAAGATGCATGAAAACCTTGAGACCTGTTCCCTTTTATGAATGCATCTAGTGGCTGTTCCTTCCATTAGTGAATCACTAAAGAAGGCTTTTAACTATTGTCCGTACTGATGGCTTTTCGGTCTATGGAACTGGACTGGGAGCCTCCATTTTTACTATGTACAAGTTTGCAGGGATATGTAGAAGCACACTGTGCTTTGGCTGGGGCGCTAAGCAGGAAATTGTCAGTTCTGCAGCTTGGAACCTGGCTTTCCAAGATGGCATTGTTGAACACCAGTTTTGAAGAGATTCAGTGCCATCCATGAAAAAAMGTCCAAGTGGTCTCTGTGTTGAGTTTTTCCCCAGTTATACCCATTTGCTATAAAGACTGAATTGCTTTTTCCAGGGTGTGAAGTTCAGGAAAATTTTACCAGTGCAGGTAATTGAATTACCTGTCAATAGTGAAGACAGCACTTGTACGTCTACATCTGTGGTTAGTTTCAAATGGTTATAATTTCCAATCAAGTTGAGTTTTAATGTCCCATTGTGGCCCTGATCAGAGTGTTAGAATGGAAATCAATTTTTTTTGTCCTATGATGACATCATACAACAGATGACATTTTATTCCGCTAATTGTCTGAAGAAGAAAAGAGTATTTCACATGGAAATAAGCTGGAGTTTGAGGGAATKTAATTGGACCTTTACCATTTGTTTGTTTTTCTTGGAGCACCCTGGCAATTCTTACAGAGTATTTTTCTCTYAGTAGAGGCACTCTAATGCCCTCAGCTGCTTATTTTGTCTGGAAAATTCAAGCACCCAGGATAACGATGACAACAACAGCAACATTTTGACTCCCAAATCCCTTGGCAAAACAGTTACATCATGTCTGGAAATAATTGGGCAATGACAGAATGGAAAAATTACGATGACTCAAACAAGACAGGGACGCTTTTAGTAATGGGGTTTTRTGTGTTCATTCTTTTGAACATGGCAGTTATTAGTGCTACTGAGAAACTCTGGATTCACTTCCTTTGTATCTAAACCCTACTCTTCCCGATAGAAATACTGGAGAGATTTTAAGTTCCTAGACCAAGCTTTAGCACTAATCTAAAGTACTAATCTGCTTTAGTAGTATTCCTGATCTTATGGCATAGAGGATGGAGTGGAACACCTTGTTCTACAGATCACTSAATCCTTGGCTTCTTTCCTGAGGTATCAAAAACATTGATCTGGGATATGGATGTCTYATCCTTGGGACCTGGTCTTACAGATGGAACTGGCAGACATTACTGATTAGAGTCATTTTCATGCCARTGACTTTAAAGCATTTCATAAGAGCTGTACAGGACTTCATCTTCTTATAGAGTGAAATAGTCATCTTCTGCATTGAAGCTGAAGGAGTGATGTGCTGGTTCTGGCTGTCAGTTTGTGCCTCCTTAACTGATGTTATCATGATCTATTTGATCTTCAGTCTATGATTTTTTATATGGAATAAAGGCTTCATCTTGCACTCCAACTTCCAAGGTACTTTTTTCTGTGAAATGGCGTCACTGTGTTGTACCAATCCCCAAAAGAAAGTAAAGAAATTTGAGAGTCAAACTTGGGCTCTGCTGTCTAGATCTGTAGCTTGTAGAAAAGGCAGTTCAGAACCACTCTGTTGAGAAGCACAGACAGAAAGTGGGTTTGTAGCCTCCTCCTGAATTCATGGCCCTAGAATTACAATGTATTTTTGTCAAGCCTTAAAAATAACATTTTTAGTATCTGAATTATCTCAGAAGTAAAATCTGGGAGTTGTAGAGTGTRTTGGAAAATACTTGCTGCTGCGTGATCTTATCCTCAGTCAGAATTGGGTCTTGGGGTCCCACCTGTGCGGTTTGTGGGATTTTTTGCTACGTTTTCTTTTAAAAKTGTATTTCCCATTGGCTCTTAACAGCCTCAGCAATTTGATGAACAATGACATTATAAACCAGTGAAGCTAATGCTGTGGTAAGGGAAATCACTGCATAAATTCCATTATTTTGTAAAGGATAAATTAAATCATGCTTGGGTTTGTGTACACTGCTAAATGCTGTCTCTACTGCAGCATCATTTCTGGGGGGTGAACCTCTTGTGCCCTCACCAGATTTCAGACAGGTGATTACCTTTTTGCTGGCCTCCTGCTTTTATTTGAGTTTGTATAGTTCCACAATCTATTTGACACTGTAAAATAACTGGTTTAAGCAGGTTAGTAAGACCCTACACTGGAGAACCTACAACTTCAGTGCCACAGCTGGGACAATAAAGTAAAATACAACCAAAATAAAACATACACAAGGTGTGGTACAGTCTTTGCAGCTTGTGTTATGCAGTAGGTGTCTCTTTAGAAGTATTTTTCTCTTCAATATTTGCTTTAACAAAAAAGTTTGTGGTTTGAGAAATAGAAAGTGGCTACAGGAGGGCATTTCAAATCTAATAATTATCATGAAAAATGGGAATGTTGTAATGAAACAGTGAACAACTAGAGAGTAAAACTGAAACTGGTAGAAAAGAAACAAAAARAGAATTAAGGCTACAAAGGAGGAGCTTTTTTCTTTTTAATAGAAGGAAATGGGTAATATTTGGTGAGGTATACACACAAATGTGGAATTGATAGATTAGGATACAAATCTGTGGTACAATCAGACACTAAGGAGATGAAGGACATACTTATCCTGGATAAACACTTAAGCTGTGAATTTTACTTGTTTTGTTTGCAGTCAAAGATGTGGTGGTCA
Source organism: Malurus melanocephalus (assembly GCF_030028575.1). NCBI lineage: Eukaryota > Metazoa > Chordata > Aves > Passeriformes > Maluridae > Malurus > Malurus melanocephalus. The sequence goes on from NW_026623237.1 coordinate 5,248,551, forward strand.
CATCACCATTCAGAAATGTTAAAGATGCATAGATTTACTTGTATGTAAATGAGATTCAAGAACATAATTAAGGCTCAGCGTTTGGTATGTGGAAGAATGGATTAGTTTTGACTATGCACATTTCTATGTGAAGTCATAGTTACAGGAAACTATAATATAGTTATAGTACATTTGCAAAAATAAAATAGCTTCYTAGCAGATGAAAGAGTGAATGGATTGTTTGGTCATCTCAGTTAAGTATAGAAAATTATTCGTTTGTACTTCATTAAAGGGTGGGCAAACAAGTGTAAAGAAATACTTAACTRTTATAAGCCAGATTCATGATACTGAGTTTAAATGCTTTGTTGCTCTCTTCRCTTTGTGTTTTGAATCTTGACTGTTCTTTTTAAATTGTTTCCTGTGAGTAAAATTTGTATAGGTTAATGATTWTGAGGAACACAAGGAACCTGCAAGTGCTTTTTTTTTTTTCTCTTTTGTTTGGTGTTTGGGTTTGTTAGTTTATTTTTCTGTAGAATTATTTTTTCCCTCATTCTTAGGTGATGGCAGAGAAGGTATTGCAAATTAATATTTCTGAAGAGAAGTCTCTTACAATTCTTCAGCTTTTTTCTTTTTGTTGTTGTTAAGTGTTGATAAGTTGGTATCAGGCGAGACATACTGGATTTGTGGGCATTAACAGACTAACATTAGTGGTCATTAGTCACCCAGCACATCCTGAGCATCCTTAAAGTATTAAAAATAAAGAGATTTTTGACTGACACGTTGCAGTAAGTAGCTTCATGGATATASTTACACCTGACAGCCTTCAAATAGTCCTTGCCTTTTATCACAGGACATATTCCTGAGGCTAATAAATGAATAAAAATTAAATAAATATTAATAATATATAATTCTATGTGTATAATAGGAGAAAATCTTTAGGTCTAATAGGAGATAGATAGTCTCTACATCTGTGGAATGCTTTGAAATCATCAACCATCTCAGTTTTAATGGGAAGGTGTGTAAAAAATCCAGAGATGAGTTCCTGGACTGTCTTGCAAAGTCCTCATAAACACCAAAAGCTCTGCTCTCTTCTTTTGATGTGTTGTGGGAGGAAAAGTCCATTAACTGGCTTCAAAATGCACATCATGATCTGAGCTACCCTCTCTCCTRTGGTGGAAATGATTGAGTGTAGGCCATGGCTAGCTGGGATTGAGTAGCCATTGCTGCACAGGACCCTGCTCATTTCCAGATCACTTTCAGTGATATGTTGATCTGTTTTGGGTCTGGTGCCTTCCTGTCCAACACAGCAGGAAACATTACCTTCCCTGAAAAATAAGATTTTAACTTTGTGGTTTTTAAGTGGTCAGGGCTTTTTGTTGCTGTTTTGCACCCTGGGGACCAAGAGGCTCCTTAGTACAGTGACAAATCCAAACCAAAGGAGTTGGGTTACTATTACACATGCAACAAATGGATTGTTTGTCTGCTCCCTTTCCCCATCCCCCATGCTGCAATTGCCATATAGTGCATTTGACATCTGTCACATTACGTGTGACTTACATGGAAAATTCCCGTGGTAATTGGAACATGCCACAGAGTTTATCATTTCACCATCTGTGTACTGATGAAGCAGCATGGTCCAGAGAACTGAGCGTAGGATCAATACAAAGCTCTTTATCCAGTGTATATATTCAGACCGTTTTGGGCATGGTGCTAATTTTCTCAATTTCATCATCAATAAGTGACAATGAAAGTAGCTGTTTTAATATCAAGAGGTTCTCGTGGTTTACTGTTTAATAGTTGAATAATATAGAGTTTTAACTTGGATTGGAGGTTGTGGTCGGTTGGTTTAAATTCTAAACCAGTCTGAATTCATGTTTCTTTCTGCATCAGTGATCACACATTATGTTTATGTGTTTTATCCTGCCATAAAGAAAGATAGATAAATTTACAGGGAAATGGAAATTATTAACTTTGATTCCTTTCCGGTTAGCATAAACCAGTGTGGGCAATGATTCTKTCATCATACATTTAGTCCCACGCTTCCCACTCAGGTGAGAGCTGTGGCTGCATCCACTGACATCGTGTGTCAGTTGGTGCACAGTGAAAGTTCAGCTCTGAAAGGGTTTTCCATTAATGCTTCTTTACATTATAAATTGTTTTTGCAGAACTGTGTGTTTAGTTAACCCACGAATTCTCTTTCRTCCCTTTTCCAAACCTGGTGATACAAAAGTAGTTTTCTTTATTGTAGTTACAGTTGTGTTCTGTTCAGTCTGTTGAAGGACAGAACAGTGAGATAAAAACTGTAATAATCAGCTGTCTTGCACAGAAGAGCTGCTGGCAGAGCAGTTGTTTCAGGTGTCTTAGTGTTTGTGGAACATTGCTTATTTAGCTTATATTGGCATGAAAATTGTAATTTCTGAGATGATAATGAAGAGTGAGACTTAAGAAGCAATTTAGAAAGCAATTGAAAGAGGATCCTCGTGTGCAGTTAGCATGGATCTGATCCCATGTGGCTAAAACTTCTGATAAGGCTTGGAAAAATTGCATAGTTAAATTATGTTTGGTCACTGTGCCAAATGGTTTAGAAATGAACACGTAGGCYCTGTCAGAGGAAGAGGACGTTGTTATAATTAGACCTTGGGCACTGTTCCAGGCTGTGACTCCTGACCTGAGCCGAACCACAGATGAGGCTGGGAAGCAGGAGAGAGACTGCTATGAGAAGCGGGTGTGTGGTGAGCTGTTAAAATGACAGCAACTTGTTTGTGTTGTGCAAAAGGGCAAAACAGTAGAACTTAGAAGAACTGTGGGAGGAAGTTATGTGTAATAGTGGGATTTTCTCCAGAAAGAGATTTCCCATTGATTCTCACTGGGGGTATATATATAGAAATAGATCATTGCACRTGTTTCATTTTTACTTGCCAGAAGTTGAGAGGCAATAGAGCTGTTATTAGAAGAAAACCCCCCACCTTTCGTTATTTTCATAAATTTGTATATCARGTTTGCTATCAATTACCACTCAGAAAAATGAAAGTTGCTCTTTTCTTCATTTTCTTTGTTGCCTACCACCCTCCTCATGATTTGGAAGCACATTTCTCCCAGATTTGATTCTTGACAAAGGAAGGGCAAAAGAGAGAGAAAGAAAAGGAAAAGTTTATTAACTTGGAGRTAATTAGAAAATTTTTATCTTACTGATCACCAATAAAAATCAAAAAGTTTTAAGTAGCTCTTAAACAGCATGAACAGTGCAACTGAAGTAGATGTCCTTCACAATCGTGTAATTGGCAGGCTTAATATTTAGAGAGAGAGTGCTCCAACTTAGAAATTTCATTCATTCATTCATTCATTCATTCATTCATTCATTCATTCATTCATTCATTCATTCATTCATTCAGTGATTCAGTTCTAAAATACCTGTTCTGGATTCCTCTGTAGCAGTCCTCAACTGTTCTTATTTTGAAAGCATCTACACACCTCCCCTGTCAACGCAATTACAGTGTTCTAGCAATACTGAAGGGTTGTTTTACCCATCTGTGTCAGTATGAATTTCATGCCTGCTGCTTCTAGATGGACCTGGAAGGTGCCAGTGTTGAGTGTGGGTTGTGTGATGGAATGCTGCTTTGTGAAAGCAAGGCAAGGTTATTGTTATGTGAGCTCTGCACACTTTTGCAGAGTAGTAAGAACAAGTAACTTTTAGTTTCACAAGTATGGATCCCAAGGAACTGCTGATTCTGTAAAAAAAAAAATCACATTAGCAAACATTAGCTTGTGTATTTCTCTGGAGACYGACTATCTGGAGACTGACAACCTATTGGATGAACTTGCTTAAAGTGAAAGCCAAGTCATGGAATTTCAGTGCAGGACAACCTGTAATAGCAGACCAGCGCCGTCCTTTGTAGAAAATGTTGAGCTTCACATCCATTTACATATATTCATTTCCYGGTGAGATACGTCTTTTGGCAGAGTTTATACCAAAGTCTTGACCTGAGCTYGTAAAGGAAGATGTTATGGTCCTATCACTTCAATGGCTCAGCCGTTTTTTCCAAGTAAGATTCATTGTGCCCCAGAGAATGCTGGTCCTTTGATGGCTGGTGGGGAAGCCTTTAGACGGTGGGCCAGAGATTGGTTACAACTAAATCAATGCAAAGGTAGCTGTATTGCATGTAAATCAGGTTTGTGTTATGGRATTGACTTCCTTCCAAAGGACAGTTATGTCAAACTAATTGGTTCTAATCTCAGTTTGTGTCATGGAATTGACTTCCTTCCAAAGGACAGTTATGTCAAACTAATTGGTTCCAATCTCAGTCCTGACCAGATTGCCATTAAGGGCATTGCACTTGGAGTAATACTTGAGRAGATGATCTGTAGTGTACAAGTTTAACTTCCAAGGCTCTCTTGTGAAATCATTTAGCAACTGAATCTCTTAAGTGTCCACTACTGAGAGGAAACAAAAGTTGCCATGCACATCATTGTGATAGATTTGAGCGCATTTTGGTTTTGCTGACTGAAGCTGTGTCAAAGACCAGTTCAGGATTAAGTTGAGCTTTGCCATCTCCTCATGARAACCCGATGGTTTTATGAATGGGCTTTTGAAGACAACAGCATCCTGCCCTCGTGAGTCCTGCTGAGACATACCACCCCTTGCAGAACTGGCATGGAGAGCAAAGCAAAACTGTTGTGCTAGAAAACAGTACTTTTTACCAGCTTGCTTTCCTCTCAGCTGTGTGAGAGTTGCAGCTGATGCCCGTCCAATGAGMGAATGTGCTAGATAAATTAATCCCAGCACAAAATAGGACAGGTGATTCCTGCCAGGCATCTAGTGCCATAAGTGTGGAGGTTTGGATGGTTTAGGCATTTTTTTGGTTGTTATTTTTTGCTTAGGTTTTTCTTAAGTGAGCATGCCAATTTCTGCACAAAAAGTCCCTGGAGAGCTTCTGGCTGTGCTCTGTGTGTTAAGTCCCACTATGCAACTGCTGTCCTGAAGGTGTTTTTCCTTGCACAGCTACTCAGTGTCTATGAAAGCTCAAAGCAGCTTTGTTCTGGCAAGCAAACAGACCAGAGCATTGTGGGGCAGGTTAGGGCAGCAGCTGCTCTGATGACAGAGCTCAGCTGTGTTACTGCTGATACAGCATCCAGCATCCTTCGGTTTGGTTCACCTGCCACCTCCCTCTTAATTCCCCTGCCCTGTGCCCAGAGAGACCAACTTCACAACAAGTTTTAATTATTTACTCTCYAAGGATATGGCTTATTCTGCAGATCAAGTGAAAAAGTGAAGCCCTTAAAAATATAACACAAATAAACCCCTGAGCTGTCAAACAACAAGTCCCTTAAAAGGGCAAAATATGTGGCGCTCTGTGCACTGCACAGATCCCTCCTTTCAAACTGCTGGCAGGAGACTTCCTGTTTGGATGGGCCGCTCACAAACGGTGTTGTGTGGTAGTGAAATCAGTCACTTTTCAGCTTCTCCTTCAGGCCTCCTTTTGCCTCCCTTTATATTCCTCATACCAGAGCCCCTCAAGCCTGGGTCCTGTCAAGGCGGGATCTGGCAGCTCAGATGTAAATCTGAAAGCAGGCATTAGCACTGTGCTGTTTCTTCTCTGAGTACATAAAGCAGTCCAAACTGGTTACRTGTGTTTGAGAACAGGATAGACAAAATGGTTCTACTGCGATAGTCCTGGCCATGAAGGAATAAATTGAGTGTTTGGTGGTCTGGCTCTGCAGTGGTRGAAAATTGATGTCTGCTTCATTGTTTCATTGTTCATTGTATTTTGATCAATGGGATACCTTGGGAAGATTCTTCTATGTGTTGTGGGTGAATTGTCCCATACATGCTTTTTTCCTTCTGATGGTTTCATTCCTTTATTGTAGTGAGAGAAAGGCCAATACCAGCACACAGTGGCAGTGCTCAGCCTTGGCTGCTGAGCACTGCTGATAAATCTACCTGCTGGGAGATCCCACACTGAGTTTGTAGAACTTTTCCAGAAAAACAGGGAGAAGTGTTAATACCAYTGAAGAAGAAGAACGTGTTAATACCATTGTATGGCCTAGCTGCCTTGTCCAGGTTGAGTGTTTATTTTGCTCTTTGGGGTATCAGATCCTTCTGTCCTCTTCTAGCTGTTACTTCAGTGATAGCCATTGTAATTGCACAGAGCTGCCCAGATTCAACAGTCTTGTTTCTTATCTAATATCTGTTTTGTTTTGTTTTTTTCCCTTACAGAACATGATCAGAAGATAGCATCATACACCATGATCATGGCCCCCCGGAAGAGGAATCGTCATGCCTTGGGGTTTCTTTGTTGTTTTGGAGGCAGCGACCTCCCTGAAATCAACCTCAAGGACAATAACCCCCTCCAATTCCTTGAATTTTCTGTCCCAATCCCACCAGCAGAAGAGCTCAATGCCAGATTTGCTGAACTTGTGGTAAGTTTCTGCTGGCAGATTGATACATTTACAAGGTGGATGAACTCTTCCCTTTAAAGGAGTAAGAGGACTTAAGGGATTTATTAGAGAGCTTTTATTGAAGCTTTAAAAAAATTTCATTCTTTTATGACTAGTTACTTGGTAGGAGAAAGGTGACAAGCAACAGCATGGATGATAGTGGCACTGGAATAAGTACAACAAGATGTTTAAAAGTTCTTATTTATTCTCATAGCACGATGCAATTCTCCAGGTGTAGGATTGGGCATATTAGAAGGAACCACTTAAGTTCTCTAGAGAGAGCTGACAGTGAATTTCTTGTTTACAACTTTGGGATAAAATCTGCTGTATAACATAATACAGTGGAAAATCTTAGTGTTTGCAGATCTTTAAAATAAAGGCTGTTTGGTTTTGTTGATGAGTAGCATTSTGCTGGTGAGGTATAAAAATCAGGTGACCGTACTAATTATGTTTCATCACACAGCTGCCTTTGAACCATGAAATGCTGCTGTTACAGCAACAGCCATAAACAGGAAGAGAAGGCATTATTTCAGATGAACTTTGTTGTTTGCTTTTGTGGTAAATGTTGCAGACTCCAGGAGCCAGACACTTGCTTTTCATGCCTGGCATCAAATGACTTCACTGTCTTTGTCTTCTTGTTCAGCCTGAATGCCAAACACAGGCAGAGGTCATAGGGCTGGGTTGTTTTGCAAGCTATGTCRTAAAGGTGATGCCCATTTGAAGCAGCTGAGTAGGTTTCTCATTTCTCATTCTGAGGCTGGAGCTTATGTAAAGCGAGATATCTGTAAATGTGTGTGTGCCTGGGGAGTGTAATTGAGGTGAGGAGTAAAACAGAAAATATTGGATCTCAGCATTAGAGGAATTTGCCGTAGTCTTTCTACATTGCACTTACCACAGTAGCCCATTAAATTCTTGCCCATGACCATAGCTTTAAAATGCTATAGCAATGAAAATAACCATATAATTTGCTTATGCAGTTGGAGATTAATATATGGGCAGCTGTAGTATGTCATACCAAATACAGAGACAGCAGTAGTTTGTCAGATCAGTGGTCTGATAAACTAGCCCAGGCTCCAGTTTCAAGATGGGGTCCACAGCAAATGGCTAGGGAAAAACGTAAGGTGTTGGAGGCTATAAGGTGTGTCTATAGGGTGGTCTTTTCCAGGATACTCTCCAACCTCTAATGATTTTCAGCTCAAAGACTTCCTCAGTCAAAAATTGTGTTCCRTGAACATAGTAAATTGGTATGGATTTCTTTTCCATTAACTGTTTTCACTTTCCCTAGCATCCATTAGCATGGTCGGTATTCTGTGGCAGGGGCATAGAAAGGAGTCAATAGGATTTGCAGCTGTTTCAGGAAGAATAATGTGTGAGAGTCTACTTGCTTCAAACTAATTTGCAAATGAGGGATCTCCCATTATGGAAATATTTCACAAAATTCTGGTCTATATTTCGGTCAGTTTGCTTTTTATGTGRGTTTACTTCAATCCTTCTTTGAAAATGCCACTGTATGACTGTGGAGAATTCCACGTGGTGACAGGTATCTCTCAAGAGTAACAATGTAATCTGTAATCTGCTCTGCTGACAATTGGGTGCTTACCTATTGGGTTTCACATGCAAAGCTCAAACTACTGTGTCAAAGTTCATCTTTCTCCAACACCAAAATCCAGTGAAGCRTTCAATCCAGCCTTCCTGAAGACGTCACCAGCAGATGTGCTTTGCTCCTGAACTTGACATGCTAAACCTTGAACTTGTTTATCTTTGGGTTGTAGTGAAAGACCTGCTTGAGTTGCTGCTGTGCTTTTGCTTACTGCAGAGAGTATSAGTTTTATGAGGAGCTTGAGAGTTTGTGGTGGTATTAATGGTGCTTTTAACTTTTAGTTTTATGTCTGGCAAATACTTGTGTACTATGTRCTTGCTTGTGGCAAAACAGCTCACAGCTGCCTTATGGAAGTTTATTAAACAGTATAATGTATAATGTTTCTGGTGCAAAATTTAATGACGTGTATGTGATGATCTGTAAAAATTTTTGGCCCTAGTAGTTTGAGAGTTGTTGGTTTATGCTATAACTTATTAAATGTGCTGACAGCTTGTAACTGGCATATACATTTCAAACAAATGAAGCTATTGAAATGAAAACAGATCATATTCATTTCTTATATTTAATGATAGCATCCTAGYCATCATTGCATGAGAAGTGAGCTGGGAGAGAAAAGTGCTATTTTTCAGAAGGTTAATGGTGTATATTGCACGTTTTTATAAAGCAGCCAGATAGGAGGGTGATGCATGTCCRTAGGAGTTCCTGATTAGACAGGTAATATGAGAGCAGTTTAGGGCTTTATGTGCAAGAGAACCTGGGCTGGAAACTGGGCTGGCAAATGCAGAGTTTGCCTGGAGGGGGTAGTTTGTCCACAGGTCTGGATTAATGCATGTTCTATGAGACACTAAAATAAAACAGGCTACATCTGTATTGACAGCTCAGATGAGATTTTAATTGGATTAGAAAGATTCAGTCTGTAAATGCACCAGTTTAAAGCAGCGACCTGGAAGTGCCTGAGAGAGCTCTGTGCTGTGTGCTAGCTCCCTGCTGCTTATCCGCTAGGGTCTAGTCTGGGTGCACTTGTACTATATAAAAAMCAGATTTGAGTGTAAAGCCTTTTGACCCAAATCCCCAAGTGAAATGATGACACCAACATCATCTGAGATCTCTAGTGAGAAGAGCATTTGTGTTAGCCCTCTGAAGCAGGCCCAGGGGGTATGGACTCATCTTGCCATCTGCTCTGCAAAGGGTATAATGAAACATTGGTGTGGTTGAATGAATTTTTAAAAGCCTTATTTTTTTCCCTTGTTGCAGTTAAAATCTGGGGCATTTTCCCATGTAAGGGTTAATGACAAGAAAAGCTAAGCATAGCTGTGCTGAAGAAATCTCCCTTGTGGTGAATTTTCCAATCCAGTAAATATTCAGTATGTTTCTACCTCCCTTTTTGAGGAAAACTGGCATTTTGAGGACCAGGAACATGTCTTCTCCTGCTCTTGTGCTACTTAAACTAGTGCCATGAAAAGCCAAATTGGAGATGCCCATTTTTCAAGGGGAAGGAAATAGGAATGTATTGGGATCCTTTATTTGTGATGGACTTGCATGACCCATTCCAAGCTTTCAAACTTGCTTGCGTAGTCTCCAGACTTAGGCATACACGTATATGAGCTGCTCTGTTTGGGAGATGCACCCAGACCATCCAGCTATGGGCAGCTGCCTAACTGGACTCTGACCAAAGCAGTGACTGTGAGATGACAAGCTGATGTTGATTTCAGATGCCTGCTCTCATTGCCACTCAACCAGAAACACAGTTCTAGGATGTATCCCAACAACTTGTGTTACTTGAAGCTGGATGCTTTGTCGRATCAATTAGAAAATTAAAACAGAAAGAGTTAGTCCTGGTAGGTCTCAAGTTCTATCTTGATTTATTCCATTGGGAACATGTGCAGAGAGTAGGTCTGAACGAAGACCATGGCTCATGGTGATTTGGTATAATTTGTTTTGGGCTAAGATGGGAGACGATATACCCTCAGCCATCTGCTGGCAGTGACTGCCTTGGGATTAATGCAGTGATAATAGTACAGGTGGGAGTCCTTATCAGAGTCTAGATGCACAAAATAGAAAGCAAACAAAAATATTTGTGACTACAAATTTTGCCCCTCAAAAGGCTTCTTTTGTGAAAGAAGACAGAACAACTGGTGTTAACATCTCCCCTTCAATAAACAGGGAGAGAAAGAAACTCCAGGGGGCAGGGTGTGTGGACTGGTCTCGTGCCTTGCAAATTGTAAAACTGGCCCTACCTGATGGTATGGGCTAATGTGACCAGTGTCACTTCTGCTTCCATGCTGCCATGTAGTGGTAAAGTGCTGCTGCAGATGGTGGTCTGTTGGCAGGCACAAAAAATTATTTTTTGGYTGCTGGTAAGAATATCTGTGCTAGACACATGTTTTAGCTTGTGCAGATTTATTGACTGAATAGGAACTACAGAATAATCTGGAAGAACTATTGCAATGCATGGGGAAATAATTTTTTTTTTTTTTTTTGTGGAACAGCTTTTCCATGTCTTTGTTCATATTTGTTAGCAGCAGTGTATTCTTGTCACAGTGGATTTTGATGTTTTCTGCTCAGTATTGGAATCCTGGACTTTTCTTGTTGGTTAAAGGTGGTGTGCTTCTTGACACTAAAGATTTTGCCATCTAGAACTCTCTAATACTGACAACCTGAACAGAGATAGGAACTCAGACAATGCCAAGAAGTATGACTTAAAGCTGGCGATTCAGAGAAAGCAGAAAAATTTGAAGAATGCTARCAGAGAGGAAAGAGCAGTGTAAAGAACTTGTGTTTTTGTTGTTTCTTTTGTTAGTGGCCATGAGATGGTCATGATATTTGGGAAGGTGAAGTTCAAGATTCTCTGTTTTAAKGTGGAAGGTCCTTGGGGAAGAAGTGAAGGTGTCATTTGGGTTGACATTTTCAAAGTTGATCATTATATGCTTCAACCTTGAATAACTTACCTGTACCACATTAAATTATTCTTACACCAGGAAAGATTTGAAAAATGCTTACTTTTATACTTTTGTGGTCTTATTTGCCTTTGAAGCATTCTTATATTTTGTTCAGGTGGGACATTGACTGAAATTTCCTATCACRGTTTGTTTTTATTACATTGTATTTGAACCCATTTAATTTTTAATTTGTTTTTCTTTTCTTTTGATTTTTCTTTTCTCAGCATCCTTAAGGAAGGAGTTTTGTTGACTTTATAGACTCACAAAAGCTTTTTACCTATATTTCTATTTACCATCATCACAGGCTTTTCCAGAAAAAAAACTTTAGACTTTATGCCAAAARTACCTATTAAGGTACATTGTTTGCTGTGGAGGAGCAACTGTTCATAAATTCATATGTACACTCTATATTTGAAAAATTTAGGATTATCCAGCATCTGTTTTGGCCTGCCTTTAAACTTTTTCTAGTCCATTGAATTGCTGAGAGAGGTAGGTTGCTGCTCGTGTGGGGCAGCGTATACACAGTGTGTTCTCTGAGTCCATGAATCGTCACATGGCTGGTATCTGTGCTGGTTCTCTCAGCACAGTGGCAAAGGAACAGTGGGGTCACCATACAAAAGTTTCTCTTAGAACTGGATGAAGTGACCAGTCGCATAAWTTTTTGGAAAATGCTGCTGTTTGCTTACTCTGTGAAATCTCTCTGCATCTGTTCCTTCTCTACCTTAAAAGAGAGTAAAATTCTGTGATTGCAGTCCCATTTCCCAGAGGAGAGAAAGTTGATGAGAAAAGGAAGGAAAAGAGTTTTATGTTGAAAGAAAGTAACGTAAAGCATGCAATATCTGGGAATTTATTTATTTCACCAAAGGAAGGAAAACAATTTCTGAGCGAGGCATCAGTTTGGGACACACTGCGTAACATGCCTTCAACAGCCATAGGGAGATGAGATCCAAACCTAAATAACTGTAGTAATGGTTCCCACTGCAAACAGCTGACTTAGAAGTAGCAAATTCCCTTCATGCCTAATTCTCCCTTGCAGACCATTTAGTGCAATGGATACAACATAAACCTCAGATGAAAACTCGGCTTCCCCACATTGAATAAGTACTCCCATATATCACCAGTCCCGCGAAAGCTTGCCAGGTCCTAGCTGTGGCAGTGCTCGGGAGGTCCCTTTTTTTGGTTTTGCAACCTGCAAGAGTACTTATGTAGTAAAAAGTACAAGAAATGCTTCCATTGTGATCTTGCATGTGAATATAGACAATATATATTAATGTATGTAGGAACAAGAGGGCATCAGCTGTGTTTTTCTGTGTTTGCTGATGGGCTTGGAGAGCAAATTGGCATTTCTCCTCCATCTCTCATAATATTTCTGGGAAGCAGAGATGCAGAGTTGCCTATTGTGTCTCTTGGCTCTTAGTAAGGAGCACCACCTTTCCAGAAAAGTATCCTCCATGTCTGAAGCTTATGTAAGTCCTTAGTTTCTCATTGAAAGGTTGTGACTTAGAAAGACATACATATTATGTCCTTGCTTCAACACCCAGACATGTGTTGTGTGTATTGATAACAGTATTTACTCTCATTTAAATTCAGGCATGTTACCAAGGTCTGAGTGTTTAGTTTTAAATTATTAGGCTTTTGAGTCATTCTATCCTAATGCTGGATTTCATTTGAATTCAAGGATTTAGTTTCTCAGTCCCTTGCCCTGCATGTAAATCATGGTTTGGGATTATGCCTCTGACAGGCCTGCAGCTTTGAGTTGTTGCTCAATGCAAATTTCTATGGAACCATAACTTAAGTCCCTCTATTCTGTTTTACCCATAAGAGGAAGTTATTTAATTCCCATCCCTCATCCCTTCTCTGCTTCTCTATAATTAATTACCTAATCTGTCAGGAAGTGTAGTAAGAAATGCAATCGACATCTGGAGAGGTCCTTCATTTTTATTTGTATTTGGTGAGTTCTGACTTCAGCAAACTAGGAGGCTTTGCTGCTCTTTGTTCAGTGAAGACTCCCCACCCCAGTTATTACTTCCCTTCTTGCTCTTACTGAGAATGCACCAGTGGAAGCAGTAGGAAAATGCTGCTGATGAAACCAAGGCAGAATTTTCCTGACAAAAGGCTCATACCAGGAAGAAACCGTGGCATTACCCTCTAACTAGTACATGCTGTATATGAAGGCAGAAAAAAAACCCCGAAGTTCTGAGGCAGCAAATCTCTTTCCTTGCTGATGGTGGCCAGGCCGCAAAAACTTTCCTTTATTTTGGGTTAGTTTATAGTTGCCAGACTTACATTTTGCATGCACTCAGATGCACTTGTCTTCTTTTATAATAATGGCAAAAGAACTGGGTGGTCTGAAGCAAAGGCAGCTGAGGCTTGGGAAGTAAAAGCTCTTCACAGTAACAAAGTCTGTCTAGTTATACTCAACATAGTTCTTCACTCTAAGGTTGTACATGCTCAGGATGCCTCTTTTAATTTTCCACACAGGGGATACCTTTCTTCTTTTGCTCCTTGCTCTACAGAGACTTTTTCACAGTGTTGGGTCTSCTTTACTTGTGTCCCTTATGCAATACATGTGTACAAGTCTCTGATTTTAATGCACATATCGCTTCTAGAGGCTTTCTGTAGTTATTCAAGTCCAAATCCATAGGTAGTATTACATTTTAGGCTTTGTGACAGAGACAGCTTCTCCTTTCAAGTATTCACCTACATTTGGATTCCTAGGACAGGCTTAGAGCACTAAGTGCAGCACCAGCATTTTCTCACTTTAGGCTCCCTTCCAGTAGGTGCAGCTGGTTGGCAGCTCCCAGCTCCTTGAGCAGATGTGTAAGAAGCAGCAGTCACAATGCTGTGAATGTGTGAGGCACAGATGCTGTGAGAGGAGCATGAGATGGGAGCCAGGTCTCACACGCAGTGTCTGAGAATCAACAGTCTTGTGTAAACAAATGTAAATCCAGACCTGGTCTTAGGTGCAAGATTTTGGGTGTGAAGAAGCTGGGGATGTTATCAAAGTATCTTGTGTAATTTTAAGGCTTTTGTACAGGCATACACTATTTTTTAGATCTTGTTGCTTTATTGTAAAGCTTGTAGACAGATGTACCCAATGTAAAGCAGTTCAGTTCCACTGAAGACAGTAGTGGAGTTAAATCATTCTCYATTGACTGAAATTTGGCCTGTTTGGTATTTTCTATGTCTATGCTGGTGGTTGGCCTCTGTATATCTGAAGAAGAGCATAATGACTACCTTTCTGAAAAGTGGGAAGGGTCCTGGTYATGGTTGGAATACTTGAAGGAAATATTTAAGTGTGTTTGGAGAATGACTTACTTTACATGACTTTACTAGACATGAAACACCTGAGACAGATCTCACAGGACTGCACGTTTTTAACAGGGTAATGCGGTTGTTCCATGGAAGGAAATGCATGTAGTACATGTAGGGCAGAAGAGGAAAAGTACTGGATTTTGGGAGCGCAACAGATACGTATCATGGGATGCAGGAGGGGAAAGAACAGATTTTCCACTAGAGAGTGGAAGTTCTATCAGTTTTATGTTTCCCCCCTGTTGAATGCTTGGGAGCTGTCATGATATCCTAACCCTGAAACAAAGGGTGGTTATACTTAATGTTCAGAAATCTTATGTGCATGTGTTTCTAACACCTTTATTACCTGATTTAATAATACCATTGTGTTTTATTGTAGGTTCAAGTGTTAGGCAGCATAACATAAAAAGAAAAAAAATAACATAAAGCTTTACTCTGGCTTTTTACCTAAGTAAGGCATAATTAATACTTGAATGCTTTTTGTGTTCCAGTGTAGGTATAACAAAGAGTCAGCAACTTTCTGGATTGAGCCTGAAGGCTGTTGAAGTGATAAAACCCTGAGATGATGTTTATTGATAGTAGGAGTCATACTTGCTAGCTGGAAGGATCAAATTAACTTATCTTTATTTCAGCTTTCTGGAGCTTTTCCAGCTATACTCGGATGGAAGCAGAATAGACAATTTTCTACCCTCTACCTAGAATTAAACCAGCATTCTCATATATTTCCTGCCACTATGCCTGCTGACTGAGAGAGTGGGTTCTCTCCAGTAGAAATAGCATCAGCAGCAGCAGTGCAAGGATGTCCTATTGCCCCAACACTTCAGAATGGCTTCTCTGACTATAATTCCTGCCCTTCTACAGTTTCTGTCCATTACTTCTCTTTATTAGTGTCTTACATTGTTGAGAGTCATATTTGATGGCTTAAAAACCTGTTATTAAGACTCATCCCTCCCCTTCTAGAGAGGGGGAAATCTAGACCAAATCTAGATTTGGTCTGCTAAGGAAAGTTGGGAGTGTGTTATAAGTCTGGTAAGAAAGGTTATACAGGATGAGGAGGTGCCACCTGGAAATGCATCTGTGAGAAATAACAAGAGGAAAGTACTAGGTGTTGCAAAGACCATGTTGGGCAGATTGTAACTGGGCAGGAGATTGTGRTAAGGCAGAACAGTGTCTTCCAACGTGTTGAAGAAAAAGCCACAACAAATGAAGCAGCTTTTGGTGCTGAAGGGAAGACCAATTGCCAAGATGGAGGTAATATGGGATGAATGTCAGGCCAAGATGATCTTTCAGCTGTGCTTATGGAGTGAGCAAATGTGCACAGTGATGAAGGGGGGTTGAATGACAGGTGTCCATTTCTTCTGCAGCTCATATAGGAAGGGCCAGATCTGAGATGCTGTAGGAGGTATGTTTTGGTCCTTAGCCTGCTGTCAGCAAGAAAGGGCAAGCCAGATCCACTGACCATGAAGACCTTATAAAATTTGTAAAAWTTATAATAATTCCTCACCTAAAGCTGGGGAAGCAGTAAAATTTTCCAGTGGAAAGGTTGAGAAACAGGATGGGATGTAAGTGTCTTGCTGGATAGGAGTTATCCCTCAGGAGGTAGGCTGTGGCTGGAGTTTAAGAGGAACTGTTCACAAAATAAGATAATTGAATGGAGAAGAAGATAACAATCATGAAGTATCATCTGTTTAATATGTTGACTAAGATTAGTTTTTGTAGTTACTCGCCTAGTAACAATTTATATCAGATATGATGATTGCTCAGATAGTGTATCATACAGCCTGAAGGAGAGTACTGGAAAAGGATTTGTAATTATGTCATGTCTGTGTCCTTCTGTAGGTGGATTCTATCTTCAAAGAGCAATCAAGGTTGTTTATCATTCAGGGGACCTGTTAAGGTAACATGGTATTGCTCTCCTACTGTTGGAGGAAAATGTCCAGTGTGCAAAGCTTCAAAGTGGGGAGGAATGTGCTACAGGTGAGGTGGATGGAGTAGCACCTTTTTAGGATACAACATTTCTAGGGCAGCAGTTTCCTGGCACCTTCCTCCACAGGCAGTAAGGGGAAGGTTTTGGTGTCAGTACAGGAGAGGTCCTACTGTTCATCCTTCAGCACCAGGTGAGAGCAGAACATGGAAAGCAAGTGTCAGAAGGTGCTTTTTCTGTCACTCGTCAAACCAGACTGCCTGCACAGCTGCTCTGTTTTGATGTTTTATTCTGAAGAAGTACAGGCAGATGCCTTCCACCTGGCACTGGAGCAGCTCTGACCCAGAGCTTTTAATGTTAGGTATGGTGTTGTCTGTCAGCTTGATGAGAGAAAAACTTTTCAAGAATATTGTATTTTCCTAGCTACCCCTGCAAGGTTACACAACTGAATTCATSCATTTGTGAGTTTGTTTTCCTTGTGTGACACGGGAAATACTAATGATTCTTAAGCCAGTTTTAATACAGAATTATAGCTAGTTTGAAAAGGTGTTGGAAAGATGAAGCACATGTAGATTATAGTCAGTACAGGAATCTTTCAGTGGCAAATGCATTGTATTTGAAGAACTTGGGAGCTAATCTCTATTACTGCTTCCTGTCATAGACATTGCCCTTGCTCTTACGTACTTTTTTTTGGGGAGAATCTGATGCAAAACTCTACTGCCTTCCTGTAGACACAGTGGAATATGCAAAAAGGTCCTAGTCAACATTTGTATATTCTGTGCACTTTTACATTAGAAACACTTAAGGGCGTCTTTTAATTTTGCAGTTTCCCATCATTTGTTGACCACATAAAGGGAAAGACTGCCCACACAAACAACCTTTGGAAAAGGTTAGCAGCGTGCACAACAATGTTATGCAATGCTTTACTAGGTGGAGGCTTGAAGAATAACTTCTCCAAAGGAAATTACAAGGGGAAAGCAGATTGCAGTTTCACAGTTTGGAAGGTGTCCAGGGAGATCCCTGAGTCATGGAAAATCCTTTGAGATTGCTTTAGTGGCTGTGTTTCAGAATTACATCTTGAATAGAGAGGAACAGCTGCATGAGTTTGTTGGTTGGTGTGAAGCTGTTGGCTTCTACATTAATGATGTGGGAGAATTTTTGGATTAGAAATGCTTCACCAGATAATAAATGCAATTATGATTTGTTGTAAGGAGACAGTGCAAGGCACTTGCTCATTCTTTTCTTATTATTTTTGCTGTATTTTGTGAAAGTTTCTGATAATTTATTTAGTAGAAACATGGAGAGGAAAACATCTTAGCTGGTGTTTTCTTAAGCCCAGTGATGTCAGTGCAGTAGTTTCTGTTCTGATTATCAAAATACTTGTGCAGTGAGACAGGGCAGGGTGTGAGTGAATAACCAAATATACTGTCATCCCTTCAATTCACTATTTGACTATGGAAATACTCTGTTTATGTGAGGGAAGAGAGTTGTGGAATTTCTCTCCACTTCAACCCAGAGATAACAGAGGCCTCATATGTGGATGATAGCTTAACTGGTCTGGACTGATTAAAAGTAAATACAGATCTTCTCTATTGAAGTAGAAGTTAACAATTAGTGAAAAGGAGATTGATAAACTTCTCAGTCTATTTTATGTCTGAAATCTGTGCTTTAAACTGTAGAGCAAGCCACTGTCAGAGGTGCTTAAGCTGAGAGGTTTAGACCATTACAATTTAAAAGAGGTTATTTAATTAATGTTTTCCACTGGTGTAAATCCAGAGTAAGTTCACTCCRTTTAATGGAGTTAGGGGCATTCTGATTTCTGGTTTGCATTACCAAATTTGGAATAACTCAGATGGCAAGAGAAGAACTAAAGCTAGGTTCTTATTTTGCTTTTATCTGTGTAAACCTGAACTTCTGCCAAGAATGATGTGGATTCACTGGAGTTCCTTTGAGTTTACCCTGCATATAAGCTTGAGAATGTGTTTCGAAGCTGCACAACTAAAGCTCAACAAGATTTTTTTTTTTAATTTTGCTCATTAAATTCCTAACCTCTCAGTTCCTCCTGCCCTTTTACGTATTATTTTATCAGAGATTTAAAGGTCAGCCAAGCTCTGACTTACCCTTGTTTTCCTCCATAGGGGCATATGGCAAATAGGATGACACAAGAGGATAAAGCTGGGAGGGGAGGAGTAGGTGGCACTGACACCCCTGGAAATTCAGCCCGCCTTTGGCACAGCAGCAGCAATCCCCAGCCCACATTTTGAAGGTTGAGCCAGCAGGACTGTGTTTGGGCAGGAAGCGATCAGAGAGGTGTGTGCCTGTGTGCTTTGGCACAGTCCAAACTKTGAATTGCTCCAGCCTAGGAACCTCCTCTGAACTCATTAGTATTAAAACAGAACAGAGGGGACTTTGTCGGGAGGGAGAGGGTGGGGAAGCCGGAAAGGTAGCAGTTTAGACTGCAGTTTCCTAATAACCTTTCCCACAACTACCTTCCCATACAGGGTCTCAGCTACRGAACCTTGGCATGAAAAACAAACCTTGGCACAGGGAGGGGGAAGGGAGGGAGGAAATGAGGGGAGGGGAAGGAAAGGAAATAAGGGCACTGTGCTGAAACAGCAGATTTTATTTTTATTTAGTGTTATATATGCTGATACTAGAAGCTCTGTTTCAGAGAGGTGTTTGGTACTGTGTATATAATCCGAATGTGGTGGTAAATGTGGTACTTGTACTAGAGGACTTGCAACCTGTCACAGTGAAAAAAATGTATCAAGGAGAGGTGTAACAGCTTGAGTTCGGTTTGGTGTTTTCATTTAATTGACTGGATGGTGAAATACAGAGCACATCTATTAGGAAATTACCATCAATGTGATCCAGGAAGCTCCTGGATTGCTTATGTCCTGCTCTGTTGTCCCTCCAGCAGATACTGGAGTGGTTGAAGTTCCCCAGGAGGATCAGAGTTAGTGACAGCAAGGCTGTTCCTGTCTAACTACAGAAGGGTTTCCTAGTCAGGCAGCCTACAGCAGACGCCCCTGTAATGTCACTTGTCCCAGTCCTCCCTTTAATCCTGACCCATAAACTCTTAGTCAGCTCCTTGTCCATCCCCAGGTGGAACTCCATGCATTCCTGCTGGTCACGGGCATAAAGGGCACCACTGCCTCCTCATCTTCTCTACCTCACTTTCCTAARGTGCCTCCATTCTTCCAATCCATCTAATAGGAGTCCTACCACACCTCTGTGATGCCACTGAGATCAAAGCCCTGCAGGCATGTGCACATCTCACACTCCTCTTGTTTATTCCCCAAGCTACTACATGATGCCTAGAGGCATTTTAGTA
This sequence comes from Malurus melanocephalus, assembly GCF_030028575.1. NCBI lineage: Eukaryota > Metazoa > Chordata > Aves > Passeriformes > Maluridae > Malurus > Malurus melanocephalus. The sequence continues at coordinate 5,268,074 of NW_026623237.1, forward strand.
GGGTCTCTGATGACTCTCAGTTGCTGGCAGCAGTGCTTGGAATTCCTTTTTGCTGCTCTCCAGGTGTTTTCCTTTTGACCTGTGATCCCTGTCTAGTATCTGGGTATCTATTGCTGGYACTGACATCAGACTGGTAGGAGTGGATGAAGATCCCCTTCCCCAGCAACTTTAGTTTAAAGGCCTCTTTACCAGCTTGGCAAGATGATAACTAAAGATGCCCTTCCTTCCCTGACCGATGGACCCTRTCAGCCCCAACAGCCCAGGTTTCTCAAAATGAATCCCATGGTCTAAGTAGCCAAACACATGGCTGTGACCCCAGCCCTGTAGCCATTAGTTGATTTACCAGATTCAACTGGCCCTTTCAAACCCCTTCCCTTTGACCAGGCTAATTGCTGATATTGCCTGCCCTCCAGAATCCTTTACCACAGCTCCCAGAGCTCTGTAATCCTTCTGGATCCTCCTCAGGCTGCTCCTGGTCATATCGCTTGTGCGTGATGCATGAACCTACATCAGCAGATAACAGTCAATAGACCATAYGAGGCCTGGGAGTCTCTCAGTAATATCCCCAACATGAGCCCTCAGTAAGGAGCACATCTCTCTAAACTATGTCACTAGGCATGTATCCATAYTTGGGTATGTTAAAAGATAAGCTTAAAATAAGATGGAAAAATTGTGTGAAAAAATGATGGCATTTAATGCGGACAGTTAAATTCCTTTTAATAGCAAGTCTGGTAATTCATGTTGGAAAGCAGTCAGGTACACTTTTGCAGAAAAAAATAGGGATTATAGTTGAGTATGAGCGAACATAAGTCATGCAGGTTTTGAGGTTTTTTTATATWAAAAAAAAAGGTCATTGACTGTATGGAATATGTGGAGTATATAACCGGAAGTACAGTCTGAAAGATTGATGAAATAAACTTAGCGCTCAGCTTTCCTAAGGTCTCAGCTGAAATACTGTCACCACTTTTGAACAGTGCAGTTCAAGAAAGATGTACTTTGACCAGGTAGAGGCCAGAAGTCTATTAGAGGAATGAGAGATCCAGAGGGCATAGCCTCTAAGAAAGACTGAAAGAGGTGGGATTGTTTAGCCTCGAGAAAGGAGACTGAGGAGGGAGATTACAAGTCTTTAACAGCCTCAAAAACTGTTATCAAGAGGAAGGAAAAAAATCTGCTCACCACGTTAGTGGTTGATAGGGCTGGAAGTAATAGGCTTAAATTGCAGCAGCAGCGATTTGGATTACACATGAGACTGACTATTCCGTTTTCATCCCTGTCCCGCTCATTGGTCTCATTTAAATTCACTGTCATGAACATGCAGCCCATCTTAACAGAAAAAGCAGTGGTGATAGGCAGCTGTTTTACATTATTGTCCTCATATGCCCGTCCATATCTGTGGAATATCCTTCTTGCTCTACCTGTTTCATAGCCCTGCATATGAAAGTGTGTGTCTGAATCTTGATATTTTTCTGTCCCTAAACACTTGTGTGTCTCATTGCATAAAGAGATACTGGTTTTCCTCATTCTTTCTCTTTCTGTTTGGCCCCACAGATTGTTGTCTCATGCATGTGGTTTGCCTGTGAAGGACAGAAAAATGAACAGCAGATGCTGTTTTTGGTGGCCTGTGAGAGGGGWTTGACACAATAGGCCTTGCTGGCTATGTGTGCTGTCAAGTCACAGAGAACTTTGAGGAGTAGGAGAGGGACAGGATTTAGCTCTTCTCCAGGAAGCAAGGAAGCAATTAACCAATGATTTAGAAGGGAAAAAGAAATCTGTATAATGAGGGGTGTGTTTGGGAGTGAAAGGGAGGCCTGCTAGTTGACTTTCTGTGTGAAGAATATCTCTATCAAAAAGCTGTGCCTTTGATGGATGAAAATCTTACTCTGCTGCTAAGCCTTAAGAATGAGTAACTTCTGTGTTGGCAGGATAGAGGAGAAACACATCTTTCAGTATGTAAACATCAGGTGCTTTCTGTCTTGCACTGTTATGACTGAGAATCAAGAGATTTGGGCCCCTAGTACTGAAGGGGTTTTAAAGCTCCAACTTCTTGAAAAAGCAAGCAGGAAAAAAGAGTGTAATGGGAATCGCTGCCTTTTGTTTGTCTGCTTCTCTGCTTTACAGTCACATCCGTGGCAGTAGCTGAAATGTAAACATTGCTTTCTCTGCCAACAGGCTGTGTTAGCAATTCATGTGTGCATGGTTTCCTGATGCACACATGTAATGATATAATGTTGTGGGTATGGGCCGATGTTGTGTGATATGCCTTATGTAGTTCTTATGTATGTAGGGTGTGAGTGGCATACATATCTGCACATAGACAGACTGTGTGTATGCAAATACATGGAAATGCTAAGGTTTTCCTGTGATGCATYCAATTCTTATTAATCTGCAAAACTGATCAAAATGTTACTCCCTTGCCTCTCACAGTATACTGCTTCTGTGTGCTCTACAAAGGCTGCTTTTAATTCAAAGGGTTAAGAAGAAATGGAAGAGCTTGAGGGGAGGGTCTGGCTTGTTCTGGGGTTCTTTCTGCTTTTTCTTCATGCATTATCTGTGGACTTAGCACATATGTCAGGTGCTGGGAGCTTTTGACTGATGTGTTTCACCTGGAGATGCTGGCTGTGTGAGTGGTAATGCTATTGACTGATCCAAGACTTCTGCACTGTTCATTGCTCCCGTTTGTACAGGAGTTTGCACAAAGTGGTTTGTGCAGTCGGATGAACCTCCTCAGCATTGGAGATGCGCATTCTTCCAGCAGGCTACCTCTTAAATGTCAGCCTGGGGAGCTGGAATGAGCAAAGCAGTGGAAGGAAAACTGTAGGGGAACAATCCTATACTGTCCCCTGGAGGTGGACACAGTGATTAAATAGGGAAGGTTTATCTCTTCTATTCGAAGGATTCATAAGGTCTTTGCAAAGAGACTGAGATCTGAGTAAGATTGTTTTGGTTCATTACTTTATTCATTTGCTGCACTTATCTTAGAAGCAGCTTTTTGAACAACCGCCTCTGGACTTGTGACGAGAGCATTTCTGCTACTCCCTCTTTAGTGGGCACAGCTTGAATGTGAGCCACCAGACTAACCTGCTTATTATTTGCCAATGGAACCTGGCACAGGCAGCACAAACAGAAATATAAATGTTCCTGGGGCTGTTGTTAATGTGAAAATGTAGCTTTCAGTCACGTGTTAGCAATGTCATCCTACTCAGTCCCTGTTTAAAAGTGGTAATAGTTATGCTGGATAGGATTCTCTATTCCAAAGGCTTGTAGTGTCCTGCTGACAACCTCTCCCCGATCTCTTTCCACTGCTTCCCCTTCTGCTAAAGTCCCAGGTAYGTCAGTGCTTTTTTGCTCATGTTTGCTTGAGTTGTACTTCAGCATTGATTAACCCACCATCAGTTATCCTCTTGAAGGGATTGCACATGAACATGAACCTTCTCTGGGGCCTGCCGGTGGATGCTGGATAGGATCCCATRGTGTGTCATATTCACTGTTTACTTTGTAAAGATTTAAATCAATTCATTCAGAGCATAAGGCCATCAGCTGTGCTAAGCCACTTGGGAGCATTGATGGAGCTGGAATGTGGCCTCTTTGGGGACATGGTGACAGACATCTATATAAATGACCTTGGGGAACCTGCAGCAACAGGTATCATACTCTATAGGGAATTTATACTGGCAGCAGTGTATTATAATTAATTTTGTAACTTGGGTGGATTTGATGCTGTTAAGAGACTGAGGGAGAATGATTGATGAGGTGGATGAGGGAGAGTGCATTTGTACTTGACAGGTGAAAAAGGTCAAGGGGAATGAGGAAAGGATTAGCGAGGGGAAAAAGAAAACGTAGGTGRGTACAAGAGAAAGGGAAAAAAGAAGGAATGGAAATATGAGCAGGAAGCAAGATAAGAGCAGTTCATTAAATTAAAATTCATACAGTGCAAGGTATAATGCAAAAATGAACATATCTTTGGAACCTAAATTTTTGAAGTGAGCATGCAAGCAAGTAATTAAAATAAATAGTCTTCAAATTATGAAGCTTGTCGTAGAAGTAAAAAAGCATCTGGATGTAATTCCCACAGTCTCAATTTTCCCTATTGGATGATACACAGAGAGCCATTAAAGATAATGTTGGTGTGATGGAGCAAATGCCACAAAAAATATTGCAAATACCATTGTTATCGTTACCTTGAAAGGAATATTAACTACCTGTATCACAAAATCAGCCAGGTTGTTTGAGGCAGGGAGCTGGGAAGAATTTGACCATCTACAGAGTTTGCTCTGTGGCTTTGTATYTGGCAGTTTTTTACACAGCTCTCTGAAACCTTTGGTGCTGGTCACAGGCCAGATAACTGCTGCTGTCATGTGTTTTGGAAGTTCTTAAGTTTCTATTTTGAGTGTAACAAAGGAGAGTAGAGTTTCTTGGGAGCTTTGCCAGTTTGTGCCATCGGAAGATTTGGTTCCCATGGAGCCTGTTAATGCCGAGACCTGGCTGTCCTTTTGCTGGAGTGCCAATCTGTTAAAGAACCAGTCAGTGCAATAGAGCTGTAATCACACAGTCAAAATAGGCATCTCTGAACAGTGGAATTGTTGAAGCCTATTTGCCTRTGTTTTATGTCTGAGAGTTGTATTCTGTGGTGTAAAATAAAGACTGATTTAATGTCAAATCTATTTCATTTGAAKATGATAAAAGCATTTAATATTTTAACAGTGCTTTAGTAATTGCCTTAATATGATTTGGGCATAAATAAGCTTAAAATAAATCAGAATATGTTTTATATGTCATTCACCTCTCTCAGTCATAAAGGAAAGCAATTAAATGTGAAACACAGGCCCGGGGTGGCTGCTTGTAGACAGGATATTCTCCCAAGAGCCCTGTAAGTAAGAGACTGTGACCTACAGGTAAAAATTAAAAGTGTAACTCAACTGTCTGTAGTTGAAATTTTAAGAAATCAATGAAACAAGACAGTTATCCGACTGAACATAAGAAAATGAGCAAAATTTCCTTTTCCTTCTGGCAAAATATTTGTCATGCCTATATTAATCATGTTACTGCCTGCAGTAAACATATCAGGATTCTGGGTTTCATAAAGCTGGAAATGCAGTCATGACTCATTAATGAAGACAAAACAAAACATCATGAACAACAACAAAAAAACAACCCACCAGCCTGTATAGGTTGTTTGTTTCTTTGTTTGTTGGTTGKTTTTTGTATTTTACAAAATGAAGCAGCAGTCTGACCTTAACAYTGTGATCCCCCCAGTGACCGGTAAGTCCAGCAGCCAGTAGACCTGGGACAAGTAGAATGAAAAACTGGAACTGAGGAAATCTCCCATGAGTGTCCAGATATCCCTGGAGAACCAAGTTTGGGGGTCTTGGCCTTCATAGTTCTGAGTCAAATCAAGGGATGCCGGTGACCAGAAGCCATGGTTCTGTGTGTCCTTATGGCCATGAAGTTTCTCACTTCTCCTTTAGAGAGGCAGGCATGTTGATGGGTGTTAAGGGCTCTCCTTTAGTGGGTCTCTCTCCAAGTGAGCCACTCTTCTACATTACAGAAATATTACTTTTTCTCTTTATTAATTTCATTTTGTGTAACTGGAAAAAGTGCTACCCAGTCTAGAAATTCTTTTCTGTTTAGCTTTTTTTTGAGCTTTGAATATTGTTACTGAGCTGATGGCTGCCCAGAAGCAAATCCCACTTTCTGGCTTTGATGAATGTTCCCAAAAACAAGGGACATAATGTGGTTTAAAATCCTACAAAATACTGGATTTATGTTTCCTACCCATTTCTTCTTCTTGTTCTCTTTCTTTCTCTCTGTCTCTTATTTCCTTGGGTTGTAGCCATTTGGAATGGAAACAGTCTTCTCTTTTGGCCTGAGAACTGGACTGGAAGTATTTGAACCTCAAATCCAGTTCCAGTTCTTTTTAAATGTTTTATCATTGAAATTCAGTCTGTGTAAGTAAATAAAAGGCACACAAGAAAGTGAAATTAACTGAATTAACTATCATTAAATAAAATAAATCMGGAAATAAATACAGGAGAGGAATATGGGTCATATTTACTCAGGAAGCTTTACATCTCCCTTAGTCCAGCCTGGCAAGTATCCTTTTAATTTGTGTTTCATGCAACTTCAAGTATTTTTAAGAGCCAGGATGCTGAGCTCCATCGTGCAAGGTCATGCTGGCATGAATTGAGGGAACTAAGCTGCCCATCCAAAGTGTAGAAGGGAACTTACTGCATTTCTGTTGGGAAACTTGCACAGGTGCTGGAGGAGGCAGTTTCCCCTGCTTTGTTCTGATTGACCCTTTTTTCTTGCCGTTTACATTTGCTCCCTGGGCATTCAGTCACATTGGCTTCCTTAGTCTGGCTCCAACCCCAGTCTTGGTGACTGCATTCAGTTTGTCATTCTTCCTCTTTCCTGACAAATTTGGCAATTCCTTTCTTTTTTCAGTAGCTGCTTGCCATCACTGAGCTAACTCTACAGTCTGAATTTCTGTATGCTGATAGATCTGCTTCTGTTCTTGGGTCAGAAYGACCTGTTCATGAACCACATTACCCTTCTGAAATCTATTCTTTCTCCTGCTTCCCTCCAAGGCAGCAAGTTTCCTTATGTGCCGTCTTAGGATCCTGAGTCAGAATAGAAAAATAGCCTGCCTAATTCAGAGTCTTCTTTCTTAGCTAGATCCATGGTTTTCCCGTGCAGTCACAGTGATCTTTTCTTCATCTTTTATAGAATGGGAATGGGGGAGGGAAAATGATCTGGAGAGTTCCAGAAGAAGGTCTCATGTCTCTTGTATTTTCCAGGGATTTCTTGGATTGTTTTTTAATAGGGTGGGGTTTGATTGGTAGTGTAGGTAGATAAGAACAGGCAGGCCTCTTCCATTCTTCCTACTCMTTTYCTTTTCTCGGTGAAGGAGCACACTKGCTGAATGCTGACTTCAAGAGAAGGAGCTGAGGAGCTTGACTGCAGCTTTGYGTTCTGAAGATGTTTCTTTCCCTGCTGAATACTCGTGCTACCTGCCCATCTGACCTGCGGGTTAGACCCCAGCATTTTACCTCCTAACAAAGACAAACACTAACTTTCAAAATTAAGCGTAAGCCGTTTTCCACATCCTGTTTTCTAGGCAGATATGTTTGGGTCTGCCTTTGGTGATCCCCTTATGCCTGGAAACCCTGAACAGTTTCCTTGTCACTGTGTTACCTGAGCTAATGTGATGACTTGTAAAGTTCTTTTGGCTTCATCTACCCTCCTGAGTCACAATAAAGTGGGATGCACTCTTTTCCATCTGGATCTTCCATCCATGCAAACGGACTTTCTACGTGTCTGTCCTGAAAAGCATGTGATGTTACCAGGATGCAAAATTATGTGACTGGAAATTGAAAGCAGATTTATCTTTATGTCCCTGCTACTGCCAGTATCCAGGGCAGTGCCTAGAAACTGCAGTGTCAGAATCCTGCCCTCAGGGTGATTTTAGTCAGTAGGTGCATTCTTTTGATGAAATGGTKGTCCTGAGCTGTATTGATCGAGTTCTTCATTTAGATATTGCACAGCTTCTGTGCAGAGCTTCTGCTGCTTGTCTGATCTGCCAGCAGACTCCAGAAAGAGTCTGATGGATTAGAAAACCAAGTTAGCTGCACTGTATTAAAACTAAAAAAAAAAAAGTGAGAGCATTCATTAAGCAGTTCAATAAAACAATCATATTTTTTTTCTAAGAATTCAGCTGAGCCCAGACCGTTCATTTCAGATGAGTGTTCTGGCCTCTATGATGGTTCTTCCAAACCTGGCATTTCTATTTCCCTATCTGCCCCTCCTTTCCCTTCCACRTGCTTGACCTCTAGCAGCATTCCTTTGCTTGTCTTAAGGCCTTACATGTAGTTTCACTCTCCCTCTCCCCCCAAGAATGTGATTCTGGCCTGAGTTTTCTAATTGTGTATAGCAAGGATAAAACTCCTTGCCTCGCTTGGCTGCCCCCTTGTTTGGAAACTCACACTAAACACTTCCACATGGTTTGCACTCTTTTTGCACAGCTAATTTTTTTTTCCTTTTAAACTTTTTCTTGTTTAAAATAACCCTCCAGCTTCTACCTTGGGCTGCTGGCACTGACCTCGCCTTGTTACTGTTTGCATTTCTTTTGTACCTTTTTGCTGCTTAAATCTCTGTGGGCTTTTAAATCTGTCAGCAGCGCTACCAGGCTCAGTGTGCAATTTTGCTCACTGTTTTCACAAGTTTCCCAGCCCTGAATGCTTTCCAAATGAGCCATTGTTGGGCTGAGTTAAAGAGGTATTGTCTCTGCTTGGACAAGGTTAGTGTGGGTGCCAGAATCTGTGTGTGCAGCATTTTAGTGCCACTATGTCATCTTGATATTGGACCCCTGGACGCTCCCTTCTCCAAGTATTTCACATATAGGGGAAAAAAACCAACCCCCTGCCAAAACTGATTCATTGGATCATTACTGGAAGATTTCCTTTATGTTACTGAAACTCTAACTTGGACATCTTCATCTGTCCCTCTTCATGCAGTCTGCTTGCTCTGATGGCCATTCTTTTTTATTTAATCCCCTTTATTGGCACCTAAAACTGGCAGCTTTGATTGGAGCCCTGTTCTGGTCAGTACTGAATTAACACAGAAGAAGTAGCTATGTCTGGTTTGATAGTTTTAGAAACATATATAGGAAAAGAGTCTATGATTATTGACCTTTCAGAGAGGAGTAACTGAAGCTGTGGAATTTGGCGGTGTATCCAGAGGGTGCTCTTGACAGAGTCTGGAGTCAGTTCCAGATCCCAGCATTATCCTTCATTTCACTAATGTAAGATTGGCTCAGCTCTAAGAGGGTATGTTCTATTGAGAGCACTTTTCTTAACAGAGACTGAATATGCTGGTCTGATCAACCTGGTGTGATGCTGTGGAGTTATGCCTTTATGTCTGAAATGCTGGGTGTCTTTTGATGGGGACTGTATGGTTCAGAGGACAAACATCTGGAAAAACATTTCAGCCYATTGGTTGCCCATGACATGATGACTGTCTCATGGCCTTTGCTTAAAAGGTGGAGAAATTAAGCTATTTTTTTCCAATGGAAGAGCAATTTGGTACTGCTGGTCAGGAAAAAAAAGATGTATCAAATTTTAGCCTTTCTCTAAATGTCATAAGGAATATCTGCATCACATTTGTACTTTGAGTTTTTCACTTCATCGCTGACTTATCGTTTTTAATGTAAGTTTGATGTKGGAGTTTTTCCAGGCTGCCTCTCTTCATATGTTATGCTCTGACAGGGAGAACTCAAGGTAGCAAGGAAATCATCATGAAACCAAAAACCTTTGGAGTCTATGGGAGCCAGTATGTCCTCTTGACTGAAGGCTAGTCAGATATGCCTTGTCCAGTAACCTCTCAACTTATCAGAAGTTAATAGTGCAGCTGTTGACTGTGTTTTCTTTCTGTTTCTCTTTTTCACAATCTCCAGGATGAATTGGATCTCACAGACAAGAACAGAGAGGCTATGTTTGCACTCCCTCCAGAGAAGAAATGGCAGATTTACTGCAGCAAAAAGAAGGTATGACTGTTGTCCTCATTGGAGTAGCTCACCAATAAATTCTGTGTGTATGTTCATAACTGTATCTTTATTTGAGGTATGTGTTTGTCGACTGTTTACTCAAGAACATGAATAAATGATGGAAGGATTTTTATCAGAATGGGTATGGCACAATTTTCTGGTAAATAATGTATGCACATGAGATTTCCAAAGAAAATGTTAACATCTTAAAATAGTACATTGTCCCATTTTGAATCTTTTGCATGTTTGGGTTTTTTTTTTGTTTTGTTGTTTGTTTGGGGCTTGTGGGGGGTTTCTTTGGGTTTATTTATTTTTTCTTTGAATTGAAAGAAAAGCTATCATGGAAATGCATTAAGGAATTTTTAAAAACTTCTGTAGGTTGCTTATAATAGAAGAAAACTTATAGTAGAAGAAAACAACTTTCAGGTTGTTCTCAAATATCTGTGAAGTACACAACAATTGGGATGTCTTAAAACTTAGTAGTTCGACGTCTTCCAGAGTTTGTAGGAAATGTTCCACATTGCACTAGAAAGCGAGGACCACCTCCTTGTATCAATTTCCATGTGGCACTTCTCCATTCAAGGTCTTCAAATTTCTGACAAACCAGTAAAGGGGCAATAAATCAGAGGCTGATGAATCACGCTAGTATTCTGTTGCTGGCAGAATGATGGCCAAGTGAGTGGAGAAGTTGTATCATTGCCGTGACGCTTCTAAACAAGAAATTTCTGCAGTAATGGTGCTGGGGAAAAGTTTTGTTGCTCTAGGAAACACAGTCAGAAATAAAAGATAACCCAAATAGCATGTATTTATTAGCCATAAATCTTAGGAGGAAAAAGGTGTGGCGGCTTTGTTGGTTAATTTTATTTTCTAAGTGTGCAAGTCATGCTATGGGAGCATCAGTCTTYAAACGTAAATCTGTATAAAGGAAGGTGAAAGAGGAGATTTAGATTTCACTACTGAACCTGGCAGACTAAAATCCTGCCCATGGTCCTTCTTCAGCCTGTATTTGCTGCCTTTTTTCTACCAAGGCAGTGAGCTTTTTTACCATGTAATTAAAGAAAACCAGTCCAATTGGAGTGTTTTACATTCAGGGCTTTTGTGGTTGGTTTTTTGGGGGGACTTTTTTTAACTTCAAACAGGGAAGTTAACAGAAATCAATTAGTTACAGTGGCTATGACTTAGCAATAGCTCAGAGCTAGTAATAGTGCACAAGAGCAGTCTAGGCTCAGTTGTCTTCAGTGCCGTGTCCACTCCTTTTTCCTGCTAATACACAGAGCTTGCAAGTGGAGGGAAGGTGCAGGCTGCTGTGATTAATGTCTGCTTTACATTTTTGCTGACCAGCTCAGCTGGGTTTTTCTGGTGGGAGAGGATCTGTCTGTAGCTGTCTTAGAGACATCTTGCCTCCCAATCCAGTCAGCCTTGGCAGGAAGATTCATGCTTTAATGTATTTAATATGTTGGTTGGATTCACTCATTACATTGGGGAGGTTGTTTTTTGTTGTGTTTTCTTGTTTGTTTTCTCCCTTGCTCTACAGTAGTRGGTTTGCTATAAGAATCTTAAATACTTCCACAGTTAAAAAAGCTGCATACTGGAAAATCTTCATAATGCATTTAGAGTGCAGCCTCAGTTAGCTGAACTGCAGCTATCGAAAATGATGTGCTAACTGGAATGGGATGCCATTGCCAGATGTCTATTCATTACRTTGTAGATAGTTTCAATTACTTGAAACCTTAACTGTCCAGTGTTATTCATTGTTTCCCTCACAGGCARTCAGATGATTGGTGATGACATGTCTCTCTAGCCTACTACCTAATCCACCTATCATCATTGTTTTGCAGTGACAGAGAAGCCTGTTCCAGGCTTCYCTTTAAAGCAAAGCCGCCTTTCCCCCCGAAGAATTTGCATTCTAATTTTAGCTACAAAGGGTCCAATTTCTCACTTGGCAGAACACTTCCAGCTAGCCAGGACGAGCCCCCAGAGGGCTTTGTCTTGCCGATGCTGGGTTCTTTGAGTTTTCTGGGAAGTGAGGGCCCTATGCTTTATGATACAGTGAGTGGAAACACTATGAACTAGAAGGTCAAGAAGTGCACTGAGGCAACTGTTCACAGTTGTTAATCTCAGGTGCCTTTTCTGTTCTAAAAGTAATGGGAAGTCAAGAGCTTCCTGATTTGCTCTAAAGGTGGTGAGATTAGTGGGCTGCCTTAAATAAATAAATGTCACTTGCAAAAAGGAAGATTAGTCATTGTGACAGACACACATTTATCTTGGCAGTCAGATGTAATCTTCTATAGTACTTGATTCCAATGTGGTAACAGAAAGTCACTATTGTATTAAAAAACTCATTCTACCTGTTCMTGATATCAAGCCTTTCTGAAGAAAAGGAGGAAGACAGGTATGTCTGTGCACTGAAAGTTGTATGCCAGGGGCAGAGCTTGCCAATCACCAGTCCACAGTAATCAGAGGGGGCTGAATTCTGAACTGAAATTTCATGGTTGTCAGTGATACCTTTAGAGTAACAATCACAGTATTACATGGCCATGCTTGCTTTGGTCACTTTTGGCTGTTCTGGGTTCATGTCTTAGTATTAAAAACAAATTACCAATTGTTTGACCTGAAAGAACAGCTCTAGCTGGCAGCTCAGGTGAATGCTTTGCTCTCATTTGTGGAATAACTATTAGTGAGAATAAAGGCTGCTCTGTTGGAAAATGTTAATGTCTTCTCAATCTCAACTGTTCTCTACCTTGCCACTAATCAGTACAGCATGGACAATGAGACATGCAGTCTTAATTTGCTTCAGAGGAATCATTAGTCACCACTGATGGCACCCTGGCCTTCTACCCAAACCACCAGTACACGTTTTAGATTGCCTCTTACTCTGTATTAGGAGCTTCCACTGATATTATTAAGTAAGGCCATWTGTAGAAAATAAAAATTATAACATCCTCCCTCAGTTCAGGTACTTTATTCTGGTTTTGTTTAGAATAAACTTCATGTCTTGCTATAGCTGAAATTCAGACTTACATTAAACACCTCTGTAACTCCTGTCTCTAGATTTCCTATCTGATATAAGTTTTGCAGGAATTAAGTCAAGCACTAGACCAAGATTTCAGACGTATTTATTTGCAAATTTCCAATATCAAAGTTTAGAAATCAGTGTTCTTCAGTGCTGTTTTTTCAGGAGCTGACACTAGCATACATGATCTCATTAAATAATTATATAGAGGGAAATATCAATAATCAAATAATTATATAGAAGGAAAAAGTTGTTAGCTTAATTGCCTCATCTATGAATCAGCTCATACTGGGATCCCAAACAAGTAGAAAATGCAGGTATTGCACTGTTTCAGCACACGTTGCTTTGGATGCAGCCTGTGTGAATGAGGCCTCATTGTGCAGGCCATAGCTTATTGCCTTCTAAACAACCCTACAAGCTGTTAGACTTATTGCTATTGGAAAGCAAGTCAAGTTGTTTTCTATTTATGGCTTTTCCTGCCTCCAGAGACTAATTTGTAAGCTTTTGGCTGGACAGATTTTAGTAGCAAGCACACACATTTTGCAGAGTTAAACAAGTTTGGTTTTTTTTCACTTCTGTCTTTCTTTGAGGAAAAAAATAAATTGGTAGCAAATCTCTTTCCAAAGAGACACTCTAATACTGGACTAGCTGGATCATACAGCTTCTTTCAAATCAAAAAAATAAACCCAACAAAAATCTCAATCCTAATARTACATTGAGCACCTCTAAATATTTCAGTGTTATCTTGTACTCTTGTGATTYTAGTGATACCCTAGAATAGCTGCTTTGAGTTGATTGTGCTTTATCTACTCAAGTCAGATGATTTAAACTCGGGCAGTGAGGCAATAAGCAGCACACTGAAACTTTCTTGAACTAGGCATTTAGGACAGCTGAAAAAAAGTATGTACTTACAATTCGTAAATTTATTCTTCTTTTTCTATTATGGGAAAGAGATTCTYCACAACAGCAAAATATTTTCTGAGGAAAATCTACCTGAACCATAGCCTGTAACAGCAAAAATGTGGAAAATAAGAAACTATCCTTCATGACATGATCTCCTGCAATTACTTTTTAAAATATCTTATCAATTATATATAGTTTTTCATCTAGCTGATGAATAAGAAAATCTAGTAACTGAATATGAAAGTAGGAGTTAGGGAGCTCCTTGGCTCCAAAAGTCTTTGATTTAAATTGTTTTATAATTTCAAAGAACTGTGATAGTTATATTTATGCACAAATGCATTTCTCTGTACATGAATGAAAGAATAGCAGTGTTAGGAAACTTTTTGGAAATGTTTTGGCCATGCCATCCTCTCATACATTTTTCCTGCACTATTTACATGTGCCTTGACTGCATACAACATTCCTTTTCTTCTTTTTCCCTTTCCCCTTTTCATTTTCTTTTTTTTTAAGATACATGCTGAAATATCTGCATATATTTTCAGTTCAAGTGCTGCTCATTCTTTGTCTTTACTGCACTTACGTATCTTCTAAGATGTTCTTGTGGTGAAGTTTCTGGGTTTGGGTATGCTCACTGTAAAGAGAAGGAAGGACAGAGTAGAAGGCACTTTTGCTCATTACGCAGTCATTAAGGAGTCCAAATCCTTTGGACTGAGGTCACACATCAGTGCTAAATCACTGAGGCTGCAGTCCAGGTGCAGAGTGCCCCAAATGCCCTCCTAGAGAAGATTTACACCCCTCACGAAGAAGCAGGATCACTTTGCCTTCAGTTCTCTTTTCCTGACATAAGGGCTGCATCCTCATTGGCTTTGAGATACTCTTGAGACTCCTAGCTTTAGTCAGACACTTATTTTTAGTAGTGTTACTACTGTCTTTTTGTACCATTTGCAGCTCATTTTCACAAACTACCACTTTGGTCCCATGCTGGCTGTCTAACATTAATGAAGATAATGTCTGCATGTCCAGTTTGGATTTTTTCTTTCTTTGAAAGTTTCTCTTTGAGCTTTGCCCTTAAGGTTTGGATTGTCAGCAAAATGTCGCCATAAAAAGTATAGCTTGATATTGTGCAGCTGGATATAGAATAAGATACTTTGAAATCTGCTGGAGGGATCTAAGCTGCTTTTGCAGCTTCTTGTGTAATGACTTTAGCCTACCAGGGATGAATGACAAGATGAATGCAATTGTAGAACCTGGAGTTCTCCTTGCCTTTAGGGAAGGCTTTCAGAAGCGAGTGAAAATTTATGCACCTGCTGTTTGTTCTAGGGCTGCTGGTCATCTGTGGTTTTGCATTGTGAAGGGCAGTTTCASACTGGTTAAGATGGAGAGACAGTTACTTCTGTGAAATATCTCAATGCTAAAGTGAACTGGCAGGGCTTTTATTCCAWACCCTGAGCTCTTTGCACTTAAAACTTCACATGGAGGTTCTAAGAGCAGGAGATGCATTACACTTGATCTRTTTCTATAGGAGTTGATTTATTCAAGTTCCTGCTTTAAAGTAGGAGATATACGTGAAGATCACAGAATCACAGAATGGGTAAGAGACCACCAGTTGGATCACCTGTGACAAGCACTGGAKCAAATGGTTTGCATTTAGACCATTCTTGAATATCTCTTGTGAGGGAAACTCCACAACCTCTCTGGACAATCTGTTCCAGTGCTTGTTCACCTGCACAGTTAAAGAAATTCTTCCTCATATTTAGGTGGAACTTCCTGTGCTTTCATTTCTCCCCACTGCCCCCTGTCCTATTGCCCAACATGACAAAGAGCCTGGCTCCATACTCTTGGCACCCTCTRTCCAGATCCTGATGGACAATGATGAGATCCCCTCTCCGTTGTCTCTTTTTGAGGCTGAACAAGCCCAGCTCCCTCAGCCTTTCCTCATAAGAGAGATGTTCCAGTCCCTCAATCATCTCTGTTCCCCTCCGCTGGACCTGCTCCAGGGGCTCCATGTCTCTCTTGTCCTGAGGAGCCCAGAACTGGACACAGCACTCTGGATGAGGCCTCACCAGGGCTGAGCAGAGTGGCAGGATCAGCTCCCTTGACCTGCTGGCAATGCTCTTCCTCATGCACCCCGTGGGCCCCCTTGGCCACAGGACACACTGCTGGCTCATGGACTGCTCTTTGTCCACCAGGATCCCCAGGACCTTCTCCCCAGAGCTGCTTTCCAGCAGCTGAGCCCCCAGCCTGTGCTGGTCCATGGGGTTATTATTCCCAAGGTTCAGGATGCTGCACTTCACTCTGAATTTCAGAAGGCTCCTCTGTGCCCATCTCTCCAACCTGCTGAGGACCTTCTGAAGAAGATCTGCACAGCCCCCTGGGGAATTGGCCACTCCTCACAGCTTTATGTCAGCAGTGAACTTGCTGAGGAGGCATCTGCTCCTTCATCTGAGGCATTGATGAATGAGTTAAACAGTATTAGGTCCAGTATTGARCCTTGGGGGACACCACTAGTGACAGGCCTCCAAYTGGACCCTGGGCCACTAGATCCCTCTGGGATCTGCCATTCAGCCAGTTCTGAAGTATTCAGGAGATGGCAGATATTCCCTAAAGAAGAGAGAAAATGGGTCTTCATCTGGTCTCATTTAGTGATACAATATGCCAGATGAAGATCACACCATTGTGTTGTCTGAGGGGGGGGTTTTGGGTTTGTATTGTCTGTTCTGAGCTACGAAAGCCCTTTGGGGTTCATAATTTCTGTATGAAGACTGCCAAGCACGTGGTTGTCCCATAATAAATGAAGTGGGTGGTTTGAAGTTGTATTGTTTTCAATTCTATCTTGCATTATTTTTTCCTCTTTGAAATACTCTCAGAGTCTGTTACTGATTTGGAATATTAAACTGTTTTAGTTGTGGATTTRTAGCTTTAAGGAGCATTTAATGTGTCCCTTATAAGCTCCTTTCTTTAGAGTTGTTCCACATGCCGTATCTGGGCACAACAGACGTGAACACACAGGATGGTTTGCTGCACTATTTGAGGAGCCATTTATAWGGAGTCACAGTTAGATGAGTCTTGGATGTGACTTCATGAGAGATTTTCTTGCARCTTTTCTTGCAGCAGTGTTGAGGGGGAGTATGGGTGGATGTGGGAGTGGGTGCTTTTACTCTCTGTTCCCCTGGAAGTCTGGAAAACRGCTCATGTGACAGCTAACAGCAAAAGCAGTTGGGGTGGGCAGTGGGAGGCTGAAGAAGCTGTGTGGGACTTTGAGTTCTTAGTGTAAGCAATCCTGCAGTTAGCAGTATTGCTGGGTAATCTGTGAGGGTGTCTCATGACCACAGGGCAAAGGCCAGCAAAGCCACGCTGGATATGAAGAATTATACTTTATCTGGAGTCTTTGGTACATCAGAAAATTGTTTCTCCTCCTACCAATGCTTTGGAAGTTTATGGCTGAAGTTCAGCTTCAGTCAGCATTTTAAATTTAACTCAGTGTTCAAACCTTGACAATGACCTGAATAACCTGATCKAACTTTTAAATTACCTCTGAGCAGGTCCCTTCTTCTCAAAGCCCTTCCCATCCTAAATTGMTTTGTGATTCTCTAAACTGTTCATAAAAAAAAAATGTGGAAAGCAGCTGTATGGCCCTATAAAGAAAGGGAGCAACAGTAAGGTTTTTTGCAACCTCCCGTGTACTGTCCTGTGTTACTACTCTGAGACCAACTCTTTGAAACAGGCTGGAGCTGGTGCTGTTTGGTTCCTTCCCAGTGCCTGGGATCCGTGGTTGCTTTTTGTCTGGGAAGAATGCATGACTTCCTTAGCTCAGGAGGCTGCTGGTGAAACAGTCTGAAGTGTGGAATCTCTCAATGTAATTCCCTGAAAACAGGCTTGCTTTCAGTTAGCSTAGGGCTCACTGGGAATCTCATAATGCTGGGAAGTCACAGTGGGAGGATGTTGCCCTTTGCAAGCCACGGCATTCCTTCAGCTGGATGTTTGGAAAATGCCAGCAATTGTGGAGTTAACTTCCTTTTTTCCCACCAGCATCTGTTCCATTTTCTGCTAGCAGAATGACTTCATGCTCAGATGTTTGGAATGATTTGTGAGCTTGATGCTGACATTGGRTCATTTCAGTATCTTTAGTTTAGGTATAGAAGACAGGCACATGACTTCAAAAATTACTTTGCAATAAATGCAAGTGGGCTTAAGAACAGCAAATCCAGAAACCCTGGCCTATGAAAAGCATGGGACGTAACAGAAAACAACAAAATGCTGCAAGAATGTCACTAATGCATGAAACACACACATTTCCTGATCAGTGGTGAACTTGGGACTTTTCAGTGTAAAAGAGCTGTTTGATTGATGGTACCAGTTAATGTGTGTCAAAGGCTGAAGTAGTAGCTCTCAAATTTGGGCAGCACCGTTAATACAGTGTATAGTAAARCCTAAAATGATATAMATTTCCTTATGCATAATTTAATGCMGAGAATGTGTCTTCACTGTAAAAAGAAAACTTGAGATTCATGTAAGACACCATCTCATTCTCTTATAGTTCCATGTAATGAATTTAGACGTTTTTTCCTCATCTCACATAAGTATAATACAAATTTGATGATGTTGCACTATTATTTCTTAAGCAGGTCACCATACTTGAGAAGAAACATTACCTTTTCCTTATGGTGTATGATGGAAATCTTGTAATTGTTTCTTCATGTTTTTTCCTTGTTRTTTTTGCCTATATGGCAAAGACCTCAAAGTGATTACGTGAAGAAACAATATAGTAATTTTAATGATCTTAGAGACTTCTCCTAACTTTTTTATCTTGAAGTCACTCTTGTAATGGTTTAAAGTGTAAGTTTAGTGTCAAGAAGGCAAAAATGCATGCATAATTTGGATGATACACCATTATTATAGCTTGGAATTGTGACACCTAAAAGRCCACATTATAATAGACATAAAAGGAGACAATAAATTTTTGCCAGTTGTCTGCTTTATTTGGTTTATGTTTTCCATGTTGCAATGCCAGCAGTTGCAGACTCATTTATTTATCCTAGCATAAGAGGTTACCTTAGGTCAGGGTCCTGAAACTGTATATTTATTTATGTATAATTGAAAAGTATTTTCTTCCCTGCCCCCCATGGGAACAGCATGGAATATTTTTAGTTTCTTCCTCCCTCTCCTCCCCTTCTCCAACAACAAAAAAAAAAGTTAGTTGTTTCTTGAAAAATTCCTTCCTACCTCATTAGTTCAGACTTCTGAAGATGTAAATTCTATAAACTTGCGGCGGTATTTTCAATAGATATTCTAAGTGTGCAGAATTTGTGTGTCGACCTTGCAGGTCCATGTTTTTCAGGTGAGCTACTAGTGCTTTACTTGAAGTTAGAACTCAACATTAATCAAAAATCAGGCCCCAAATMGTTCTGAGTTTGCACAGTGATAGTTAGAAAATTGTCATCATCATGCCTAATGCTGGGTTTTGCATTTGGCTTGCTTTCTGTGGGATTTGGGGAGGATTCAGTGGAAGCAGATTTGACCCTAGCATGAAAAAAAAAAAAAAAGGGAAAAAAAGAAAACATTTATCCAGCTGTCATCCAACTAACATGGTCTAATTTGCTGTATTTAAAAACAAAAATAACGGCAAGCAAACATATTCTGCTGCATAGGAAGTACATATAAATGCTGATGCCACTGGATTATGTTCTGTCCTTGTCTGTCCTCTTGCAAAAGTTCTGGTTCTTCAAGATCTGAGTATAAGCCAGTCCTGCTGATGGTATGTAGAAATGATGACACCATACAATCTGTACAATGCAGTTCTCACTGTCTGGATTAGTGGCAGATAAGCAAGAGCAAACAATATGTATATARTTCTGGTGTGTGAGAAGCAAATTCGGCACAGACCAGGGCTTCCTCTGAATTTTACGGAATGTTCACCAGCCTTTAAAAAGCTAGTGAATACTGAGCAGGAAAAGTTGCTAMATTCCTATCTTTTCAGTGAGAAATTTAGAAATGAGCACAGTAAATAGTTGTTGTCAGAATACAGTGACAGCCATGAAGAGAAAGAAATAAATTTCTTCTACTTTCTGGAGAGTTGTTTAGTTTTCTTTGCAGTCAGACATTGCAGTTTCAGCTACTCACCTTAATTGAGGTGAAAATCTSATTGCCTTCCATGATAATTCAGTCAACTGTTGAAAGGCACTTGGCATCCCAAACATCGTGCAGATGTACTCAGAAAAATGAAGGCTGGGAGAAACAGTTTTACCTGAATTTATACAGAGATAGATAAAGCAGCTGAGTGATACACTCAGATACTAGGCTAGCAGTTTAGGAGTCAAGGGCCTGTCAGACTATTTATTTCCTTTGTTTACCTGTCCAACAACTCCTAACTTTGGGGGTTTTTCCAATAGTGAAATGATGGAGAATAAGTGGAAAATACATTAGGTGCTCTGACCATCTTACTCTCATCATGCTTAGTAAAGAGCCCAGAGTGGAAGCAAACTAAAGAAAGCAAGCAGCAGTGTCACTGGAAAAGCAGACAGTGGACATGTGATGAACAATGAAAATAAATATTTTAGAATTTAGAATTTATATTGTAATATAGGTATTAAAAAATTCTCTGTGTTCTTCCAGAAGGACTTGTTCTAAATAACTCTGCTGCCTCTTGGTAGGTATATCCTAGGTAGTTCTGTGTGTCTGAGTGCAGCAAGTGACATTTCATTCCCATCATCAAGCAACATGCAGGGTGTTTGCTGTGAATGGTAGGTGATTTAAATTTATTTACAAAAGATTTTAAGTGATTGCTTGTTGGAGATAAACAGAAGAATGAAAAGATAAACTTGGAGGCTCGGTTACACAGTCTGGGGCCTTCTATGGCTTTTCACATTGCCTAAAGAATTCTAGGAGGAGGAGGAGGAAAGGAAGTGAGGAAGGAGGCTGTCCAAGTGACAACATTCTAATGTGGCAGGGATACAGCTGAAAACAGTGCTGTTGGAAAGGAGACAAGGTAAGCTGGTTGGGTAAGGAAAAAGTCCCTTTCTGTATCCACAGAATGTTGACCTTAAGCTGAACGGGCTTGGTGGAAATGTACACACAGCACCTACATAAACACTGAGTAAGCAGTGGCACAGACAATGCAGAGTTTGGTTGTTAATGAAACAATGAAATATGTCCTTAGGTTTGTTGGGACAGTGACAGATTGTTGGCTTCACCTGCCACAGGTTACACACAGTACTACAGAACCTTGACCATGACCTCAAGCTTGCTGCAGGTTTGTGGRAACAGAGCTGTGCTTCAGGAATACAGCCACACACCCAGTGAGCAGGCCATGCTCATGACAAACATTTTGTCCCTCTGGGTAGAATGTTCGTGAATCAATCTTCTCACYAGTAGGATCCTCCCTAGTGGACATTTCCCTTCACCTCCAAAAGAAGTGGATGGGCCRAGGAAAGGTTGTTCATTGAAGGTGCAGTGAATTCATGGCTGCCTTATTTGGCAGCTCTTTATTTAGATTGTACACTTACCAATGGCAGACTATCAGTGGGTTGATTTGGGTGAAAAGTAGAGCACATAAAAGCTATTAAACATGAGTATGGACTTCAGGTGATAATACAGAATGGTCTTTATGCAGCAACAGAATCAGGAGAACTTACTCAGCAAGAGACCAGCTTCCACGGCAGAGGCTRAGGGTCCAGCAGAGGAACATTTAATGTTGATAGACTTCAATTTGGCAAGAAAGTTTTTTCCTGAGGGCAGAAATCACTGGATAATTCAGCATGGCCTCAGCTGTACAATTAAGTAGTTCTGTGAATATAAGGGCAAGTTATCTTCTTGTTCACTTCACACACTATATCCCTAAAYTAATGCCTGGTGATGGTGGGATTCCCATCCTATAGCCGGACTAAATAAGTTTGAAGAGGGACAAGCAGGCTTGTGTGATCTGTAAATGATAAATGATAAGAGGCTGCTTCAATCAGTGCTGGCAGCAAATTTACATCTGTCTGTATTGAGGAAAATGATAAAAGACAAAAGAAGAGGAAAGAAAAGACAGRTTCTTAAAAGTAGGAATGTATTGTGCAATCCTACTAAAATATAAAGTTCCTTGAAACAGAACTGTCTTCATCAGTAATCTGTTGTAAGTCTTACGCCAGATGGGTTTATTATAAACTTAATCTTGGTTTAAACACTACAGTTATACATTAAAATCAGTGGTTGACACTTCTGAGGTTTCAGAAAACATTAATCCTTATATCTGGCTCAAAACAATGCACCACCAACCTTTCTGCMTGCCCATTATGCCATTCTAGTCTGTTTTCTATGACAAACTCTCCATGTGTATATATGCAATGGACCTCCTGTGTTTTCTGGAGGACAAAAAATAAAAGCATGGTCTTCATCACCATTAGACTGATTTCAGTTAGAAAGACTTAATATGAAGTGGCTTTGAGTTTTAGAGGGGGTTGGAAATGATGCATGATGTGTATGTAAGGTACAACTTCAGGGAGATTCTATATCATGATTGCTTGGGAAACAAAATGAAAGTGAGGGATGACATAATTAGTACAAAACAAAGCATATATTTATCTTGGCTGGAACATTTTCAGCCCTGATAGAGCTAACCATCTTTCAAAAACTACTGATAGTCCATTTTAATTTCTAAAGGCTGGTGAATTTCAGAAGCAGTGAAGTTTCTCAGTATTAGGAAATGCTTTCTAAGCAGGAATCCTTATTGTTCATAAATGTATCCACATGATCTTTTTTACTTTTGTACTTTATTATATTTTTTAAGAGTGAGTTCCACAGTTTGACAATATCRGGCATTTCATAATATAAATAATAATCTGAAGCCTTTGATTCTTCCTTTGAAAGACTGGCTAGTAAGCGGCAGCAGAAGTCATAATTAGGTCTGTCAAGTTACTGGCAACAGGGCAGAGCTGAGGCTAAATGAAGCAAAAAAAGRAAAAAAGAGAAAACCCACCCTGTGATCCGCTGGGGAAAATAACCCTGTGTCGTGATGCAGGGAACTGGAAGTATGTATGGATACACCTGACCTTTGTGAGAGGCAATTAGAACTCCTCAGCTGCATGCTCCAGCTGGTGATGAATGAATATTCTCTTTCAATAACTTATACAGTAGACTGCTTTTGTGGCAGAGGGATTATTATCTGCACATCAATAGCTTAATTCCAGGGAGAGAAGTAATGTTTGTTTTTCTCAATCTGGGTAAATTGTGCTTAAAAGGCTTGGATATAACTTCCTTCCCAAAACTCTRAGACTATTTGTGTAAATGCTAGTCATGAAGTCTGAGAAATGGAGCAGTGACCACATCTGTATAGTGAATGGCTCAGTCCTATGGTCTGTGCTGTTTCAAAATTAGCATCTCTTGGGACATGGTTGGCTTTTTAGAGGCATAAACTGTCTGAAAAGCTTAGATGTATTTTAGCTCCACTTCTGAATTAGCATTTTGTCCCACAGCAGATCAAACACATTTTGCATCTTTTAATGAAAGCATTTTTTATTTGTGAAACTTTGGCTGCTCTGAACTGAGACACAGCCAATAGAATGGACAGTGTTTTAATAAGCAAGTAAATGTTTCTTTGAAAGCTGAACTTCTTGAAGTGAAGAAAAGTCAGTAGGTCAGACATGAAAAAACGGAGAATGGTGATTTGAATGAGAGTGCAGTGCGACTTATGTGGATTGATTCTTGGCTGTACTACAGATTTCCTGGGTAACTGGGTACTGTGTATTTTTCTGCATCCCATTTTTCATGTTTCTGCTGATCTCGCTGATAGAGACAGTGAAAAACATAATTCATTCGTTTCTTGAAGGATCTTTGTCAGTGTGTGGTGCAAGGTGTTACAAGATTGGATTGCAATCGGCATTAATAGCAGATGATGCAGTGAGTTRAGAGCAGATGTTGGGATAAGTTGAGTCTTTCATCTCTGAAGGGAAAAGAGTTGCCCTTGTGAGTAATGAAGAACCAGTAATAACCATTTTCCACCCTTCAAGCATAACAAAATCCCACCTTGTTTTTAGTGGCCAGAATATTCATGTGAAGAGCAAGGGTCATGCACTTGACTTTGAAACAGAACATGGACRCGAGTCTGAATCCTGCACATCTCAGAGGAACATTTTACTGGCTAAGCTGTTGGGAAGAGTGTGGGAGGACTTCAACAAGGAAGAGACTCTTTATCCAGAAAAGCTTTAATCTCAGTTGATGTAAATCATGTCAAAATCTCRGTCAACTGTGATTAAAAAAAAATCCAAACACTTCCCAAAAAATGGCCTTCAATTTATAATCAGGATTCCAAATCCCATTGCCTTTCAATGGGAAATTTGAAAAAAATAGCTATAGGGGATATGACAAATAACATATTTCACTTTCTCTTAAATTACGTAAGTTTATTGTAATGACCTGAAATCCATTTCTATTTCCTGAGCTGTATGTGATGATGCTGACCTTTCAGACCAGGTAAAATAGCCCATCTTTCAGCTCTGTGATGTACTTGAATGATGTGTGAAGGCTGTTGAGAGGAGGAGCCACACTAACCTTCATGTGGCTTCTGCAAGGAAATGCACTTCTTTGCGACCTGAGTGTAAACYTGAGCATGCAGTGTCTGGACACGATGCAGTGAACAAGATTGAACAGGAATTTATATTACAGTAGCCTCATTTTATGATCTGCATCTGTGTTTGTACATTGATTTTATTGATACAGAGAGGATCTCAGTGGACRGTATCAATCTTCCTGACCAAGAAAGATTTTAAACCCACATTTTCTATCATCAGGTGTGTGTCTTGTTCCCATTCTGTTCTAAACAGTGCAAAACAGTAAGGTGAGCCTGTCTGCCCTCCTGAAGAGACAGGTTTGAGGAGGAAGTCATGTTGCCAATGAGTAGACGTCATCCCAAGCATACCTGTGCTTGTCCTGTGACATGTGTAACAGATGATGCATTTCTTGATGCATCTTTTCAAGGAGGAGGTTTTATTTTATAGTTTGCCTTTTAGAAGGACTTCATGTGTCATCAGCCCTGGCAATTTATTGCAGGGGTGTGCGCATGTCTGCGTGTGCGTGCAGGTAGTGACAAAGTCCATGTCATGGTTGGGCACCCAGGGATGGCAAGCACCTGCTGATCCCAGGGAGTTAATATTTGTCAACATTTCATAAAAATAACCTGGTATAGATRATGATGAAAATAAGGGAGTGCTGGACTTAGTATCACACAGTGTCAATCTGTTCCTAACTCTGACRTTAGTTTTAATTACCATGTCAATAAATATACCTCTCTGTCTCCATCTGTAGAAAAAGAAGCCTTCTTAAGTTACTAATTCTGTGCATATATTTATTAATGCTTTGACATGCTCAGATTTTCAGGACATGCTCTGGAGAACTGCTCAATATTTTTGGAGTTGGCTTGGTGCAGAGTGAAATGKCAATGTGTCATCACTGAGAACTGAAACCCAGTGCTTGCCCCAACAGAGTTTCAATGCAGGCAGTTACTGTACAGGCTTTCCCTGTGCCGTTTCTTGTAAGACTGAAATCATCTTGAAAGAAACACCGTATAAACAGTGTGTTTCATTTTCATGATCCACTCAGCAATGAATATCTGGCATTTCCACATGATCTTTGTAACACTTTTGTTTGGTACTTCTTTTTTCAAAAGTTTTGCAATGAGGGCAGTAGTGWATAATGCTTTCTTGACTGTGTTATGGCAGTCTTTGTATTGCAAATGCTTGTCCCACTGACATGGTATCCACTAAAAGTCTCTGGTCTCTAAAGAACAGTTTGCCTGATGGATCAGGTCTCCCAGGATTTGCAGAAAAAGGCTTTTGGGATCAGCTGAGCTGTGCACACAGTTCTTTGCTTTATTTTCTTTCATTTTGATTGGTTCAGATGGTCCAAATATTTGCAGAACTCCGTTAAGTCCTATTTGGGATGAAGTCATAAGTTCCACTTTCCACCAAGTCATGGAGCCTGTCCAAATTAGTGTCAAAGCCTATATAATACCTTGGCTATATTGCAGGCTTGTATAGTATCAAGATCCTGTTTTCACAGCAGTTACATAGTTGTTACTTCAGTGAAGAATGATATSGCCCCTTATAAAGTCCACAAGCTGACGCCTGTTTTTTAATGTAATATTTACACTATTCAAGGAGCTAAAAGAAGGCTTTGCTTTAATAGATTCCTTCAGCTAATGTTTTTTCTTATACAGATGGGTTATTGTTTCCAGCTTTTGATACCTATGCAGCTTTATATATTAAAGCCTCTTTATTTTTTTCCTTTGGTTGTTTTTTTTTTCCCTTCTCTATGTCCACTGTAGTAAGGGAAAGGTTTTGCCATTATCCACAACTTGCCTTGCAGTTTTCTCTAAATATATTAAAAACAAAACTTAAAGACCCCCAGCACCCTGTTGTTGCACCCCACTCCATAGACTGAATTGTTTTTTATTATCAACTCATCTTCCCCTTTTTGAGAGAAAGCCTGGTACAGCAATCTCTGAGCATGGGCAGAACTCACATAATTTAGGCAGTGAAGTGTTTGAGGGTCTTTTTCCAGTTGCTCTGATGCTACAGGTGTGAACCTGACTCTCTTTTAAAAATGTCACTTAGGTGATTGCTGTAAATAGCTCTGTACTACCCAATAACTTCATGGGTCTGGATAAAAATCTACATGTTCATCCTGGGTATTAATAGCTTTCTGGGACTTCACATTGAAATAGRGTGCCAGGTTTTAACTACATTATCATTTATTCTAGCAAAGTAAAATACACATTGACAGCCATAAAATTCTGGTGTGAGCAGGGAGTGTGGAAGACCACTGAGATTGAATGGACTCTTTTGGTTAATATGCTTCTAGACCAAAACAACTTCACATAGCAAGGATTGCTAAAATTATTTAACCTCAGCAATGTACATCATCAGTTTGGGCTTTAACTCAGGAAAAAATCTTACATTTGCTGTGTTCCACTGACACAAATTTTCTTCCAGACTTCCAGACTAAGAGTTCAGACTAATTTGTAATGGATGGAGAATGGTCAAAAGTGGGATATACTGAAGACCTTGCCTCATATGTCACGCTAACCACATATACAGACCTAATTTAGGAGATCAGAATCTTCTTGTCATTGGTTCTGATTGTGAGATTCCTAGTGGTTTGCGTTCCAATAGGAAATGATTTTGAATTCTGATTTTTTTAGTGTATATCCTGATGCTTTTCAGCCTGCTTATTTAACAAAGACATCAAYAAATGTTAGTTGTAGTATTCAAGCATTTGTACTTTTCACCCACCCCCCCACCCCACCCCCCCGAAGAATCTTAAGAAGAAAAAGTACTGTAGCTTATTTTGGAACACAGAGGATGATTTCAGACATTCTGTAATTTATGTGTATTTGTTTCTTTACTTGGGATTCAGAACGGAGGCAGGAAATGTATAGAGAATACATGTATTTCCTGTTCTGACACTGTTCTCATCAGCTGTACTCTGCAAACAATTGTAGTTGTCACTAGGACTTCTATAACTCTCTGCAGAGAAAAATTTCAAAAGGGCACAGGAATATTGCTTGCACTTCAGGTGGGTGGCTCAGCCTGGTACCCTGTGGAATGACCTTYCTTCATACTTCTAGATTAGCTTCCCATTTCAGTTGTTTTCCTTGAGGATGATAAGATTATCATATAAAAATAATGTTGTATTTTTCTATTGTAYGTTTTAATTTGTTTTTCCATTGTCAAGGTCGTATACTGATTTTTGCACGGGAGGTTAAGGTCTGCCAAGTGTGAAACTGTTGTCAGGGTTGTGGTTGTCACTAGGTATTGTACTGCACAGAAAAGGGCAGCAAAAGGCAGTCTCCCAGAAGCATGTGGTGTGGCCATTCTAACTGGTAAAGAATTGCATATTTGTGTAATGTGCTATTTGACATAGATATGGGTCTCTCAGATTCCTACTTATTGTGGCCAGGAAAGGGAAGTAAGAAAAATCAGATCTTCTCAATTAATTTGAGAAACATCACCTTGTTATTAATTGCACCATATATTATCATAAGGTGGTACATGGTGTCTGTGTAGCAACTGTGGATGCAATTGGTATCTTTGCCAGCCTTTCATACCTTTTATACAGTGATATTCTTCTGTAAGATGCTTTGTTTAATTCCTCTGCTCTTAGTTGTTCAGTTGGGTGCAAAGGATTAATAAGGACTTGTGACCTGTACTGTGTGACCTGACACTGAGCTGGTGTGTCTGTACTGCTGTCCTTGTCTAGATGAGGACAAAGCTGTTTTGTCAGTATCATGAATGGATATACATGTTGGATTACCAGCATAAGAATGAGAGGAAAAGATCCAAATCTCAGCCGTGGCTTTGTTTTTAATTCAAATTATGAAGATTTTGAGTTGTGCAGAGTTATTGCCATGTTGGTGTGTACCCTGGCAGGAACTTGTCAGGTAGCAAGCTGTTTTTTGAGTGTGGCTCAACAGGCAGCCTGTAGAGAAATTTCTCATCTCTCAGCCAGATAGTGATGGAATAGCTGAGGTGCTCTGATAGACCTACACTTTTAAATTTGTTATGTGTATCTTCCAGGGTAGTTTTTCTAGTGTGAGTAAGCTTTCTTGCACACACAGCATTGGTAAGATCCATGCAATGCTCATACACCTTTGGTCATCCTTAGGATGAGTCAAGTGGTTCAATCTCTTATCATAAGCTATGAGTGTTAATATTAGTTATTTGTAGTCTGTAATGGGAGATGAGGATCCTAGAAAGCAA
Organism: Malurus melanocephalus; assembly: GCF_030028575.1. Taxonomy (NCBI): domain Eukaryota; kingdom Metazoa; phylum Chordata; class Aves; order Passeriformes; family Maluridae; genus Malurus; species Malurus melanocephalus. The sequence continues at coordinate 5,296,260 of NW_026623237.1, forward strand.
TCCTCATATTACCAGTGACTCTTACACCTGTCTAGAAATAGATTCATCAGAAGGAAATCTCATTTCCTTTGAGCAGTCAAGGAACAAAAAATAATTGGTTTCTGAGACAGTGTAGGTCTTATTTTAGAAGGCTGATTGAGATTAGCCAACTGAAGATAATTTCAGGTGGATTGCATGGGAGGTAAGGAGATAAGAATTAATACTGCTCCTACTGTAATTGGGGGGATGCTCTTGTGCTCCTTTGGATGTTCTGAGATTTTGCTTGGCTTTATAGGATACGATAGAATTAGGACAGGATAGAATAGAGTATTTCAGTTGGAGGGACCTACAGCATTCACCTATTAMAGCTGCCTGATCAATTCAGGATTGATCAGATTAAAGCAGATTGTTAAGGACATTGTCCAAAATGCCTCTTAAATATCAGCAGTCTTGGGCCTCAGCCACCTCTCTAGGGTGCCTTTTCCAGTGTATGACCATCCTCTTGGTAGAGAAATGCTTTCTAATGTCCAGTCTGAGCCTGTTCTGGTTTATCAAATCAAAATGATGCAGACTTTTAGCTGCTTTTCAGGCTCCTTGTTTTTTTTTTCTCCATAGCAGATGTTAAGCCCTTTGCTGGTGAATTTCACCATCACCATAAAAGTAAAGAGACCAAATAATTTATAAGATCTGTCAGTGTAAAAATACAAAATGTAAACCTGCTATCTGTAAATGGGCTGTCCTTCTACTTGGAAACATAATATGTTTAAGGGGCTGAGGTTTGCTGCTTAGATGCCAAAGATAACTGTGTCTCCATCAAACTTTATTATTCTGTGTTTAATAATCTGAGCTGAAGTGGAATCTTTTTATCTGACACACTGTGGTGACAGTGCTAACTTTACACTTTGAGAAATGTTTGTAATAAATGCCACACATCCATGTGCATTGTACAAGAATAAGGGGGAGATAACACAATRAAGAGCAGAGCAATGGAGAATCCCAGGTGGTTCTTGAGTTGCTTTCATTATGTAAAGTCATCTTGTGTAACCTTGCCTAACTTTCTGTTTCAGGAGCAAGAAGATCCTAATAAGCTTGCTACCAGCTGGCCAGACTACTACATTGACCGCATCAATTCCATGGCAGCAGTAAGTTACCTCTCCTGCTAAACACGGAACATTTCCTACCATAGGGATATGTTTCTGTGGGAAGAAGTTTTCAAAAGAGAAGAACGTTAGCCCAAAGGCATAACTGACTTAAAATAGGACTTATGAAAAAGAGTATGTGGATTAAGAAAGAGCCTTGCTCTAGCAGAGAGTAGATTAGAAAGCACGATAAGCATTTCCAGTTTTTATTTCRACAATAATGAGCACAGAAAGCAATCAAATTAGAGTCTGGAATGAAAATTCCAGAGAATAGTTGATGAATCAGAAAAGCAACTATTTAAAAACTAGGTAAAGTTTTATTTTGTTATATGGTTTTAATTTGATTTTTAACCAATGTACAAAATAACACTTGGGTTCTTAGTTTATTAGAAGAATTAAACAAAAGGTTGTTGTTTATCTAAGATATCTAGTTATATAAGAACATATAAATAAAGAAGCCATAAAGCTGTAACACCTTAGACATAAGATACAAGCCAAGAAGGTGTTTGAGGAAATTTTTTTTAAATTGTTCTGGTTCAATAGCATATAATACGTCTCTTCCTCTGAAACATCCAGTAGAGCTGGTCATCAGCAGAATCAGAGCATCTGTATATAGTGTTCACTGATCTCCTTTGATTTGGTAGATTTTACATTTTGAAATTTGATTTTTTACTGATTTTATAGTCAAATTTTTCCTTCAGTTACTCTTGTGCAGTTTCTACTCAGCTTCAGTTCACAGTTATACAAAAATGATGATAGAATTCTGTTCCTAGTGTCTTAAGTAGCACGCCTTGGTTATATACCTGTGCTTTTATTTTAGATTTTTAAAGGTTTCTCTGCACCTTTTGTATTGTGGTTGAGCTGTAAAATAATTAATAAAAATAATGTGTTAATGGATGCTAAATGGGGCAGTAATGATGCATTTCTCATGATGAAATAAAAATAAAACAACCTAAGATGTACAAGCTGTAATAACTCACATAAGAAGATAAAAGCTGCTTTCTACTGAGAGTCATGAATAAATAAAACTATCACCTTCCTTCATGACATATTTTCATGGGGCAAAGTGAGGGAATAGAAAGAATATGGAGCTATTTTTAGAAAAGACATTGAGCTTTAGTGACTGGCATGACACTGTGCTTTGATTTCCTGACTGAACAAATTTACTCTACAAGGGCCATTAAGGAAAAAAAAAAATTAGCATGAAACCTTGCAGTGTTACTGAGCCAAATACTTCTGGTAGSATTTGGTCCAAGGCCTCTTGAATCTACTGAAGTTTTTCCATTGATTTCAGTGACTTTTGGGTTAGTCTTTAAATGATTTTGATGTAAACTTGGAGTGAATATGTATACACCACTGTTGTAAATCTGGATGAGCTCCATGGAATGAGACTATATTTTGGCCTATGTTTCTAATTTTAAACATGTTTTAAGAGCACCAATAAACACCAGCCCTGGTAATGTTGTTTGCATGCCTGAATGCCAATGCCTGAATGATTGATAACCTTTTASTTGGCTTCAAGCCTCATGATTTACTCTTATGCTTGAGGTGTTGAGAAGACAAACTGGGGTTAAAACCTCTGCTTCTGATTTACCATTTGGTTGCTTCACTTTTGGGCAGGTGAAACTGACTTGATTATGCAGAAATTGTATCAGTGGAAAACTGGAGTAATACGGCTAAGAACCAGCTCCAACACATTTCAAAAGACATGTTCTATTCATTATTATTTAGACCTCTGAGATTTCTAACTTTCAAACAGTTATTTTTGGGTGCCATATAATTTCACTTCTAAATTTAGTGGTGGGTTTTTTGAATTTGTTTTTTTTTTTTTAAACTGCATCCAAGTGGAGTTGACTTTGAAGCTGTGAAAGGAATAGATGTTTCATGTTGCTTCCTGACACTGTCTGGTCTATTTCAATTTGTGTCTCTTGGGCACTATCAGGTATTGCAATATTTTAATTAGAAATATTGCAAGAAGGATTGGAGTTGAAATGGTAGTAACAATCACAGAAGCGTCAGTTTAAAATGCCTTAAATCTTGCTTTTAATAAAATTTAATCTTTTAATCTCCCATGAATTCATCACATAAGAATCTTTTTGTATTTGTCATTCATATCCATTTTTATGGCCTTTTAATTGCAAAGTTCTTTTTTTATATTTATTAACTTGGCAAATACGGTTTTTCTACTCTCTGAATGAGTGGAAATGGTGCCTTTTTCCTGCTGATATCATTAGGTATCTTTGTGTGGATTTCAGCAAGCCAAGGCTCCTGTGCTCAAGGATCATTTTCTCAGAAGCCCTGCTGCAGTCTTACCCTTTCTATCTGCCCTTCATAGATTATCTTTGCGAGCAATGTGGTGATTCCTGACATGTTTGACGTTCCCTATGTGTAACCTTAGACCACTCTGTTAGGAAGCACTTTAGGTCACAGATTCCTGATGCAGTTCAAAAAAACATGCATTTGATGCATCGTTTTTTCCTGACAATTGTTTCTGTTGCTGTGAATTTTCAGATTTTTATAGTTTTTAAATCAAATTCTTACAAGAGAGTGTAACTAAAACTGTATCTCTTCACTAGTGTGGAATTCACAGCATGTGGAGGCACTGTCCCACGCTCCAGGTAGCCTGAGTAGAAACACTGTCTTCTAGACCAGTCCTTAAGACAAAGGGACAGCTGCTAATCATGCTTAATTTAGAAAGCAAAGCCTCCAGATTTATCTGTCCCTCTGATGTCTACATGCTGTAAATGACACTGGGGATGTGGACAGGGTGCATGCCCACAACAGAAGACCATTTCCATTATCAATRTCATTATCATCTGCTGATTCATCAAAACACAGAATATTTTTTTTTGCTTAAAAATAGAGCAGCTGCCCTGTTAATGTCACATGTAAAGAAATACCCCTGTGCTCCCCCTGCTCTCCTTGCCCCRTGGCACTGCTTGGCAGTGCAAATAAACACTGCTCACACTTCCCTGGGGAGGAGAAGTTCTGACAGCATTGTGTTGATTTTCTGGTCTTGGCTTGTATGCACTTCCACAGAGAGGCTTTCAGGTGAGCAGTAGTTGAAGATACAGCTTTTCTGGAGAGGTGGCTCACTTGAGAGCGTGAGATGGGTCAAGATTAATAAGTGCAATTGTAACCAGGTCCTTTTCCTTTACTCAGAAAGCATTTGCTCACGGCAGAGTAACTTCACAGGAKGTTAAAAATATGTATATCTTTCAGCAGAGTTCAGCAGGTGGGTGGTAACTCTCTTCTCTGAATTAGATGACATCTATGTTACTTTAAACTTATGTGTATAAAAGTTCAGATTTTTTTTAAAATTACATCTATTTGTAGTTTATTATTTATAGTTATGCTRTTAGTTCAGACTTAATATAGTTAGAGATGTGGTGCAACTTGAATTTCAGCTGACTGTTCTGAGAAATCAGAATATCCAGGTTGCTTTTTTGCTGTTCATTCTGTTTGTTTTTTACCTTTTTCRTTTCACGGGTGAGGCTATTAAGTAAAATTAGGTCTGTCATATGGTATATTGTTGATACTGGTTTATGCCCTGTTTTTCTTTTTCTCTCTCTTTTTCATCACCATCTTGTCACCATGGTCCTTGTATTTTTGTTCCCAGCAATTTCAGGGAATGATTAGGCATAAGGTGTGGGAATAAATCAGTGCTTTTAGAAAACTAAAATATTTCATTTTAAGTGGAGCCAAAATTTTTTAAATAATTTCTTACACTCTCTGAAGTTTTGCATATAAAATTCTGCATGAATGATTACTTTCACAAATTCTTGAATTTTTGTAACAGGCAAATCAAGTAACTGGATGCTTTACTTTCCCAGGTGATGCACTTGATCTGGAAAACTTTAAATATACAAACTGTGCTTATAAAAAGAGCCCTATGTATACACCACCTTTTTGGGACCAGAAAAGGATCTGGCACTATTTTGCTTCCTTTTCCTAGTATATTTGGTTAACTGATGGAAACTCTCTGCATCCTGAGCCCAGCAGACATTAGTCCTCGAGTGCAGTTCAGAAAAGTAATTCATCAGTCAGCCACATGAATGAAATCCAACCTAAAATAATGACAGTTCCCTCCCCTCTGTCTCCCAGGGACAGTTATGTTTTTTATAACTCTTGCCGAGAAGGCTATTTCAGAACGCAAATGCATGACCAGTCTGTCTTTAGTGAGGGCATGAGGATTTGAGTTCCTGGCCATACACAGGAGTGAGAAATGAAGGGCTCTTGGCTGCCTGCAGCTTTAAAAAAAGGGGTTTTTCATAATCACCCTCTGTTGTAAAGGCACGATTATTTGTATTTGTTTCATTTGGAAATGGGCCTTTTTCACTCTGAAGGAAACACTGTTGAGCACCTTCCTACCATCCATTTGCTTTCCYCCCACAATGGCTCAGAGGTGAAATTAAGCCATTGGAGGAATGGGAGCTTTTCAAAGGAGCATTTATGGGCCAAAGGAAAGATGACCAGATGGGCTGTCACCCAAGAAAATACAAATCAAGCCACAAATCACACCCGAGGACTTTGCCATCCATAATGCCTGTTCAGGATTTCTGTTTATTTTTCAAAGAGAGGGATCATATACAGCTTGGCTTAAGCATTTCAATTTATGTTTCTGGCTGTTGGGGGATGCTGGCGAAAGATAAAACATCATCAGCTCATTTTCCATCAGTAGCGCTCTGTCATTCCATTAGGGCAGGAAATAGCTCGCTCTGTTACTGAGTGAATTTGACTTTAGCGTGGATCAGAGGGGGGATCCCTAGAGTTAAACACATCTCCCCGTGCCAGCTGTTGAGCATAAGACAGCAAAGGCACGAAGCCAAATGACCACCCTCAGCATCTGACATGGATTGGCATCACATGACTTGCAAAAGCAGGCAAAGTGGGATCACTTTCAAGGGAAGTGAGGTGTCGGGCTGGTGGTGACGATGGGGAAGGTTAAAGGAGGTTCCACTGAGAGAAAGGGTTTTTTTTGGTGCTTGCTAAACAGTAAAATGAAGGACTGAAATATTTTGCTGTAATGAGCCATAATTGTWGCTGCTCAGATTCCACCACAGAGAGGTACAATATCAAATCCCTGATAGATGATACTAGTTTAATTGGTTTATTCATTTGAGAAGGGGTTTAGAGCTGCTTTCCAGATACCACTGAGTGATATTCACGAGAAGTCCTGCCAAAAAGAGGCTCATTTATCCTCTCATGTTACAGTTCAAGCGACTAAGAAGACATAGCTGTAGGCTAAGAATTTCCAGCATTATGTCTTGACTTTTTCAAAAGACACACATGGGACTTGTGAGCCTGAATGATATATGCAAAGGGCACTGAAGAGTCTTGCTTCACATGACAAGGTTGCAGTGGTGCTGAGTGTAGATCTGGAACCCTTAATTTTCTGATATACCACTTTTTTAATGGCTTTGTCTAACTTTGAGAGCCATATTTTTTTTGCGCATGTTCCACTCATTGTCTGTCACCTTAATTTACAGTGATCCACAGCAACTTCAGTTCCAGTTGACTGCAAGCTCTAGTTGTTGCAAACTGTATACTGGGGGGGGGGGGGGRGGCTTTGTGTGCTTGAGCTTACTTGTTAAAAAAAAGGGACAGGGATTTTATGATGCCCCAGGTTTTTGCAGTAAATGTTCCTACTTAGCAAGGGCCAAGTGTGTAAGGAACACCAGTATCTTAAAACAGGTGGAGGGGTGAAAGAAAAGCCAAGCTTGTATGTAAAGAAAATGAAATTCAGAGTACTTGCACGTTTTCTGGTCACTTGAAGAAGATTTTATGCTTTGAAACCTGACACAGAAGTCTGGTTTGGGGATTTTTTTTCTTACCTCTCCACCCAAATCCCTCCTGTCATGTCACTCTAATAAAAGATATTGCCTCTCCATACAAGCTTTGCCTCACACATCCATAGATCACCACAGCAGATCACTGTTCCAAATTAGGTACAGTTTTCTGTGGGCATACTGGCAACTGTGATTTTTTGAGGGTAATCTGAGAACCCTAGTTTAGCCAGTGTGGCAAAGTGATATGCTGCTGCCAGTCCACATGAGCAGCCTCATCTGGATTCAGTTTTGTAGCTGAGGCACTGCTTTCCTAGTGAGAGGTCAGCAGGCACCTCTGCCTGTGTTGATGGCATAGTTGTTTTTCATAATTCCTGGCCGCTCTCTTAGCTTCCACACAGCTCAAGCTTTCCTAATTGCCATCTTCTTTTCTGAACAGATGCAGACTCTGTATGCTTTTGATGAAGAAGAAACAGAAATGAAAAATAAAATAGTTGAAGACTTGAAGACAGCTCTGCGAACTCAGCCCATGAGGTAATGTTGTTTGTCTTTCATCGAAATTCATTGCCTCCCTATGGTCAGATGTGACACTGCTGAGAGTGGCAAGGACAGAAATCTCATTGTGTCACCTCACACAAGCCTCTCTGACATTTCAGACAATCCTCAGAGAGAGCTGCGGTCCCTGGTAAAACCCTGCCTAGTTAGGAGGGCACAGTAATGTTGAAATTTTTTCAGGAAAGTAAAAAACAAAGTCCGCTGTGAGTAATCGGTGACAGATACTTGCAAGCACAGGTAATGACTGTGAAGATCAGATTTTAGTCTTCGCAGCCCCCTGAACATCCCATGTAATCTGATTCACGTGGGACAAAACCTGAGGCTCTAATCTGAACTTTGAATTTAAGCTTCCCCTTATCTTTAGTAATGTGAACTGTTTGGTACAAAGCAGCTAATCCATCTGACATCACCTGGTTTGGCATTCTTCCTGTTCTGTGTGTAATTGTGGTATAGAAAAATGTAAAGAGACTTTATTGTGTAGCCTTTGAAGGTAAGGTCATCTTTCTGTGAACAAAGGTCTGAACAATACCAAAYTAACATCTTTCCAATTTAACACTTAGCAGTGTGGAGAAGCAAAAATTGTAGTTAATATGATTTCAGGAAACAATAAAAAAAATTCTGAATGTCTTTTGTATTGGCCAAATACTTTTGCATCCACAGTGTGCTGAAGTAACAGTTTCAGAGAGCTTCAGTAATGCCTAACCAAATACGGTTCTTTTTTGGGGGGGATCCTAACCAAACCAAAAAAATGWAATAAATAAATTAAAACAATCCAGAAAATAATCTCAAAGAATTTGCATTGCAAATTCAAGTTACTTTGACTTGAAGTAAAGACATTTTGGGGATTCTTGCAGATCTAAGTGCTGATTGTGCTTCTCTCTTTCATGATCTTTAGTAAATTGACTGTGTGCAGCTTCTCTTTCTTTTAACCTCCTGTTTATTTCCTGTTTTGGTGGACTGTAAGAAAGCAAAAAATCATGTTCTGGTGCTCTTCAGGCATAAAGATTTATCAGGCTTTGATAAGTTTACATGTGGTTAGAGTAAGTGCTTTTAGCATGGAGATTGAGAAGTTGTAGCCAATAATGTGAGCCCTAACTTAAGAGGTGACTGATTCTGTCTGTCACTGTCGTAAAGCAGAGAACAGASTAAAATGTAGCTGGACTCTGTGTTAAAATGGAAGTTAAGGGAAACTCTCACCATGCTTTTGAACCAAAGTCCTGTGTTGCTGAGAATTGATACAGCAAAACTTTTGCATTAATGTGGAGCTGGTGTGATGCTTACTCTGTGACAGTGACAACTTTCATGGAGTGCAGCCACAGCAGCAAGGCCTCTTTGCTTTGTCCATCTGAAACACCTTGGTGGCTGCTGTTGGTTGTTCTGCACTGTCATTTTGAATGCACAGCCCAGACTCCTTGTTGAGAACAAGGTAACAGAGAAGAGGAAAGAGCAATGAACATTTGAGCAAATTCTTTTGCTCAAGACTTTGCAAGGTTTTTCTTCTCCAACCTGTATTGCATCTGTAGGATCCCCTTGACAGCAGCCTGTTGCTTCATCTGTTTGTAATAAACCTGACAAGTACAAGCTTCAGTACAAGCATCTATGGGCTGCCCTGTAAAGTGTTYTCTTCTAAATCTCTGGTGATGGTTGTGGGGCTTTTTTTAAAAAAAAAAAATAGTTAAGCCAAGCCAAATTTTGAGTTAAGTCCTGTGTCTCAACTAATTTCCAGTGACTCAATTTGTTAGCTGCCAAGTRGGCTGCATGCCAGTGCCTGATCAACAAGCCAATTTCTTCTTGATGGAGAGGTTGCAGTAGAGAGGCCCTCAACTCCATCAAATCCCTCTCATAAGCAGTTTGATACCTAAGCCTGCAAAATACTAGTCTTTCTAGTTTAATTTGGATATCAAATCCTATTTTCTTTGACACTTCTGTTCATCAGGCCTCTGAAGAAAGCAGAGGCCTAAATTCACACAGGATGAACTGTCTGGAATCTCTTTGTGATGGTAGGGTACACAGGGGCTCTGACAGCTTACCAAAAGGTTCCTCTGCTTGAATTCTCTGATACAGAGGAAACAAAAGAAGAAAAATGCACGCATTTGGCTCTGTTTTATTTTACTGTTTCTCTTCTAGTAGATAATGTTACTAATCTCTGTCTCTATTCCAGCCCACCAGTTCTAACAACAAGAAGTAAAGCAGACCTATCCAAACTCAAGTTTCTCTCCTCTTTGTAGAAAACAGGATAGGAGCATCCCTGGGGCAGTTTGTGGTCCCCTTTGATAAGTGCACTTTGTTTGGTATTTAGGAGCTACCCTAAAATAATAAAACCAGGTTATGTCTTAGCCCACAGGAACAATCCCAGCCTTAGAGAAGAAAAATGCCACATCTGCATCTTGTAAAGAAACACATTTTCTCTCAGGTTTGTAAAAACCTAGGACTATAAACAAGTGTGATGACAAACTTTTGGACAGAAGCAGTGAGAGAAGAGCTTTTCATTTGATATTTTAGTGCCCCAAAATGGAGGTTCAGAAGTACAGCAAAAGTAAAAAATTACAACAGTCTGGGGAAAAAATTGCTTTTTGGAACCCTTAAAAATATGTCTTTTAGTCTGAATCATCACTAATTCCCTTTACTGTCTGAGTTTCTCCTTTTGTTTTATTCAGATTTACCTCCTGGTATTTCTTTGTTTGATTTAGCAAAGTTTTATCCAGATGCATACTGAAAATGATAATTTGTGCAACCAGCAAGCAAAATCCATTATGCTGAATTTTTCAGCAACTCAGTAGTTATCAGGATTACTTGTGCCCCCTGGTTCAAAAACCAATGCTGCAGGGAGGTGTAGCTTTGCCTGTTAAAGGGTGGGAACATCCTGCTCTCTGCAAACCCACAGCGTATGATCTTTCTGTCTTTCCTGAGTTGGATCAAGTCTTACAGGGAGGCTGTACCCTCAGCACTTGGAATCCATCAGTGGGTCAGTCCCTCTTAGGCCACCACATCTGTGTTTGGATGAAAGGTTTATTATTAGAGCTAGCTAACTCATTCTGATCAGCACTCTCTAAAACTTGAAAGGCAGAGAGGTGCCCTGCCTTTTAAAGTGTGCTAAACTGGTCAAGTGAGAGTCTGAGGTGAGGTTAGGCTTTAATTTGCTTGTTTAGCACCTATTAAAACACACACTGCTTTATTTACATTTGAGTATTTGAATGTGTTAGCCAGAACGCATTGGCAAACATGTTTGACTTTACACCTCCCAGTCTAGAGCAAGACCTTGCTTTGCAGCACAGAGGCCGTGTAGGGTGGGAGGTGGTTACACGTGTCGTGTGTTGTGTGCAAGAAGGTTCTTTACTTGTGTGAGTTGACTTTGCTTTTGCACATACATGCACAGACATTGAGGCAGACAGATGCACAAACCCCAAACAGTGTGAGGATTGCGGCTCTCAGGCTGCCAGCTGAACTCCCACTTACTTTTCTACCCTCTACACACATCTACTCACACACCTCACCACACGGAGCAAATCCTCATGCTGAGAGTATCTGTCAGGCCAGAAACTGCTTTTGCCATTTACCTACCCCAGCATGGTTTCTGGCTTTTCCAGAGAATAAGGAGCTAAGTGTTTAGAAAAAGGAAGATGAAAATCATAATTTGATTCCTGCTTCTGATTGCAGCTGAAATAGAAAGGTACTTGGCTTTGCTTCCTATTGAGTAACATAGCTCACTGTTTTCTTTCTGGGCTAGGAATAGTACAGGAAAGTCCCAACATTGTTTTAAATTATGTCATTAATCAAGTTTTGTGACACACACCACTTTCCAGCGCATGCCTCCTTTTTGGAATGACCTCATCCTAGCAGTCTTAGAAAAATGGCTCTGCCAGTGAATTTAGTGAGAGTTTGTACTTAATTGGGACAATGCGACTTTTGTGCATTTAGCAGGTTTTTTTTTTTTTCACATGRTCATCAGAGCAGGCTAAAATATATGAAGGTTGTAGTGCCTTGTTTGTCTTGACATAAGATCATGTGTTCTATCCAAAAGTGCGTTTAGGGGACCCTTTKCTCTGCTGCTTCTTAGGATGTTTCCATCATATTGCTCTGTAACTTCAGAAGAATTCATCTTGAGTCTTCCCTCAGCCCTGGAAGTTAACAGAACTGGAAAAAAAAATTGTCTCTTTCCCCCAACCCCCAAGAGACAGAAGGAATAGCTAAAGTATAGAATGGAACTTTGAAAATAAGGAGGAGAATGAGAATTTAAAGTAGTCCCTCCTTAGTAGAGACAATTGAATCTCCACTCTTTAGGTCCATGACCTAAATGAATTGACCAGAATTCATTTGCCTGGTTCTTTGGTAACTGCTGAGTTTGTGTATATTTTGTTTCCAAATAAATCCTTTGCAGCAACTCTTTTAGCTATGAATGCACTTGTTTTAGTYTGTTTTGTCATGCTAGCAGGTAAATGCATTACAGAAACTGAACTAAGTCTGAATCGTTCTGTAATCAATTTGAATAACAAACTTCTTTGGGTGACTTAACAAATTCCTGGTGCACAATGTCGATGCTGCTCTCCGGCATGGAGAAAGAGGGGATTTGTTCCTATGATTTGTTGGGGTAGATAAAATGATGCATCCAAAGAATGTGCAATGAGACCTGTGTTAAACTTGGCAGATTCTCTTAGCAGGATTCAGTCAAACCATGTTTTCATTTTTGGTGTGCTCGTGTTCCTGTGTGTGCCCTTACTCTTTGAAATTCAATTTTGAACCAAATCCAAACCTTAGATCAAAACTTCATTGAAAGCACCAGGCTTTTCTATATTTTTGGTCAAACTGCTGGCCCACATAAGGTGAAAATAGTCAAACCTATCAGCACAGTGATTGTAACTTTCAGGTAGACTCTGAAAATTCCTCTGTGGTACGAAGTGTAACCCCCCAAAGACCATACATATGTAAAATCCATATTATCCAGAGAAATACAAGTATGTCTTGCATTATCTTGCTGGTACACGGATATGAACAGAGACCAATGCGATCTGGTCTTTCCATATTGGGCTTCTATTATTACTGATTATAAGTAACAGCATCTCATGAACAGAAAAAGGAGGATGCTACATTAGGATGTACCTAACAGGGGAAGAAGAGGGACTGGRTAAAAGCCCAACAACACAGGCTTTTGGTATTTTTAATTGGTTACACAGGTGGCAGTTGTTAGCAACAWATTCATTTTCTTGAGGTGTCCTTCTGTATTGTGCTGTTCAGAGTGTGGCCATGGACAAATCATTGCTGGTGTTCATTTTTATACACTGAAAATTCAACTGTGATGCATGTGGCATTGCATTCAGACATTCCAAAAACGTGTACCTACCTGAGTGACATGTTAGAGGAGGCAGGAGGCAAACAATGTGATCTAGAAAAATTATTTGCAGCCCTTTTTGTGTCTTTGAATCCCTATTTTTAATCCTGAGAACTTCAGGATGAAGTTCTCAGAATGAAACATTGCTAGAATGATTGGATGGAACTGATTTATCTAACTGCATTCTTTTCTACTGATTTGTCTAGTGGGTTGTCTGGGTGTAAATTGACCCATCTGGATTTTTTAACCCTGGTTTTCTACAAAAGCAGAAGAGCTTTACATTTTACTGAAGAACATACCCCTTTTGATAATAACAGGTTCCTGTACATATGTCATGGGATTGGAGTGTGAAGGCAGTGTGGCTGATGGAGTAGGAACGAGTTTACCTCAGTCAGCGTGCCCAAATCTTGAAGATGGAACCTGTAACCAGTATTGGCTGAAAGTTAGAGCTAAGCCTAAAAATGGTTTTCAAGATAATCTGAACTCATAACTAAAAGTGTGGTGAGAAGTCTGGATGTTGGGTGTATGTAAGGTGGWACAAATTGAAAGAATCCTTTCAGCCTTGAAAATGCAGCAGCTGTTGAGGTGAACCACGGCAGGATTTGGTGGTAACTGCACCAAAGAACACAGAGACCAACAGAAGTGTAAGGTGATAGCATGTAATTGCCCTTAAACTATGTAACACACCATTGTTAGCTGGAAGGTTTTCGCTCTTTGTGTGTTTGCTTGGTTTTCCTTGAATATTTGGGATTTGTTCTATTAATTTAGGCTAAAAACTAGCCARCTTTTAAAGATCTAGGGTTGAATGATACGGTATCTTTTGAATAAAGTGTCTTTGGTCTCCTTCTCTTGTTTTTCCTACCTGTTTTTTTTKGTTGTTTTTCTCTTTTCAGGTTTGTGACCAGGTTTATTGAGCTGGATGGCCTGAGCTGTTTGCTGAACTTCCTGAAGAGCATGGACTATGAGACCTCGGAGAGCCGCATCCACACATCCGTTATAGGGTGTATCAAGGCGCTGATGAACAACTCCCAAGGGCGAGCTCATGTCCTGGCCCATCCAGAAAGCATCAACATCATATCCCAGAGCTTACGGACTGAGAACATTAAAACCAAGATTGCTGTGCTGGAGATCCTGGGGGCTGTCTGCTTGGTGCCAGATGGTCACAAAAAAGTCTTGCAAGCCATGCTTCACTACCAAGTCTACGCTGCAGAAAGGACAAGATTCCAGGTAAAAGGAGGATACTTTGACAGGAGTACCCAGCGTGATGAATCTCCACCGGGAGTGATTTTTACAGTAGTAAAAAGGCAGTATTTATCATTTTGCTTCAAGAAGGGAACTTCCTCAAACATATTATCACTATATATAMATATATGTATTTATATATTTATATATTTATATATTTATATATTTATATATTTATATATTTATATATTTATATATTTATATATTTATATATTTATATNTATTTATATATTTATATATTTATATATTTATATATTTATATATTTATATATTTATATATTTATATATTTATATATTTATATATTTATATTTCAGGGCCTATTGCTTGTCATTAATGCCAACTTAAAATCCCTTGCATTTTGCCTGAAAGTGGAGGTTTGCTGTGCTATATGAAAACTGTTAATATGCTCATACTCTAACTTGATGRCATTTCTCAGGTAGAAATTATTTGTTCTGTCCTAGAAGCTGGAGCCACAGAATTTCAGGAGCCTCTGTCTTAGTTTAAAATCCTTAATTTAGTAATAAAAGAGTTGTGGATTAAATAATGGAGACAATTAATTAAATTATGTATAGTGGAGGCACTTCAGTTGCCACTTAGCAACTTGTGAATTGTCACTTAGAAGTTGTTGGCTCAAACAATTCCCATTCTGACTGCAGAAGGGAAATTCGTTCTCAGAGACCTTGAAGTAGGTCAGTGGATCACTGATAGGCTTTTGTTGAGGATACTACTGGCTCTTATTATAATGTTCTTCTTCCTAGTGGACTGAGCACCTTTATAAAAGGTTATTACAGCATCTGCTGCTGTGTGGGAAGATGTGGCTCCTTAACTTTGGGATAACCTCACCCATTTACTATTCTTTCTTAGGTAAAATAATTAGAGTGGTGTTGAGCCAAGAGGCACTGGATCCTGGTGCCCAGCAGTCATTATCTTCTACCTCCTTCTCGGCTAATGGATTTTAGGCTACAATTAACTTCTTACTGTAAAAGTGAATGGGGAAGGTCTCTGCTGATGGACAGTAGATGCCAGTGATTATGTTAGCACCAAATGCACTGTGGGATTCACTGGCTGTGACTCAGACCTGGWCAGGAATGCAGGAGATCTTGGTTTGGTACTGGCAGGTCCATCCCTCTGTGTGCACTGCCCCATTTGCATTGCTTGTTCTATTCACACTTGATGTGTGTCAYCCAAATGCAGGTGTGACACGGATGATGTCTGGCCCCAGAACTGGGGGCCTTTCAGCCTCAGTTAGAAGCTCTGGAGGCTATTTCAATAGAGAAAATTATAGTTACAGTAAAACTGGGACGGTGAAGAGTTTGCAGCTGCAGTCATAAGAATACTTCACCATCCTTTAGTGTGGGAGTACAGGAGTAAGATAGGAATGACGAGCACAGATGAAAAAAGTAAGCCATGTACATGAATTATGATGTGCAAATTAATGGAGGAGAGAAGGAAAATATTTTAAATGTTCTCTAGTAATTAGCTGAAATAAAGAATCCTTCCCAACTTAATAYAACATTCTTTTATACCTGGGAGACAGGTGGGGATAACTTTAGCTGCTTAGCAAAAAGCAGTGATAACTCACAAGGCTGACTACACTTGTGGTCCTCTGTTAACTTGCCCTTACTGGGCCAATTGACTGCTTATTTAAAYCCATATGGGAAATCGATGCTGAGTTTACCCTAGCTGGGTGTTCTYTCTCTTTCTCTTTCTATTTCTATGTTGATTTAAAAGTTACTGAATAACTGAGGTAAGTCATACTGGGTAAAATGTGGTAGCTTTTGAGGAATCTGGTGGAATGGTTTGCAGGTGCTTACCAGTCTCTTACATTTGTGAAAAGGACTTTGCATAAATGCTTGCTCTTGTCAAAATACTTTTCCACTGGGGAAAAACAAAAAGAAAGATAAATCACCGCTCTCTCTCTTTTAATTCTTAAGTAGAAAAGAAGCCCCACCCAACACCCCAAATGATTTAGTAGAAAGGATGTGTTCTTGTTTGCAGTTACTAATACTTGTGTTTAGAGATTGGAATGGGATTTTCCGCTGCACTCAGCAATAGTTTGGGTTTAATTCTGAGGAGGTAAGGGTTCATCCAAAGACATTCCTCATCCATCTCCAGTTACTCTTCTAACAGAGAGACTGGGGATTTTTTTAAGTCCTGAAGGAGCAAATGTGGCCACAGTYTTTCTTACATTTTAGAGGAAGTTTTTCTGATACTCTGGCACTTAAAATTCAAAGAGTGTTACATCTCTTTGCCTCTTGCCGTCCCACACCTCTGTCTCAGAATGGTATTGCAGCTTATTGTCAAGAAAAACATTGTAACTTGAATATGGGAGGCCATTTTAAAAGGATGAGCTGACAGTGCTTCTTCTATGCCTTTCCTGTAAACTTCAAAGATGTAGTGTATAATGAAAGCCTTTTTTTATCCTCTTTTAATCCTAGTCCTGAATATAATCTTTGTAACCCAGTGTTTGCAAGAATCTGAAGAGATCCTTTAGGTGTGAAATTGAGCCCTTTGAGGGCTCTGTTTCCAGCAGCCTGAGCAGCTAGCATCATCATTCAGTGTATTCCAGTGTCCAAAAAACGTGGAGCTTGCAGCAGACTTCACACTTTGCAGCTTGACTTTGAGCAGCCACACCTAAACCCTGTTATGTTGAAAACTATCCACCACAAGTGGGGAATCTGGCAGAATCAAGAAACGAGAATTCTTTCTGTGAAAGTAATAACACTATGAACTAAACTKTAGAAACAGGAGAAACTATGCAGAGTAGAAATTTTTATTCCTTTCCTCAATGGTCCATCATTGGAGACTGATTCCAACTGSTGGGGGAAGGAAAGCTGGGAGCTGTAAAGGCACTGCTCAGTCTTTCTCTGTAGTTCTGCAASACAATGGCCAAATTGTAGACACAATACATAAGAGAAAAAATAATCTCAAATTTTGGAAATTAATTCAGTTCTTGTGAAATAAAAATGCAGGGTTTTCTGGAAACTATACTGAGCTCACTTTTATTGTAATGTCCAACAAATAACTTACAGGTTAACTCTGACAATATCAGTGCAAGTGCTACTTTTCCTTATTTTGCCTTCCTGACTGCAGGGGTTGAAAATATTTGTCATCCCATTCAGACATCTTGCTGTCAATTTATTCCTCCTCATGTATGAAAGCTGGCACTTTGTATACTATCTGTTTGGATTTGTTTTCAACTCTTGCAGGYAGCAGTATACCTAAGTGTCCCATTCTCCCCCATGTCATTTGTGGTGACCAGCAGTGTTCACTGAGGAATCAGGATGTAAATGTAATCAACACTAATCCAGGTCTGCTCTTCCCAAAACCAATTTTTTTTCTCTATTGAAGAGGAATATCATTGTGATGAGTAATAATTTGGAATGAATGGTTCTGCTTCCAGAAGAAGGAAGAGAGGTTCAGAATGATTTACTTACAACTAAAACTTGAGCTCCTGAATAACTTGCTGCTGACAASTTAGATTGGAACACTGATTACTTCTAGTTTGCACAAATGTGGTGGACTGTAGAGATCGTTTATTTAACATAGCAACATAAAACATAGCATGTTTTGTTGAATGTGAGACGTTATTGCCAGTCAGTGTTCTAAACACAACTCATGCTTTGGCAAAGCTGCCAAAAGTTGTCAGAGGACTCAGCAACCGGTGAAKTAGTAGAGAAGGAAAGCTGTGACAAGATATGATTCTTACTAAACTTGCATCAACTCTGTCCTGCAATAGCTCCTGTTGCTTAAATAGGAAACTTACAGTTTTATACTAGTATATCTCAAGTCAAAATGCAAATTACAGCAAGATTCCTGAGCATTATTAATGCTTTTCATGTAAATTAACTAAACTAAATAGCATCAGGTAGTACTAAATGAAGACCATTAATCAGACTGCTGAAATACCTTGAAAAGAATGTTTTTACTTCTTGATGTGCCCTTTGGTTTGTTTTTTTGTTTTTTGTTTTTTGCTTTTTTTAATGGAAATCATCAATTGAACTTATGAATATGAAGGACTATTTCCTTGACATAAAATTTCATATTTTACTCTGAATGGAAACTTACRTAAAGTATTGCTTCTTTATAAATTGCCAGCATTTCATCTACAGTTGTCAGTCCCTAATTTCTGATAGATTCAGTTTAAAGCCCTGGAGAGATTCTTCAGAACTTACTCTTCTTGGTTGAGAYTTCAGTCTTACTCAAATGCCTTTTCATACTGCAACTTCACCCTGTGTCATTGATATTCAGTGTATTTATCTATCAGTGCCTATCAGGATCAGCAACAAGATTCTGTACTTCGTGTTTGTGTCTCAATTTCTATAGTCGCTATTACCATGTCCTCACATTTGCCACRTCTTCTTGCCTGAGCTTATCCTTTTGCTTGGTTCAATCATTGACCCTTCTTTCATTATGCTCTTCTCYCTGGAATGATTCTCCCTTTAATGTCCCAACAGGGCAGTCTGTAGTTYATCTTGAATATTGCCCTCTTCAGATTGTCTGTCTTTACTCAAATACCACAATAGTGTAAGGGCATGCCTTCAGTCTCCTTCCRGAGGCAATCTGGAAAAGCTCTGTCTTAGTCCAATTGTTTGAAACACGCTACTTCGCCTACAAATCCTACTCTGCCCCTTAAAGAAGAGAGATGAAAGAAAACACTTGAAATCCAAACAATAAATCCTCAGAGCAGAAATGCAGAATTAGTAAGATGAGTCCTTGTTGTCCTTGCTGGGATTTTTTTCCATGTGATGCATTCAGAATTGGTACTAGTGTAATTCTGTCATTGGCTCACTGTGTGATCATAGAAACATTACTTTATCTTGTTGTTTTTGGTTTTTTTTTTTTTTTTTT
>NW_026623237.1:5315165-5355766 GCF_030028575.1 Malurus melanocephalus
TTATCCTATTTATTGCTGCTTTCCCTTGTGAAAGGGGCACAATCTTTCTCCTAAGATGTTGCCTTTCTCATTGTTAAGCTTTCTGCTTCCTGTCCCTTTTCTGTGTTATGACATTGTAGCACGTTATACTTTCTAACATACTATATTTTGAGGCAAACTAAGATTGTAAAGTCATAATGCTCTGTTGGCCCAAAAAGTTTTTCGGGATGTTCCAGTGCTCTTCCAGCATAACTTGCTATTAAAAACATTTGTCTAGCTGTGGATCCCTGTGGGGAGAATTTTCCTTTTAATCATGAGAGAACCTAGGTGAYAGATACTGCCTGAAAGCAGTTGATTTCACTTGCCAATGGAAATGTTAACTGGGCTGCTTTGGGCAGCAAGCTCTTGTTTTCCTCCTTAATTCTGCTAGAAATTTTGAAGCTTGAGGTGAATGAATAAAGAAAGTTTGATATTGTTGGTTGAAAAGGTGGGTGTCAGGAGTGCTTCTTCCAGAACCCTCTTGCCAGGTTTGTGTTAAACACTGTCAATACAGACCATAATTTGTAAGGARAAATCTGAATTTGGAATTGTAATAGAAGATCTAACAAGGAACAAATTGAAAGGCTATATTCCCCCTTGATTTCCTTCTTCCCTTTAAGGCTCAACCAAAGCCTTTTAAGGTTTGCTGCAGATTGAATAAAACCCTACTGTTGTCACTGATGAGGAATAATGGGATTATGTGAGGAAAGTTTTGCTTAAATAGTAGGAAAAAGTTTTATAACCATAAGATCAATTGGGCCACAGAACTGGCTGCCAAGAGGTGTGGTGAAATCTTTTTCACAGGAAATGTTCAAGTGAGAATTTGAAACTCAGCYATTTGCAAAGAGTTGGAGATACTGGAGTTTGCCATAGTACGTGGGTGTAGACTGATGTTTCGGAATTGCAAGAAGTTACAGTGTTTCCTTCTCAAGCTGAACAGTTGCATGAAGGTGTGCTGCTCTTCAATTAGATTAGTGCAACTCAGAGTTTTGGATTTTCTTGCCCTTAATTTGGTTTGGCTCCCATTGCATTCTGCTTCTAGTTCAGTGTTCTAAAATGGGGAATAGAAAACTTCTGTTAGCATCCTTCAGCCTGTCTGGATGCTGTATCTGGTATGCCGTTTCTTAGATTTTAGCATGTTCCTAAAAGTCTGTGAGAAAATATGGTAGGAATAAAGCCTGTGAAGAAAAGCAGCAAAACCATTCTTGGTTTTAATGCTTCTGTAGTGATGGCTAATTAAATTATTCCAAGGTGGCACATGTGCATTGGATTTCAGTCAAATCTGACAGTAATGCAATAAAATTCTCTCATTTATTTCACTTCTGGTTGTTTGTCAAGTTGAACAGTTGGTTTTGTTGGTGAATTAAAAGACTCCTTAATGAGTCTCCGACTGTCAGTGTTAGAGATAGGATGCTGGATTGAGCTGACCAACGGTTTGGCTCAGTAGTGCATTTCATGTACTCTTATGTAAGACTTGTTCTCATTTCTAGCAAAAATATTATTTGGTCATAGCACAGTTACTGGGAAGTTGGAGGAGATCGAAGCTCAAATGCATGAGTAGGGAAATTTGCAAATTCCAGTTGGGAAATTTAGAAGMAGCAGGAGGAAGGAGTTTATGAAACCAAGCTTGTTTGATAATGAACATGCTATGCTCAGATGTAAAATCAGCCATCGGTAGCAGTGTGTGATAGGTCAAAATGTTTTTGTGCAAAAACAAGCATGAAGCCAGGACGTTATTCTTCCCCCTGAAGAATACATAGGAGGATAATCCTCCTGTTTCTTGAGATGTATCTCCGTGGCTTTCTACAGGAAACAAGACAGACCTACAAAACCGATGACTTGCAGAGGAAAGATTTTGCTATGAATGAACACTTTCAGTAACCAGGGACAAAAGACTGACTTAAGGAAAATGAACTTCCTTACTCAGCATCATAGCTTCAAAATATTATTTAGATGGTCGGTTGAGCCGAACAAGAAAAAGTTATCTTTGTCTGCATTATCCCTTTATGGTGGTCAAGACTTSTTGGGGAGACTAAAAAGAATTCTCTCTCTTTTCATGCAACAAACCAAATATATGAGTATGAGGCATTTATTATTAATGCTGGAGTGAGTCTCATACTGTTGAACTGGTGGAGCTCAAGTGGAATTYATTTATCTTTCATTAAGGAAAACCATCCTTGGAATTAGGAACTGATCAGAGAAGATCCTGAACAGAAGATTAAKGGTGATCAGCACCATTAGCCAAAAACAGAGTTGCTTTCGTGGCTAATAAGTTTCTGCATATAATAACCTCTTTGGTAAATATTCAACTGGAATTAATCCTAAATAGATTAAATACAAAGGCCACCAATGTTATTTGTCTAGTCTTTTTCTCCTTCTTCTCCTGATGTTCAAAAAATTATGGTGAAATATCAATATGTATGCAGAAATTAGACCAAAAGYATTCCTGTGCTAAATACTCCCTGAACACTAAATACCCCTGTCAGCTGGCTAACAGGGGGACATGCAGCCTCTGGGGACAACTGCCAGCAGCCTTTCARTATATAAAGGAGCTTATAAGAAAGGTGGAGAAAGGCCTGTCATGACAGAACAAGGGCCAAAGTGTTTAAACTGTAAGATGCTAGATATAGATTGGATAAAAGAAAGAAGGTTTTTTATTATGAGGGTGGACAATCTCTGAAACAGGCTGCCCAKAGAAGTTATGGATGCCTCACCCTGGAAATGTTCAAGGCCAGGTTGGATGGAACTCTGAGCAACCTGGTTGAGTGGAAGGTTTCCTGCCCATGGCAGGGGKGTTAGAACTTGATGATCTTTAAGATCCCTTCCAACCCAAAACATTCTGTGATTCTRTGAATGTGTGACATTCACCATGCAGAGGTAGCTGATGAGCAAGGTCATCTCTGCTGCTTTCTTAGACCATACTGGCAAATATCAAGGTCATCTGCTTTTATTCAAATAATAGGTTGTTTAAAAAACCCTTTTTGTAATTAGGTGAGCATTATATTCCTGTCACTATTCTTCATCTCTTTATTATGAGTGCCCCAAATTTCTAACAACGTTGTCTGAAAAAAACCCTTCTTGAAGCAAATATATAGCASATCAAAAGAAGACTGTGTGCATATCCTATGAACACTATGCACAGTGGTGCAATAAATTAGATTATRTCCTCTAACTCAGCTTGCTGTTCTGTTTCAGTCATTGTTAAATGAGCTAGACCGAAGCATGGGGCGATACCGAGATGAAGTAAACCTCAAAACAGCCATCATGTCCTTTATCAATGCTGTTCTGAATGCAGGTGCTGGCGAGGTGAGTCACTGCCCTGGAAATTCCTTCTAAAATGCTATGTTTAAATTAGTTTACCTTGGCAAAAGTTGGTAGATATTAAGTCACAATTCTTATGGTAGTGAGTGGATATAGTTTGTGGAAAATAATCCTTAATTGTTGAAATCAGTGTTATGTCTTCCATATTCTTTCATTTTGAGCTTCTTCAATATCACATAGACCGCTTACACTGAAGTGATTACTTTGGGTTGTTKATTGGTTGGCTGCTTGGTTTCTTGTTGTTTGGTTGGTTTTTTTGTTGTTTTGGTTGTGGTGCTTTTCTGTTTCTTTGTTTTAAGAACTGCAAAGCATTTACCTTTTTATTTCAACTTTTTTAGAAAATATTTTGGTTTACCTTCAGAAATGTTGGGAAATGTTGTTTTGACTCAAAGCTAAGCTCAAAGCATTTTAATTTAAAAATATCAAAGACAGACATTTCAGAAAAAAAMCCCAGTGTTTTACTTTTGTTAACAAGACTTCCTTTTTGAGTCTGGAGGATAGTTTAAACTGATTTATTTCATGAAAAGTGTTACTCTTGTGGCATTGGTCTTTTTTTCTTTTTTGTTAAACCACAACAGAAAACAAGCTCATGAGAGCTGCCTGACAATGTATTTGTCTCTATCTGTGGGAATCCTGTAACATCCCACTGAATAGATGTCAGACAGTCTGTCAGAGAATGTGATTTTATGCAAATGGTTTTATGATAAATAAACAGAAAAATTAGGAGGGAGACTGCAATACTGTTCATCTGTAACCAGGACGGGAACCTCCAATGGACTAGTAGGAAAAACACTAATAACTTGTGCTGCTTATGGACCAAATGGAGTGTGCTGTCCTTACGACTGCGTATGCAAAATTCATAGTACTGTTAAGCGAAATGGAGGCAAAGCTTTTTTACTGACTTTACTGGAATTAATCATCTTGTGACTTTGGTGTCAGGATAGAGGATACTGAAAAGGGAAGAACTGAAATTTTAAGTATTTYTTTTTAAATGTGATCGACAGCTTTTGAAAACAAATAACTTGGTTTCCCCCATTTTTAAGGACAATTTGGAGTTCCGATTGCACCTCAGATATGAGTTTCTAATGCTGGGAATTCAACCCATCATTGACAAGCTCAGAGGACACGAGAATGCCACACTGGACAGGTAAAACATATTTTCTGAGAACAGCTGCTGATGAACAGAAAGACTTCTTAGAAATTCTTCTCTATTTGAGACAGGTGTCTCTGTCTCTTTCTAAGACTGAGTCACTTAGAAAAGAAAAAAAAGAAAAAAATTATCCTTAAAATTATCATCATCAGATAAAGTAGGAGACTTACATGCTAAGTTGGCAGGAGCTGTGGCAGAGACATCCTCAATTGCTTTCCTTCTCAGCTGGGGATGACAATCAGAATGAAAAATGCAAAAAATGTTCTAATTCTTTTCTCTTGTAGCAAAACTGGAACAAAAGCCTGTCCTGGTAGAGGGAGGGAAGCCACTAGTTCATTGACTTCATTGAGACTGAGTATGTGTGGTTTAAGTGCAGGTTCTGAGTTTCCAAGTTGTATGTCCACAGTTTGCTGCAGAGCAGGAACAAGGAATATCACTTTTGCTCTACAACATTATAAGCAACAATTAGAGAATCTGTCCTATAGGTAATCTGTGTTCCTTTGGACAGTAACCAGCAGTGTTTAGGAGGGGTATGGGACACTTTTGGATCTTACAAGTTAGACAAGAAGGTGATAGCAGAGGTTTGAGAGGATCTCAGATGCCTGGATTACACAGACTCTTGTACCAGATCTATACAGGAGAATGTGCCACAGCCTTTGTCCACATCATCCACTGTGCTTCATTCTCTATGTAAGACAAGTCCACGTGGTCAAATGTGTCACTCACCAGGTCACCTGGATCCAGACATGGTCATGCTACTGTGTTTATCAATAGGCATATCTGGAGACCGTTGTGAACTGATCCACTGAATGCATCTCTGCYCCACTGTTAAAAAGAAACAACGGGTTAATGATCTAAGAGCTGGCTAACGAGTATGGTGTGGACCTTTTAGAAATGTATTATCCCTGCAGGCATTGCATTGATCAAAACCAGAATATCCCTTTCCTATTTTATGTTTATTTTTTKCACCTTACCTCAGCTCAGTGACTTAGCACAGGAGTTTCAGAGCATGTACACCTTTGCCAGCCTTTTTTTTGGCCCGTCACTGACCCCCTTGCCTTGCATCCCTGTGACAACACTTCATGTAAAAAAGGCTTACCAATTTCCACATGTTCTAGCTCAGCTGGGGTAGGTATTGTTTAGTTTAAGTCTGAATCATGCAATGAACATTGGCAGATGTTTTGTTTTTGTGTTTCCGCTTAGACATTTAGATTTCTTTGAGATGGTCAGAAATGAAGATGACCTGGAGCTTGCCAAGAGGTTTGACCTGGTAAGTTTGTCTTTGGAGTACCTGACCTTGAAAAAGCTGAACTTGTGTTCACTTGGGATGCTCAGTGTAACTTCTCTTCGTGCTCCCTAAAACTGGTGTTTGATGCTGAGAGTGGCTGATGTGTTTTTTTCCATTGTTTCTCGTTGAGCAAGTAGGAGGTTTGTGGTGTGTGAACAATGAAAACAGTGATCACACAAAAGGCTTCTGCAGAGTATCTTTGATAAAAACTTCTTTCTTTTGTTTGGCTGAGTATKCAGGGGTAAAGGAGGTTCTCAACCCTGCTCTCAGATTCTCAGTCCTGATGATCTGGATGCAATCTCGTTTCAGACATCCCCTTTGCAGTACTGTGGGTGAAGTTTGGGCTATTTTCTGATACTCTTCCCAAGATTACATGATACTTTGCTCATGATTGTTGTCCTGTGGAGAGGATCAGTATTTTAGAATATATGGATTTTAAAGATGAACATAAAACAAAGACAGCCTCTGGCATCAGTAAAAAGCTATAGGGTCCTGAATGGTTTAGTCTCCTCTTTCTTCATGAACAGCCCTTGCTGCCCACTGATACAGAACAGTCCCTTTCTTGCTTAGCTTCTACTATTTGTGCTACAAGGACCCAATGTTTTGCTTGCTCCAGAACAGCTCTTGGTGGCTTTGCGTGCCTGCCGCCTTTCTAGTCCTTTACTTTGGGGATCTTTTCCATGCTGAGTAGGGATGACAATGGTGGTGTCAAAGACCCCTGGAACCTGCAGCTGGGTGTATCAGGAGACTTTGCAGTCGTCCAGTTGCCGGAAATTTGCCTTTGTATTGATTTGGTCTTTCACAGTTAATCAGGCTTTCACTGTGGATGGTTTTTCTTTTCACTCACTTCAGATCCACATTGATACAAAAAGTGCCTCACAGATGTTTGAGCTGATCAAGAAGAGATTGAAGCACACGGACGCCTATCCCTATTTGTTATCCATCCTCCAGCACTGCTTGCAGATGCCATGTGCGTATGTCAATTCACAGATCTCCAGAGCAAGGGGTATTGGAGAACTGGGTGAAGCTTTGGTGTAGGTACAAGTTCACAGATACCTGGGCTCACACTGCTCTTGTTTCCCATTTAGCACTTGGCTGTGGCTGATGAACTTGGTAACTTACACTGACTCTATCCAGCAAATTTTTCTCACAATACTTAAGGGCAGCAGTTTGACCTCTCCACACTTGCAAATAAAATTAAATAGCTGAGACATTCCAGTTAGTCACTGGCAGAGCTTTTAATGATTTTAAATTAGAAGCTTTAAAAAAGAGCCCTTGTGCTATAGATCAGGGARTTCCCAGAAATAGATCTCATTTTGAATATTGAGAAAAAGAAACTGAGGATTTTTTGCTGGTGAAACAATACGGTACTAAAAGCTGTTCTGTCAMTGGGAAATTCTACAGTAAGTCTTCAGACAGATATCTCATGGCAGTGCATCAGTGAGAGCTCCTGAACTCAGAGTGAAAAATAATATTGGCACTTGTTTTCAAAGGAAATGATAAGAATCTTCTTGTTAACTGCAATAAAAGAATTCAGTTATGCACCTGTGCGTAAGAGTGAAACAGCAAGATCACTAAAGAACTGCCTGCCTTGGTCCTGTTTGGTGTGATGTGCTGGTCTTSCATTGCTTTCATCCATATGTGAGCAGTCAAACTAAGAAAAAGAAACATGAGGGAGATGTACTGTGCTGTGATTTTCAGAAAATAATGCAATATGTTCTAAGGTTCTCATTGGATTCAAGCCCTGCCATGCAGAAATTCAAGCAGTTCTTTGCCTCAGTGGCCTCTGATATTACTGCTTAGGACTGCACTTGAGCTTTATGTATTGACTGGGATTTTTGGTAGCAGAAGGACTAAATCCTGTTAGGCCAGGACAAGATTATACTGGAGCAGTTTCAAAGAATCTGAAGATCTRAGTTATCTAACTTAGAGAGCTAAGGTGAACTTCATGTTGCTCTGGCATCTATGGGATCTGTCACTTTGGTTTAATTTCTGTTCTTTATCTCCACACTTTCTGGTCATGTTTGTAGGAATTTTTAATGCCAGCTGAGTTTCACTGACCTGCAGATAACTAAGCATACAGATAGAGCATCTCATTGTTTTTACAGTGYCTGATCATGCTGTTACCTAGGTACCAAAAAGGCCCACAGCATCAAGCCCCAGAAAGTACTGAGTACTGGCTATCACAAAGGAATCCCTTTTATAGACATTTGAAGTTCAAGTTATAGAAAAGGGTTGCACAGCCTGAATGTGCAAATCAGGCACCAAACTGCCTGTGCCTATTATGTGCTGTTTCAATATGCCAGGTGTTTGTAAATAATCTTCTAGCAACAGTTCAGGGTTAGGCTTTGTGTTCTGTAATTCATTACATTCGGGATTGAGATGAARGGTGGGAAGGAAGGAATGCCAGCTTGTTGGCAGATCTGTGCACTTTGGCATTGGAAGTTCTCATAGGCTGGTCTTTTTCCCATACAGATAAGAGGAATGGAGGAAACTTCCAGCAGTGGCAGCTGTTGGACAGAATACTTCAACAAATTGTTCTTCAGGATGAACGAGGAGATGATCCAGATATAGCTCCATTGGAAAACTTCAATGTCAAAAATATCATTAAAATGTAAGCTGCATTATTCTTGTTTATTTCTGTTATACAGATACAAGGATGTGATCAATATGCTGGTGCTTAAGAAATAAAATACCRTATGTGAGGAGTTTCTTATTTCAACTTACAGCTTCTCATTGTCTTGTAAAATATTTAAGTCTTCTAAGTAGTTTCCTTCTAAGGACATCTTAGCTTGGCAGTATTTTCTAGCAAAGTCCTTGCCTTTGACTTCTACTTCTCGTAAATGTTAATCTGGTTAGAAGAACAGAAAAAAATGCTCATGATTTTATGGCAAGGCTTCCTTGTGTGCCTTTTTAATTCAGGATGCTCATGAASGCTTACTTTGATACTAAAAGATAAAAATAATACTGTGATCTCCATGTAGATCCTATTCCTCTCTAATGAGCACACAGTTTAGAAAGATTGCAAATAGGGGAAAGAAGTCCCCACTTAGCACACTCCCTCATAAAATGCCTGCTTGCTCTCACCTACAGACTTGGTTGCGGGCATTACCATTATTTTTTCCCATAGGATGCATCATTTGAGAAGTCTAGCTACATGAGCTGGCTCTCATCTCAACTTCCCTGTTCTCAGTCCTTTTTTAGCCAAACTTTTGGATTCTTCATTTCATCCAACTGCCTCTGCAGGTAATTCGTGGCCCATTACCCTTCCGAGTTATTCACTGAAAAGAGCATTTTATAGAACATAAGTCCTATATGAAACCAAATTCTCCTGTACTAAAAACTTTACAGTTCCTCTTGTTACAGGCATGAGCCAAAATCGAAACTGATTTCTTGTCATGGAAAAATACAGTGGTGTTGAGCTCTTTCTGTCCATTTGAATATCAGACTTCATTGTAGATTTCATGCCTGATCTTCCCTTTCTGCTCTCTCTCATAGCTACTCCTCATTGTGCATATCTAATCAATCCCCAGCATGCCCTGCATATTTCCTATCAGTAATAGGAAATAACTGTGCCAGTATGAGATATGAAAATTGCCCTGTTGCTGATATGTTACCCAATCCATAAATGTTCTTCCTCCTTGTAAGAAAAAAAAAATAGAACCACATAAAGTAGAAAAAACTATGGCAATCTGGTCTTATATTAAGGATGTGGTAATTTGTAATYCATAGCAGCTGTGATTGTTTTAGTGATGACTTCTCTTTTTCAGAATAAGTAGAYTTGGCACATTGAGGGCATTACCTGAAGATAGGAATGCATCAGGACTTTCTTCCCCAGCCATTCCTTCATCCCTTTTCATGACATTGAGTAACAAGGCATCRCATTTTATTAACTGTGGGTTAGGGATCAGAATCTGGATCCAGGAGGATCACTGGCGTGATCCTGTATAAACTTGTACACTCACCAGGTTGCCTTTTGCTGAGCACTATACATAACAGCCACTTGGCTTTCAACCTGGGTAGCTCAGAGAAAATTTAAATTATCTGATTTAATCTTTCAGGCTGGTGAATGAAAAYGAAGTCAAGCAGTGGAGGGATCAGGCAGAGAAGTTCCGGAAAGGTGAGTGCATCCCCTGTGCAGGGTCGGCAGAAACAGAGGCAAGACTGGTTCCAACTTTTCCTTTTGCATACATTTTGTGTCATGGTGAAYAGTTTATGTATTTCATAGGATGGGGGTTCCCTCAGTCCTCACATTAAGTGATTTTACACTCTAACTAAAACTTGGGCAYTGCTGTCTTGATCACTGAAGGTCATTGTCAAGACAGTCAGACTCTATTTTCTTTTTCTTGCTCTCATTATACATCCCTGCTTGAGCTGACAGATTTGTCAGCTTTGTTTCAGCATAACCTACATCTCCTCATGGACTGTTCCTGAGCTTTRTTTTGTCATGTTCCCCCTAGACCATGCTGAGCTGATGAGCAGGCTAGAGAAGAAAGAGCGGGAATGTGAAACAAAGACCCAGGAGAAGGATGAAATGATGAAGACACTGAACAAAATGAAGGACAAGCTGCAGAAGGAATCCCTGGAGCTGCGCCAGACCCGTGACCAGATGAATGATCTGGTGGCTCAACTTAATGAGTTCTCGGTATGAAACTGGGAGTCTTCCCTGTCTGTGTTTAAATGCTGCTAACTAGTGAATGATGAACAAAAGTGTATTGTGACTGAAGCACATCTGTGGTCATAATAGAGAATACTTAGAAGCTGCTCAGCTTTTAGCTGAGACCAAAGTCCCTGAGCTGGTGGTGTGGAATGGTTAATGCATGGGCTGCTCCATTCCTCCTCCTCAGCCACCTTCCTCACCGGAGCTGCTGAGGCACAAGTATCCTCCTCCAGCCATAATTTTTACTGCTGAGGGAGGTGGCCCTGGTTGTTGTTTCAGTGGAATAGAGAGAAACTTCCCTGATACAAAAGTATATTTAGGGAAGAAACAGGATTCCTGTCATGCTGCAAGAGCATCTGAACTGCCTTGGAGCGCTGCAAAAGTGACATTTGCAGATGCTCCCTCTGGCTTGGTGCTTCTTCTATCCCAGCAGTGTGCCTGAGCTGCAACTCACCACAACACAGCCCTGAGAAGTTAGACACTGCAGAAAGTGGATTCATTCCCTCCTCCCCTCTCCCACTTTGCACTAGTGGGGCCTAATGACAGGTATTCAGTGTTTCAAACCCTTAGCTTTTAAACACAGGAGTTCAAAAGTTCGTAAGACTGAACTTTTCTCTTTTTTCATACATAAGGAGAAAATAATACATTTTGGCTTATTTTACTAGCTCTCTGTTTTTTTGAGCCATTTATGGTTCCCTTTTTCAAGCTCTTCTCCACAACTCCAAGAGCTTGAAACTTTCTCTTAAATGAAAGCTGAGATTCCTCCCTTTATTRCATGGCTTTGAGTGCAGGAGGCTTTAAAGAAAACATCAAATATTTTGAGAGTCGTAATAAAATCACATCAGCTGGCAACATGGAGTTATTGTACATTTTAAACTGTTTGCTTTCTTTTTCTCTGTGTTTCTTGTTTTCCAGCAAGGGGGCAGCATTTCCTTCCCACCTCCGCCACCCCCTCCTCCAGGTGGCCCATTAGCTTTGTCSTCTTCTCACATGTCTGAGAATTTGCCACCATTGCCACCTCCTCTGCCTTTCTCCAGCTGTCCCCCTCCTCCTGCTCCACCACCTCCTCCAGGAGGACCTCCACCTCCACCAGGAGCACCACCTTTCTTCAGCATGGGCATGCCACCCCCTTCAACAACCACTTTTGGCACCGGTGGCCCCAGTCTGAAGAAGAAATCTATCCCGCAGCCTTCACATCCGCTGAAATCCTTCAACTGGGCTAAGCTGAGTGAGGTAAGAAACTTCATTACTCAATTAATTTATTTTCTGAGCATACCCCAGCATTGATTAATGCCATGAAATGCAAAGTGATAGAAGCAAGTGGCTTTCTGTGAGCTGTGGTCAGTAGGAGTCATTAATTGTCTTGAGGGAGTCTCCCCAGTTCTTCACATTCCCTGTGGTGAGCAAGGTGCTGGATAGATGGAGCTGCACAGATCTGGGCATGCAAATGATCTGCTCAGCAAAGCTGTCATGGGGCTCAGTACTTAAATCAGAGCTGGRCATGTCCAGGACTGGTGTGCCAGAGTTGTCCTCACTTGTGCACCAAGAAAAAGGATGACTGGAGCCAGTGTGGGCAAAATATGGTGAGAATCAGCTGGAAAATCAGCTGCCTCTCCTCTGGTAGGAGCCATCAGCTAGGGAGAAAGGTGTCCTGATTCTCCTCACTGTTTGTTCATGGCCATGAGGGAAACTGCATTTCTCCTTGAATGGTTAGAATTCTTGGTGATAAAACTCTGGATTGGCAAAAATAAATAAACAACCCAGAGGACTTGGATTCTTCCTGTTGCACTCATTTTCTTCTATCTTGGTTATGTCTCCTTCCTCTTGTCTTCTCTGTCTTCCCTCTCTTTTTCCTTCTTCTTTTCCCTCCCCTTTTCTTTAGGTCTTAATTTTTTTAACTGATTTAGAAAGAAAAAAAAAAGTGTCTGTGTTGAGTTTGGATTGCTGCCTAGAAACCCAGGTTCTCTTTTAGACTGAAACTCACCCAGGGCCCAACTCCGGCATTTGGAATGAGTGTCCAGGGACCTCTGGAATGCCACAAGAATTCTCTCTCCCCCTCTCCCCTTTTCTTTAAAATAAAGTGAAGTGAAATATTTGCTGCACCGTCTGTGCTTGTCTGTCAAGGCCACGTGGGGGGTGTGGGAGAGAATGTAAGGACGAGGATTTATTTTCCTTTGCAGAACATGGGACTTAGTGCTCTGAAGAAAAGAAATAATAACTAATATATGTATATATATGAATTTATATGAAAAAGAGAGAGTCACAGGTGTTTCTGTTTAGTGTACAGTAACTGTAGGCTTATCCTGCCCTCTGGATAAGAGTGAAGGCAGCTGTGCTAATAAAATTGAAGACCTGGGTGGTGAGATGGCYAAAAGACACAATTTTGAGGAAGGCAAAATAGTTGGGAAAAGGGGCATAGAGGTGGGGCCTTCATTTTGGGGTGTCTGCCAGTGTCAGTGTTTTGAACCTGTTACAGTCTCTGCAAGATGCAAAGGTTGTGGTGGCTGACACCGGTGGCTCATGTTGTTGCTTGGGTTGCACTTTGTTATGGAATTATTTAATTTCACTGACTGGTGGAAAAACAGATACATTTTGGTCATCTTCAACAGTTATCTGAGATTTCCTGCATCAGTACATATTTCAATATCAGAACATATTTCTGTTCACATGGATGTGAATCCTCTGAGCACAAAGTCACGAGTAGGCTGGCTGGACTTCATGCTGCCTTTTGTTGCCTTTGCTGCACCTCTGTGGTGTTCTCCTGAGCTGAACTGTCACAGTAGCCAGGGTTGAACGAATGAATGAGGACTCACAACAAGCACAGTGTTTGGGAGCACAACATCACAAGTTTCTGAGCCTGGAAAACTGAGGCTTAGAAGCGTGCATGGTACTTTTGTGGTTTGAGGTAGGGTTTAACTGCCAGTTTACATGAATACAATTTTTCCCCACAAAAACATTTTGGGGAACAGTACATGAAACCCAGCATGGTGAGGGAACATAGTGTTGGAAACAGCTGTTCATAAAGTTAGGGCTGCAAGCAGGTTRGATACGTTATTCAGCTCTTAGTTATCTCAGCATACTGTTTAGACCACCCTTCTCTAAGCAATTAGTATAGAGTYTCTGTCTAAAGGTTTCTCAAATGTGAAGATGATGGCAGGACTGAGGCACACGAKAGCAAACTCCTCTCTGTCCATGGGTCTGCCTCAAGGGAGTGAGGGAAAGCCAACAGAGGCCAAGAGGAGTGTGGACCGGACTGTGGCTGCAACTTTCTCCATAGTGGAATCAAGGGCTGTTCTCCAGAGCAGTTCATGTGGCAGCTTTTTTTCCAATGCTGATTTTGTCTTTGGAAGGAAGAACTGAGTTGTCTGCTGTTAGGGGAAATATCAAATATAGTCAAGCTCTTAGCAATGGACAATAACAGATTGTCCACTGTTCCCATGGACACCACAAAGAAAGGTTTACTGGGAAATCTGTGCTTCTAACAAGGAAACTCCAACAATCCACTAATTTCCATTGAGAGTTAAGGACTTTGTGCTAGCTTTGATGTGAGCTAATGATCAGTGGCAAAGCCATTTAGATGCATGGATGGGCTGAGTTCTGATGAAGTCCTTCTGTGCCATAGCTCCATTCATACAGCACTGTAGCATTGTCTGTGAATTCCATTCATGCAGCACTACAGTAGTGCTGGTGCCAAGGATCACTGTTTTTTAAGAAAAAGATATTGCAATATAACCACTGTAATATCCTGGAAAGATTCCTTTCTTTGTTTCTGGGCAGCAATGCTCTCTCACTCGAATTTTGCACAACACCAAAGGTCAATCAGGGATCAAAAATTTATGGTTAATTCAAGCAATGGATTGGTTTCAAGCACACTGGAAGTATGGATTAATAATTATCTCTTTAATAAATATAAACATATTGATTTTAAGTTCTCAGAATAAGTYAAATCAACCTTCAACTGCTCTGCTTGTTATCTCATGGCTGGAGAAGCAGCTTCCCATCAAATGTCCTGGTAATGGCTCTCATCAGTGATGTCAGAGAGGCTTTCTTTAGCCAGCCCTAAATAGAGCTGACTGAAATAGTTTCATAAGAAAGGTATTTTTTCTACATATCATATAGGAATTTTTTAAAAAACCCAAAATGCTCAAATACACACACACACMCCCCTCCCCCCAAAACCAGAAAACCCAAGCCCCCAAAACAGCCAGCCACATAAGCAGAAAAATTTCTTTTTGTCACTATTTTTTTAGTGTGTCTGTAATGTTATCAGTGATTCTGATTTCTGGAACTTTGTTCCTAAAAGCAGCCTTGAGGTTTATGGCATAAAAGGATGAAGGACTGTTGCTAAAGATTCAGAATTAATGGAAAGTGTTCTCCAAAATCTCAGTGTGAAGCTACTCATAATAGCTGTGGTGGTGCCTAGGTTTACGATGAGATAAAACAGCTGTCTCGATTAAAAAGCAGACTAAAAATACTGGTTTTGCTAGAAGTGGACTTTTCTTACATTAAAGAAACTATCTGAATTCAAGAGAAAAGTTTGGGAAATGTGCTTTGTTTGTGTCACTTTTCAGATTTATAATAGAATTCTGAATTAAAAATTTTAATTGCTCTAGCTTTCCTGGTTAATATTCTTACAAATATTAACCTACTAATAGGCAGGATTGCCTGCTCCAGTATTCACAGGACACTCATTGTTTCCATGGTTTCTCTGGACCTGCAGGTCAAATGAAAGTACTGTAACTTTTCACTCATGCTGTGAGATTACTGAAGCATGATGGACTTTGCTGGCTTTCAGAATATCATTATTTATCTATCAGGGTGAATAAAATCATCCTTTAGACATAGCAGAGGACAGCTAGATATGATTTGTGGCGCCCTGAGGCACTGACATTTTCTAATGTTGGTAGGTCTGTCAGCAAACTGGGATYCACTATAAAGGTGGGATGATGCAACTGCTACAGCGGGTGAATTGTTAAATAAAACGTACCAAAAACTCAACTGGATGGAGCAAATGCCTTGTCAGTACTTGTCCTCATAATAAGATGTTTCCTTACCTGRTATGTGTCACCCTTTTGTTAGAGGATGCTGGGAAGTGTAGGTCACAGGGTTTGCTTCTCAAAGTAAACCAAGACTTTCCAGAACAGAGGAACCATAGATCTTGGAAAACATACAGAATGAATAAATAATTGAATAACTAAATAAATAAAGATGGAGATAAAAACATTACAGACAAAATGACTGCYCCCTTTTTTTAAGGGTTTYTTTTTTYCYTTTWARGRMMRRRGRAAAAAAAAAGAATTAAARAATTTATTTTAAAATTGTTATTTAGGGACCATAAATATTTTTATGGTGCTGAGGGAATCATTTCTCATAGCAATCACATTATGCAAGTCTGTTTCTCTTAAAATGCTCTGTCTTCTCTGGCTGATGACAGGGAACTATCAGCCAGTTAATCCATAGCTGTGTAAACTGTGTATSAAAAGTTCAGTATCAGAAATCATCTGGCAGCAGCATGAAAATTTTCAAGCACACAGTTTATAGTAGGAATAGAAGGGACAGGCCCATTGAAAGTGTTATGTGTAACAAAGGTTGTTTGTATTTCTGCCTGCCTTGATTTTTCTTTGACTGCATTAGCCCTAAAATTGGATTGCTTTGGTCAAATTTCTCGTCCTGCTTCAAATTTGTCTTCCTGCCACAAGTAAYATACAAACCATCCTGTGTGGGACTGGATTCAACCTGGGTCTTAAAACGAATCTGAATTGAAGATAGAATCATTTTCACTGGGTTGTTTTCCTGGGAAGGTGAGGGAAGAGCTACTCTCTTATAGTCCCTTTCTGAGTCTCAGAACTTCCTGTTTTGGCACCTCTGCAGTTCATTCAGACTAGACTGTTCTGGAGGACATTTTCACTGTTCTTGCCATTAGTGAGGAAATGTCACTCTCGTGAGATTTTTGTGTCTGGACASGTAGATGGTCAAGACTCAGGAGTAGCTGTCTCTTGAGTCACATCCAGCCTCTGCCAAGCACAGCATACAGCTTTTTGGCATTCTCAGGGCTCAACCCCGTGATGACTCTAAGGACTCCTGTCAAGAAATATTCACCCTTTCTGTGTTTGATTGGACAGTCTGAAACAGTGAAACCTGGAGAACTGCTCTGCTGTTCAAATACATCCCTCAGGATTTATAATTCATGGTTTACAAAGCCAGCCTGGAAATTGAATGAGAATGATCACTCTGCCTGGATGCTTCTGGCTGAGATTGGCAGCAGAGTTCAGGGCTAGGATAAAATGAAAATTAATTTTGTCTCCTATTGCTTTGGCTGAGTTGAGCTTCCCAAAGTTGTTTGCCATGTTACAGTCACATATTCTGCCTCCTGTTGAAAGAAGAGCCACAGTGATTGCAGGGGATGATGCAATGCTGCTGATGAGCCTGCTCAGGGCTGGGTGCTGTTCCCATCTAGGATTTACTCTCACTGCAAATAGCACTGCAGACACCCCTCCTTACCCTCAGGCACTCAMAGGCTGCCTCTGGAGAGAGGGTGTTGGTTTTCCTCCACAGTGTCTGCCCTGCCAGGAATTTCCTCCAGAACACTTCACACTTTTATTTCCCCCTCATTTTTATCCTGGTCAGGTTTTTTTCCTTGCTCCTTGAGCCTTGTGGCTTAGCACATTTCCCTCATTCCTTTTGATGACTCTGAATGGGAAGTAGAGCCTGTTCCTAATTAGTTCTGATAATGAAGTGTTAACACACTTTTCTGTGTAGGTACAAGTCAGATACTTCGAGCTGGAACCTGTGTGAGGGTTTCATTGCTGTTGTTCCTGGCTTTCTTTGCATCAGTGTTCTGCTGGCTCTTCATCTCCTGGAATTTGCTTAGGTCTTTTTTTACAATTCCTTTTGTCCATTTCTTTTTTCTTTTAATCAGCATTTTCACTATTTTTCCAGTTGTTAAACTACAATAAATATGCACTTCATAAACTAAATGAACTGAAGAATAGCGATGTCAGGTGTGAAGAGCACCCAAGGCTTGTCCCACACAACATGAACCTTAAGAGTCAGTAGGGAGGAGAAGATAGTTTAATCTTTGTATCCTCCTGCCGGAAAGGATATCTGTCCTGAGAATGTCAGCAGGAGAACCAAGACTTTCACTTAGTTAAGGATGACTGCTGGTTAGGTTATTCAAGTACTACAAGAACCTATTTGTTCTGGGATTGGTGGASAGCAAGTAGGAGGGGATGTCTGTGCCTGTCTCCCTCCATGCTAATCATGAGCCAAACAGCTAGGATTCCTGGCATTCAGGAGGATGTRTCCTCACAAGGGTTGTGAACATTTCCAGTCACTGGGAATGGTGCTGTTTCAGGGGTCTGGGTATAGTTTGTGTCTATCTGACTTGACAAAGACCTCATGTAGGCAAGGGAGCTCATGTAATAGGAAACAATTAGACTTCAAAGACTAAAAGGCTTAAAAGGAAAATGAAATAAATTTTTAAACWACTTTCACAGGCAGACTGAATGAAAACCACACACCCTTTAGGCTTTACAAAAGAACCTGGCAACATTTGCAAGAGGGAAGATGTGTCTGGGCTTTGTCATGCATCAGTGCTTTTTGTAAGCCTTTTCCTCCTCATGGTAACRCTCCTTTCAGCATGACCAGGATCAATTGTTGTGTTAGACAGATGGCCACTCTTGAAAGGAAGTGTGCTGTGGGATCATGGATAATGCTTGAGATGTGGTCTGCTAGTCTTGGAATGTGCCTTTTCATTAGAGGCTTGCTGTGATGAAAAATACAATATAGTATGTTTAAAAACAAAACAAAAAAAAAAAATCCAGTCTTTTTTCTCCTTTGACTCATGAAACGAAGTGTGTCCTCTAAAATGACAGCAGTAGTAAATAGAAATGTGACCAGTGAGGAGAAGAGAATGATCTATCCAAATGGCGTTAGATTTTCTTAGCTAAATACTTTTCCTGTCTTGTTAAAATATGTCCTTTTCTTTTAGGAGAGGATCCATGGCACAATCTGGAATGAGATTGATGATTTAAAGGCATTCAAGGTGCTGGATCTAGAAGATTTTGAAAAGATGTTCTCTGCATATCAGAGACACCAGGTAGGAGTGAATTCTTCCATACCTTTTCAGTCTTGAATTTCTGGAGGAGAAAAGAGCACATGATGGTGGTCTGAGCCCTTGCCCACCTGCAGTCAGGCTGCATTATTTGATGCTCTGCCACTGTTCAAAAAAACTGAAGACCRAAAGAAGTTGTGACAGACACGTGGGGCTGTGTCTAATCTTCTGTTATGGACATACTTCATACTAAAGAGCAGCTCTCAGAGACAGCACCTACCGACAGGTGATGCTCAGTTAATGTCACTGGCCACTGACTCCCAAAAGCTCCAGAACTTTACATTTATATTTGCATATGAATCTCTCTGTTTCTCCCATTCATCCAARGAAAAAAAGGCTGTAGTTCCCTGAGTACTAAGCAAGGTGACTGTATTAACTGTCTCATTTTGTCAATTTTTACTTAAACAGCCAACTGCCTGAATTGGCTGGGTGACAGAAACTGAATTACAGATTATAGAACAAACAGCATACTTTAAAAGTGGCCATTTTTTAGAATGTCTTTTTTTCCTCCTCTTTTTCTTGGAAAGCAAGTCACTTTCAATCTGTCTATCTCTGCTGAATGCGATTTAGCAGCAGACAGGTTGTACTTTCACTCCTTGAACTCCCCCAGCTTTCCTTTGCTTTTGGAATATTTTCAATCCTTTGTATGCTGCAGAAGTGGATCATTATGCTGAAGTTTTAGGAAAAGACACAGACCCAATTGCCATAAACAACCTTTATGATTATTTCTTACAGTGATGATAAGTACTTCATTAACTTATTCAATATCTTAAAATTAACAATCYGACCCTTTGTCTTTGGATTTTCCATCTGGCCCCTTCTCTCTTTCATTTTTCTGTCTAATCCAATAAACATAATGAATAATTCTTCTGATTTACTAGCTCACAGCCACATAGATAAGCTTCAAAGAACGCGATGTTAACTGTTGCATGATGAGATTCCATTTCTCATTCTGCTTGTGCAAATTGCTGTTGCTGTTTCAGTGGGTCCCTCTCTCTTTCTGTAAATCCCATTCCTTGAAACAAGATTTTAGTTCACAGAGGGGAAGAAGGGCACAAGAAACTTCAGTGCTATTACAAAACTGGATTTAGACYCTGTCCATTCCAATGTTTCAGGTGCGAACATTGCAGCTTCCACACTAGAAATGACCTTGCAAAGATGCAAACATCTTGCTTYCTTTTGTCCCCAAAATCCAAAGCCAAAGCTATCCCGGTCTCAGTTAGAAGCACATTGTTTATGGCTGTGTTACCAATCACTGAAAAGCAGCCTGAGCTATTCAGCCGTAAACTAACCTGACCCTTACCCCTGCCTCCGTGAGTCTCCRAGCAGTACTCTTCCATCCTCATTAAACACACTTTATGRCAGTGGCTCCAGACACTACAGTAACACTTMTGTAAGCTACTTGTATTTTTGTGCRGTTAGACATCTTGCTGCCCTTCCAGCTTTTGTTGAGGTTTTTACATTGTTTTGGGGGTTTTCTTTCCCCCCTTAAACATTTTGTTATTTTATGTGATACTCTGTCTTACATCCATACTTGCTCCAGTGTGAACTGGATTCCAGTCAACAAGTCCTCATCAATTTTCTTATTTTTTAGAGACCAGGCAACCAAAATTGCTTTTGAATTAAAAATTTATGAGCATTTTTTCAGTTCACACTTAGTCTTTTCTCCTCTTTTACTTTTGGAAATATTCCACTCTGACCAAGTATGTGTTTACTCTGGGTTTGTGACTTTTAAACTTCATCCAAATGTCTGTAAAGAAAAATGTCAATGCAAAGCCCTGCTCTTTTGCATTTGAAATGTTGAATGAGTAGAGAAAAAGACATTTCTTTCTTTGCTGTTATTAACATGATGTTCATGTTTTTTCCAGTTCATTTACATTAAACAATTTTTCCATTTTCCCAATTTTGTTAATGACGCAGGGTCTCTTCTCCTCTCTCAAGCCCAATGTATCCTTTTTGGTGGCTATGAGGGAAAGCAAAATTGTCCAGTCTACAGAATGCTGGACCAAGAATTCTTACACCTGTCTTTTGACATTTACTCCAATCATACTGTGTAATATTGACCTTTTGATTCAGTATAGCTGATGTTTTCCTGGAATATTGGGTATGTTATGAAATAGTTGGAGTCTGTCATTCGGAAGTGCTGTAAGGCTTCTTTGGCCGTGACTGAGTGCTTCCAAAATACTACATTGGCTACAAGTTGTTAAAGGGTATAACGTGCCATTGAAAACAAGTTGTTGCTTATTACAGTTGTTTGTACCCACAAACTGTGCCTGTGCATCAGGAGAGGAGAACTGACCCTCAAGTTATAACCTTGGCACTTCTTTCAGTAAGGCTCTGGACTAGATTGTAAAGGTATTTAAGCATTATCCTAGTTAATATTTAAAGACCTAAGAGATTTATGATTTGGAGATTAAATTTATTCTTTTCAGAAAAGACCTAGGACTCTTAGTTCTCTGACATCTGCTGGTTTGAAATGTGGAAAGAAATGCTGAAATACCTTTGAACCATCTGGGCCACCATTACTTGCTAAGCATTGTATGCTCTTTGAAAACAGTATTTGTCTATATTCAGCTGCCTTGTTAAACTTGGTATCTTTCTCTGTGCTAATTTTTGGCATGTTTCCTTCTTCGTTATTTGTGACTGCTGCCTGCATAGGACCTGCTAACTAACCCCTCCTCCTGTAAGCAGGTGAGTATCATTGTCTGCTTCCTGATCCTCTTGCAGTGTGTGTGGGAAGGTGAAGTCCCGGACCATGCCATTATGGGGTCACAACTCAGCTCACGCTACTCTTTCATATACCTTTGCACTCTGCTTTCTTGATGGGGAAGGTGGCGCAAGAAATTCCTTTAACTGTGTCATCTCTGTGATAAGAAGTAGTTCTTGTTCTTTCACTTACTTATATCTCCCTGCTGATGTCTGTAGTCCCTTTGTTATGATCCTGAGGAAAAAAGACCAGGGACAAAGAAGAATGTGAATGTGAACTCTTTCTTAAAGTAATAGTCTCTCTAGTGGAGAAGAAAAGGGGCTCTCAGGGAGCTTTCACTCCCACTGTTCCCATCTGTGGTCCATCTGCTTTGGACAGTACTGAAATCTTCAGATGCACTTACTAGCCACAGACTTTTCAATAAAGCAAATATTTCTTTGCATATAGAACTGTTCATTTTGGCAGAAGGATTTGTGCCATCTAAGGAGAAAAAGGGTTTGAATGGAAAGCTGAAACCCTCAGAAAGTTCAGCAAAAGATTAAAACGGTGTTTAGATTGAGATGTTAGATTATGCCTGTGTCTTTAAACTGGCTACCTCTCAATTTATGTATCATCTTAAGCAAAATTCTTGGCAACAGTTTTGTTACAAGTGATGGTATCAGAAGAGGATTGTTCAGATATGATCATCAGTGTCTTTGGTGGCTTCAGAAGAAAGTTCTCACCATGAGTGCTCAGGGAACTGTATTTGAAAAGTCCAGTCAGAACTTTTGCCACATGGGGGAGGCTAACATGGCACATACCCAAACAGCTCAGTATGGTAGAAATAGTTCTCTGAATTATTGATAATTGCCAGAAGCTAGGGTGCTGCCATGGCACAAGAGCACAAGTTCTTCAGCTAACCAAATTCAAATTGTATTTGAAGCAAAGCACCAATATGATGAACACATTCCAGCTGTATAATCATTTCAGCACTGAAATTTTAGTTGCAATTAAAATATCAGGTTTGAAATACTCTTTGAAGCACATAACAAAGTGTTATCCCAGATGAGAAATTGGTAAAAATGATGACATAAAACTTAGTCATGTTCTCTGTCAGGTTGACACCAGCTCCAACTGTTCTTGCTTTCRGGGCTTGGCCTCTCTCACAAAAACTATTCATTACTGCCCCCTTGCTCCTCTTTTTCTGTCTGAGAAAAAGAAAATGTGGATAGTCCATATGCAATCTGTTTTCCTTCAGCTGAGCTCAGAATCTGGCTTTGGTAAAACCTGAGGCTTCATCTGCTTTTGCTTACACATAAATCCAAGTAACTATAAATACCTCTCTCCTGCATATGAGTTGAAGAGGATATATTTTTAGATGAGTCTAGCCCTTTCAGCCAAGGAGTGGGCCATGTCTGAATAGTTCAAGCTATTCTTCAGTGTTGAACTCTGTGGGTTGGGGAATYGGAAGTGGCACGGAGACTGTTATACCAACTCCTTCTGGATGTCTTAAGGGAACCTGGCTAAACCCCCACCTCACATACACAGCCAAATACTGAAACTTTTTTTTTCCCCTTGGGATGGGTGCTGCTTATCACTATCCRTGTGTCCTTGTCTGCAAATATTAGCTGGTGAGGAACAGTAAAGCTTTTAAACCAAGAGCACAGATCAACAAAGAGCTTTCTTCACTTCAACAGCTGCCCATCTCCATGCTCCCTGTCTTCCTCCCCACAAACTGAGAAAACTCAGGAAAACTTTGAAATCTCTACATACCAGAATATACTGGGAACATTCTTCTTTTTGGTATTGTTAGTTYTTGGGKTTTTTTTTCTCAGAAGTAATAAACTTACCCAATGCCAATTTTGCCTTTTCTTGGAAACATGACTCTCATGGGTAGGTAAGATAAGGAGACAGAGAGAGACTTCTGGATGGCCAGACTGAGTTTTATTGTATTTTATCTCTGTGTGCTGTGACAAACGTTCTGGACTAGATTTTCTAGGTTTTTTTCARGTGATGAGTATAGCAATAGGGATATACAGATAACTTTGGAAAAGAGTGATTTCTGTATGTTTAAATGTTTTAATTAGCTTTGAAATGAAAAGATCGTTTAGATGGTAGATTTTTACCATTTAGTAAGATATAGTTAGTAAGATAAATGCCATCGTGCCCCACTGTTAGCACCTCTCATATATTAGATYGGTCAGGTCCAATGGCAGCCATAAGACATAACATAAGGGTTTTATTGCTTGTGCTGCAGCCTTTCAAGAATCCTGTGTAACCCTTGGAGGAGACACTTGCTGAAGAATATATTGTGACCCCAGTGGGCTTCATCATAATGTGCCAGTTTTTCACAGTAACATAATAATGTAATTGTTGGGAGAGGCTAACAGGTCAGAATCAGGTCCAGTATTTGGAATCAAAGATGGTCTTATAGGTGTTAAYGAATCATTTCTGTCTGTGTAGTAATTCAGGATTTACCTACCTGCTTTCTGCCTTTGTCTTCTTTCTTATCATGTGGGTGGATTTTTCTWGATTGGGATGGGTTTGTTCATTACCCTGAGCTAAGTGTGTCAGTCTTGGGTGAGAAACATAACACTGATTGGTTTTTTTTTCCCTTTTGAAATATATGCAGAAAGAGATGGGCTCCACAGAAGACCTTTACCTSTCCACACGAAAGGTGAAAGAGCTCTCTGTGATTGATGGCCGGAGGGCTCAGAATTGTGTCATTCTCCTTTCCAAGTAAGTGTTAAGCCTTGGCTCACAGGGTGTGCCATGATCAATGCAGAGGCAAGAAGGGATGAAATTAAACAATGGATGCTTTTCTTTTCCCAGCCAGACCTCCTGTTTAATACCTGCAGAGCCTCAGATAAACCTCTCTTGCGATGTCAAAAAAGCACATCTCTCCTGCGTCTGTTGTCACTGAATCAAAATACACACACACACACACACACACACACACACACACACACACACACACACATTTTGTGTGTCAAACAGGTGGACACCAGCGTGTATCTGAATACTCATTACCACAAAACTCATTGGCAGATGAAAGCAGCTCTTTGGCAGTGTTTGCACTTCACTCTGAATGATGTGTCSCCCATATTCTGTGTCTGACATTTGTCCTGTTCTTTGTGTTTCRTTCTGAATATTGCTCTGACCATCTCCCTGGAATGCAACAGAGCTCAGTGTGATTTTAACTTTTGA
Organism: Malurus melanocephalus; assembly: GCF_030028575.1. Lineage (NCBI taxonomy): Eukaryota > Metazoa > Chordata > Aves > Passeriformes > Maluridae > Malurus > Malurus melanocephalus. The sequence continues at coordinate 5,339,609 of NW_026623237.1, forward strand.
CTTGTGGTGAAAACAGGGGTAGACGCAGGCATTCATATCCCAGTCCCTGAGATGAGCTCAGTTGGTTGGAGCATGGTGCTAATAACGTCAAGGTTGTGGTTTAAATCCCTGTATGGCCCATATCCTAAACAGTTGGACTCAATGATCCTTGTGGTTGCCTTCCAGCACAGAATACTCTGTGAAGAATTAAGTCTTCTATTTGTAAATTAGGTTTTTTAAGTCAGGGGTTGTCTTTGCGTATTCCTGCAATGACTAATGCATTCAAATGCAGTGACATCAGGGCCCGCTATATTTTTTCACGTCTTTCTGCCAACATGAGTAGTGGGTTAGAGATCTGTCACTATTAGATTTGTGCAGACTGATCAAACTAGAAAGTTACCTTTCCTACCAGAGAAGTGACAGTAAGGCTGGAGACAGAATCTGGCAAAGTGGCAGTACTGAGCAGTAAAATTATTTCAGTGGGCAGTAGAAAATACGGGTTCATATGGACATAGTGCTTGTCTGCTTTAGCAAGCTAACAGTTAAAAGCAAGGTTGCAGCCAGACCACCAGGGCTGGAATGAGTTCTTTCCCTTGCTTGGTGAAACCCACAGAGGCTCTCATTATGCTGCTTATGTGGCATTAGCCTGCATGTCAGCAGGACCCCCACCACCCAAACCTTCAGTGAGGGAAGGCTTACATTTCTCTCTCTGCAGCAGTTGACAGAACATGTCTTTGTTGGCAGCTGACTGAGGCTGGGGCAGAGGAATGGGGAGGCATAAGGGCAGCAGGATTTTCATGCTGTTTGACAGACCTGCTGGATTGTTCCTGGGGTTCAGATTAAGTCATGTAAGCAGGTGAAGCATTTCCTAGAAGTGGTAACATCGTGTTGCAGTTGGCTAGGCTGAGGAGGATCCAGGAAGGTGGTCCATGACTTGGTATGGCATTGGGTATTTATTCATAAAAATGTTCTGTCTCCAAAACAAAAGCAATGTGGACAGCAGMAATACATGTTTTTCAACATTCACCTCCTCTGCTCTGCAAGTCTGGGCAGTCTTACCTGAGAAGAATCCTCCCTGTGCAGCAGAAGAAAGGACAGTTTCTGTGTTTTTGTCTTTCTTTTTGCTGCCTCCAGCAGCAGGGTCATTGAAGCATGAGCCTTGCACTTCAAGATATACAACATGTGATCACTCCACAAAGTCAGTTCACTTCGAACTGCTGCTCTGGGCTCAAACCGGCAGTGAAAAGCTGTGTTTTATGGCTGTTAGCTTCTCCACTAGGAGATGTCCTTCTCTTATTGTTAACAGGTTTAACATGGATGATAGAGATTTGGAGACTGAGGTGTCTCTAAGGAGCCTGCAAGTTTGCATTATRCCCTGTTAACTTTGCTGTGCTGTGGTATTGGAAACACCAACTGCCAGGGCTATCCCACTGGCTTAGATCATTTAATGTCTGTAATGGTGTTACACCCAGAATATCAGAAATATTATACAGGTTGACCCAGGATTTATATTCTTCCCCAAACCTTCCATTTAAATGCAACCAGAAAAGCAAAAATCTATGGGAGCTAAAATAGCACTTTACATTCTTTCCTCTTTTATTGCACTTTGTGCATGCATGGTTCTAATATTATAGACAGGAATTGAGAGGAATGTCTGCAGACAATAATTGTAAGGGCTTTTTGACCCCTTTGCAGGTTTTTTCATTATCCCACTTGTTCCTGCTTGAGATTAGACCCTGAAGGAGTGACACTCCCAGCCAAATCATCCTGCAGCCATGCACTTGCTGCTCCTGCAGCCCACCTTGCTCATATCCATGTGGGTGTGCACACACATTCAATGAGAGGGGACTTAAAACTGATGACAAACAAAAGGAGTTTGTGCAACTGGAGCTTCAGCCCCAGATTTTAGGTTGCCACAGTATGTGCCAACAGCTGTTTCCAATTGACTCTTACTGTGCATATATCCCTGTAGTTTATTCCCCCTTTGTTTACACTAAACTSTCGTGTCCTTTAAAGTAAAATAGCTGCATGGGTTGGGTTTTCTTTCCCTCCCCTACTCAAATGTTTTTGTTTTACTAACACTGTGTTAGAAGGGGTCAGGCAAAGCTCATATTTCATATGGTCCAACAAGCCAAAACCTAGCAAGAATGAGAAATAGATGTCTCTTGCTTTCCTTTGCAGAGAGCCTGCAGCATGGTAGGCTGAAAAGAGATGAGAATTGAATTGCTAGTTGATTTTTGCTGACATTTAACAGATTCATAAGCCTTCCTCCCCAGTCTCATCTCTATTTCCATAAAAGAAACCAAAACACTCTTTCAACTACTTATAGTAATATCTTTCAGGTTTCCTGCAAAGAAAGGATTAAACTGTCCTTGTTTGATAGAGCCTGATGGATCTAAAACAAAGCTCTGTACCATAGCCCATCTTTAAAGGTCTGAAAAAGAACAAGATGAGTTATCTCACAGTATTTCCAGTACACAATGGTTCAACTAGGATGTGGAACTGCCTGTTTGTGGTGAGTTCAGGCATGCACCACCTTCAAATTTAGCTTTCTTAATGGAGTTTCAAACATACATTTACTTTTGTCACACTGGAAATCTGCTCTCTCTCATGAATTTCCCGATGTCTTCAGTTTCCACCAAGCTRGAGTTTTATTGTCAGACTTGTGTGGTCTGGAAGAATCATCCCAGATCCCTGTGTTTCCCCACTTTCACCTGGTGGCTGGAGATTTCTCTGATCTCTCTCACCATTGGTGCTTCTCCCTGCCTCCATTACTTAAGTAATGGATAATATTTTCACTGCTCTGTTCTTGTAATGCCATTTCTTTAAATGTTCTTGCAGAACATGCCCAATTTATGTATCATTTGCTGTCTTGCTCTGGAGAGATTCAGTTATTTGAGACGTCTTGCTTGGAAGAAAGCTGAACATACACTTAGGGAACTTCTTTGTTCAAGTTATTTCGCATGAATTCCAGCAAAAATAATTATGTCAGTGTTCTTCTGACATAATGAGATGTGTTTGTTATTCCTGTGGCCCAGTGAGTCAGCAGTAACCTTCTCAAGAGGCTGGAAACAGTAGGAGTGCTAGCAAAATGTCATAAAACCAGTAGTAGCAGAAGGCAGAATCTGACTGCACAATAATAGTTTTAAATGTGAATGTAACTGGACTGGTACTCGCAGGCTGCTTTACTGGATTTTTGTGGCTTTGTCAATTCAAACATCTGTAAGGGAGAAGAAAAAGGAAGTGGGCAGAATTTCCTATGAGAATACTAAAGAGATGAAGTATTCTTCTCACATCACTGYACCTCCTCAGTGCTTTTAAACTTTCAGCTGAGACATTAAGGGGACAAGCTGCAGAGGCAATATCAGTCTCCATGTACTGGCTCTACAATGCACCCAGTCCCTCTGTGCCTTTTGGGCATGTGACAATTCAGTGTTTGCCCGTGTTTTAAGGTAAATTTGAAGCAGTGTAATATTCTGGAGTACAGATCATATCTTGATACAGAAACAGCTGATTGGACTCAGCAGTTCAGTTCTTCGGTGTGCTGTCTTGATGAACTGTGCCTGCCGGGCTCCTGGAGAGATTTTCTGGTTTTAAATAAAGGTCCACAATGAAAGGCTTTACCTGCCATGCTAAGTATGATACTCCAAGGCAAACTGAACACGTTAGTCAATGCCATCCTGTCTGAGATCACAACTAGGACCCAGAAGGTAGCATTGTGATAAAAGATGAACCACTGCCTCATCAATATCTCACTGTAATTTGGGGATTCCAAAATTTGGCCCTGCTTTGCTCCTCTTGGCTCAGAAACATAGTCATCCCCAGATCCTTCTTGGAAGGTAATTGAGAGTATATCTGAATGCAAAGTTGCTTGGTTACACATGAGCTTTTGCTGAAGGAGGACAAGAAAAAGAAGTCTGTTTCTTTCTGCACTTGCCAGAACCCTTTCACAGTGAAGTGGTGAAAAGGCACTGGTGGATTTTTTTTCCCTACATGTTGATATAATAGTGTAAGATGTACCTGAAAAAATGTCTCAGCTGTTGTCCTGCACTATTGTCTTCACTGATGAGATGAGTTGGCAACTGAGATAASGGGTGTGGAAAGAGTGGTTGCATTTTTCTGTCTTCTGGCTCAGTTAGACCAGCCTGGCTCCTGGATGCTGCTTCTGAGAGGAGGCCTTTATGCGGTAGTGACAATGAGTATTCCCAAACTGCAGATATTGAACAGCATGCAACCTGGCAGCTGTACAGAGCCTTAGGAGGGCTCAGGAGTTAGAGAAAGCTTATGTCTCAGTCACAAAGTTCGGGAATGAACTAACTAGTAGTCTGTGTGAAATAACTGTGTGGAGATGGAGAATTCTGCAGTCAATAAAAACTGAGATTAAGGTGAGCTGTACAAACTGGCCTTAGGATGTAGCTGAGTATCAATCAGTGCCTCTGACTGTCACAGCTACTGCTGTTGGCATCTGATGGAAGCACAGTAGAGTTCAGTATGAGGTGTAAAATGGCCTTAATACATGAGAATTAATCCTCTCCTCCAAGGTAAAAGGAACAGCGAGTCTGTGATCTCTGAGTTATGGGAGCTTAACTGCTTAGCTGCAGCAAAACTCCAGTTCTGCTTGTGAAACATACTTGTTTCTCAAAAGCTAAGAAAGACCCAAGAAACAAGCCCATGAGGTAACTCACTTTTTCTTTGGAGGGGGAGATGGTTAATGGGTGACAAGCATTTTGCTTTGATTCATGGGAGGGAGAAATGCRGGAAGGGGGTTACTGTGAGTTAAATCAATGGGTATATTTAAGGAGAAAAAATGAGCGAGCACTGGATGTCTGTAACGGAAGTTGATGTAAAACTGCAACATGTCTCCCAGGCATGTTCCGAGTCAGGCTGCCAGCATTCTCTGAGAGGACGAAACAATAAACCACTTGATGTCTGCAAGTGAAGCTGGTGTTAAATCAGTCGAGGTGTCCTGGGGAGATTAGTGATGAATTACTCTGCAGTCAATAGAGATTATTTATGAAGCCRGAGGGGATAGAGGGAGGCAGGCTAAGTACCATATCAGAAGTTATTTGGGACTTGTTGAGCTTTAGCATTGCTTGAAGATGACTCAAGCAGTTGGACTTCCATATGCTGCCACCAGATGTATGGGTGAGGGAAGGAGGGAGTATTCTTGGTAAAGGTCCTTTTCCTTCCTCATGTGACCAGTGTCAGGCTCGTGTTGAACAAAAACAGGCAGTATCTGTGCTATGAATGAATGATCTGCAGCTGAGGAAAGGGGCATTGTGTTTTCCTGTGGTCACATTTACTTCCCCTGTCATGATCTCAGGATACGTGATTTAGAGAAGCTTAAGGCAGAGGGAATACAGCTTGAATTGTGTGCTGTTCCAAAAATGAGTTACCTCCAGCAGCTGGAGGAAGGGTGCCTGGATCTGCAAAGCTTGTAAGAAAGTCAYTGCAGCTTTCCAATAGACACCAAAATGTAATTTCTGTAGTGTAAATTTTTGGGCCATAATTCAACTTTATTTTGCTGTCTGTCTCATACGAGTTTTAGGCTCTGAGGGATGCCTCTTTTCAGTTTTAAATKGAAAGATTTTATGCATCTGCTTTAGGTTCTTCTTTAATCAGTTCACCTGTTTCTGTTTAAAAGCAGCACATCTGTTTCACATTATTGCTGGCCATCTTTAAGATCTGCTGCATGGCTGGGCATGAGTTTTAAAAATAGAAGAAGATTCACTTGATTAACAATTCTTTGGCCAGTTAGTGAGACAGTTTTTAAAGTGGGACGATCTGTGTTTTGTGTCATTGTTGCTGTTGAAATGCATCCTCTCCCAGAAGAACAAGCCCATTTTGGAAGAGTAAGATTGTTCTGCTGTAAATCCTTCCATGCTTTTAATTAGATTGATAATGACCTCGGATGCACACCTGCAGGCACCATGACCCTGTTGCAGTCCTGTAAGTGACCAAGTTACACTGCTTCTCAGCAGGGGACTGGCATGCTTTCTGCTCTTCTCTGCTGTGGGCTAAACCATTCAAACCAGATGTTTCACTGCTGATGGCGGGGCACAGAATCATCCAAGAAATCAAAGTGTTTGTGTAACTGTCTGTCCTTGGGGCTTTCAATTATTTTTGAACAGATGATGTTTTCAAGTGTATTTAGTGCTGATGAATGGCAGTAGAGGAGCTTGGAAACCTTGTGCTTCTGGACAGAGCAGCAAGATCAGTGGTAATACATGCAGCACCTCAAACCTGTTTATTTGGTCCTGTTTCCTGCATCCCCAGACACACACAGAGGTCCTTGCACAATGCAATAGGTGGTCAGTGTAGTAATTGCTCAAGTTATTTGCATGGAAAACACATGAAACACACCCTCATTCTTTTTAACCTGTGTGAAAGTAGCAACAAAATCCCCCCAACCCGGACCCCMCACCTTGGTGTTAATGGGTTGCTTTATTTCAATCCCTCTCACAGACTGTGTGCCTGTATTACAAGATAAATCTAATCTGCTGACTCCAGGTCCTGGAAAAGGCAAAGGTGCTCTCTAAAGGGAAAATAACCAACAAAATGTGGCACTTAAAAAACTTCAGGTGCCAGATTGTTTGGGCAATTGTATATGTGTCTGCTAGGGACCAGGCCCACAGCCGCCAATTTTAGCCCTTATCTGTTCACAGTATTTGATCAGTTCAGGGTCACATAGCCAYGGACTCTACATTTTCTAATTTAAGCTATTAGCAACCTTCCATTTTTTGATTGAAGCTGTAAAGCTTTATGCAGAACCTCATGTACTGAAGTTTGGTTTTGATCCAGAGTCRAACTGTTGACCTGAAGTAAAAAGTTTCTAACTGTTTCATTGTAAAACTTTCAATCCTTACATCCCATCTGAGCATGGTCCAATCATGAAGCTTTTCTGGAAATTTGGTACTTTATCTTGCTTAGCTGGTATCAGTTTGCCCTCCTTGTGGAAAGAAGGTATGATGACCAACCATAAGAGCAATTAGTTCAGAGATGTAATACTTACAAGATTTCAAATGTCTGTTGATTCGTATTTCAGTTTCCAGCTGTTGGTTGTATTGGGCAATATTAAAATGTTTTAAGTTCCTTAGATTAAGTAATATTTCCTGTCTGTGAAAATAAAGCTTTTTGTTTTGCTTTTACCTAGTTCCAAAAATATGATTCTATTCAAATGCCAATGGTAATGGGAAATTTCAACATGGAACTTCTTAGCACTGAAGACAAAAACATTTTGCCTCATATGTCTCTTATTAATATTTGCATTTTCTCTTTCTACTGTTAATTAATTACATTGATTGTAGAAGGTCTGTGGAGATTGTAGACTCATTCCTCAAATATTTCTTTTTACATTTTACTGTTTCAGTCCCAAACCTGAGATTTTCATGTGGATAGCCTTTCCTTTATGGTTCACTTCAATCTTTCCTACTCTGCTGAAATGACTGACTGTCATAGGTCAGGGTTGGTGGGGTAGAAATTCTAACTTGTGCATTTCTTTGTTGACAATCTGCTCTGAGAACCACCAAGTTAATTTCAAATATCCATCAAGCAACATCTTGGTAATCACAAATTTTGACTCTTCCTAGTCTGCACTGGATTTCAAGTGGAGACCTTGAGACTTCTTTTTTTTTTTTTTTTTTTTTTTTTTTTTTTTTTTTTTTTTTTTTTTGTACTTTTTTTTTTTTTTTTTTTTTTTTTTTTTTTTTTTTTTTTTTTTTTTTTTATTGTTTCTGTGTTCAGTTGTAGCTCATGATCCCTACTCATTGCACACAGATAGACAAGAGTAGGTGGTAAGGAGAGTGTAATCTTAGTGCCTCAGATAATGTTAAAAAGCTCTTATTTTCAGAGCTTGWTTCACACTGGATGTGAAACATGGATATGTGGATGCTGTCTGTCCCTTTGTCAAGTGTCTGCTGACAGAGGGAAATAACCCAGCACAAGCAATTTTCTTGCAAGAAAACCCATTTTCAGTAAGGGAGTTTTCAGTCCCATTATTTGTTACTCTGGAAGATGCTTTAATATTCACCAGTCAGGCTGTTACCTGAGCTCACAGCTGTAAGTCACATGGACATGAAGGGGTTTACTATAGCGAAATAACTTAATGAGGGAGGTGTCTGGTATGGGGGAACTTGGAAGCACTTTTGGTCTATGAGGACCTGATTGTTCTTAATTGCCGTCTAATTTCTGATGTGTGTATAAATATACACATCAAAAACATACAAAATATATAGGTTAAAAATATATGATCCATAAAATCCTTGTCTTTAGAACTGATTTGTTCTTCTTACTGAATATTTTAGAATAGCAGCTTCACAGTAGAGCTTGCTGTGGTTGCTTTATGCCTGTTTAGTGCAGAGTTTCAGGCTTCCTACTTTCTGAATTTTCAGAGTCACTTAAGCTTTGCACTAATGGTACCATGTTGATACTTTTGAAAGGCTGAAGCTGTCTAATGAAGAAATCAGACAAGCAATCTTGAAGATGGATGAACAAGAAGACCTAGCGAAAGATATGCTTGAGCAGGTGAGAAAGATTTAAGTCAGATATAACTTTTTTTTAGGTCCTTCACTACCTTTTCTCAAGTGAGTGTATGTACAGGCTCTGCTGGTTTGCCTGCAGATCCTAACTAGGCCTGTCATGTCAGTGGAGCTGCACCTGAGAACACAAGGAAAGTATTTTTCCCAATGTTGTCGAGTATTCTGTACTCGTACAGTTATGTCCTGTAACTGTATAAAGTTGATCTCATATTTGCTCTTCTTGTTGCAAAATTTGCATGATTATAGGTGGTATGAGATTTCTTTTCATGTCGTATCTTTTTCCATAATTTTTCCCATCTCTGCTTTCCCTGCTGATTAGTTGTTGTTGTTGTTTTCTTTTCCTCTTTTTCTTTTCTTCCTCTTCATCTCCCTTCTCTACCTGCAGCTTTTTTGTTGGGAAGTGCCCAGAGCAAGGCCATGTAGGTCAGTATTTAGAGCCAGGACTAGACGGGATCTTGCATTCAAAGTAGAACAGGAACAGTAGAAGGAGAATCAGGACTTTGCCCCCCCCCACCCCACCCCCCAGCATTTGGCTGACTGTATAACTGGTGAGGGACAAAACTTCACAATTAAACCACYATTGCCCAATTTCCATTTTTAGAAGGTGACAGATGATGCTTTGACCAAAGGGACATGTGATAAAGTTCCTTAGGAGTGTGCAAAACAGTATAATTATGAACTGTCTAATAAAAGTGATTCCTTCTTTCCATGCAGGCACAGTGTTTAGTCATGCACAAAAAGCTTTTCCATTTTGGAAATTTATAGCCTACTTGTCTCATGTTATCTGAGTGACCACAGCTGCTTCAAAAGTCACTGCTAGCTTCTGATGCTCCACACCTTTGAATATCACATATTTGCAGAGTTCAATAAAGTATTAACAAATKGTAAAAGGCACACTGCTTGATATGTTTTGTGTGCAGTTTTTGTGGGTGTGTGCTGAGGCTGCGTACAGGGCAGTATTTATAACCATACCATAGCACAACTACCACCAGATATGTCAAAAATCTGTCAAAGTATGAGCTTTTAAGGTCAGCATATGAATAGCAGCCAGTGTCAGATGCATATCCAGTTGCTGGGTTATTGTTTATTGTTTCAGCAGTGTAGGGCATACCCGAGAGATAGATGAGGCTTTGTGTGTACTCTACGATAGGCACCATGGGTACTTCCCACTGTTTGGGATACATCCTGCTCTTGTTTGCACCAGTCTAAACTCCAAGGAGTGCTGTGGGAATCAAGTTCTCTCTGTGCTTCCCCTTGGGTAAATTGCAGTAGCACTTGGCCTTTAGGATTTTGAAATGGGAAATTCCCCATAGAATTAAAAATTAATCTTAATGGGGTCAGTGAAGGATAAAGACAGAACAGCAAGCAAAGGTTTAGGAAAGGTCAGTTTTGTAGACACAGCTGTGCTTTTTTGAAGTTACGGTCACACGGCTGAGTCAGTGTAATGCTCCCCAGTGGTAGCAGAAAAATCTGAGGGCTCTCTCTCTTTACCAGGGTTTGTTTGTGCCCCCCTGTCCCCCTCTCATTTTCCTTGGATCTCACATCTCAGTGTTTGGTTTGTGTCTCTTACTGCAGCTACTGAAGTTCGTTCCTGAAAAGAGTGATACTGACCTGTTGGAGGAACACAAACACGAAATCGAGCGCATGGCCCGGGCGGATCGTTTCCTCTTTGAAATGAGCAGGTCTGTTTGCTTCATTATGGGAGAGTGCATGCAGGACTTCTTGGAAGCAGCTGTAATTGTTATTGAAAATGGATCATCTGGCACTGGGGGGGAATGTGCAAGATCGTGGGCCAACATTATACCCTGCCTTTGCCAGAAGCCCGTGAATGTTACAAATATTTCCGTTCATGACACAAACTTTATTGACAAGAAGCACTCTCTGTGCATAAGGGCCTGTCCCCTGMTGACAAAGAGAAATCTGCCTCCTCTGCCTAAATTTGTTCACCAGAAGGAATGCAGATCCAAGTATCAGATGTAATGTAGCCAGGGGTCAGGATGTCATACAGATCCCTTTTTTCATTCAGCTGTGTCATCTCCTCATCCTCTGACCCTCTTTCTTGTTCCAGCTTTGCTACACTCCTGGTGAGGATTAACATCTTGTTCTGCTAATTGAGGCATAGCTGGCATCTCCTGTGACTCTCATATTTTGAAAGTAGTGGGAATTTTTCCAACTCCTTTTCAGTTGAGATCAAAGCATGACTTGAGGACCACTATTTTCATAACAAGGTTGATTATATGATGTTACATGTTTGAACTATGTCGATAATCCCATGTCTAGGCTTCATGAGACTGAACATCCAACCATTAGATTATATGGGAAGCGTACTGGCCCTGGGCTTCAAGAATTCCAGTTCAGTGTTGGCTTTYCTCTGCCCTTCATGCAGGATTGACCACTATCAGCAGCGGCTGCAAGCATTGTTCTTTAAGAAGAAGTTTCCAGAGAGGCTGGCTGAAGCTAAACCAAAAGTGGAAGGTATGGTTAATAAAGCTTTTGCTAGGAGTTGGGCAGAGGGGCAGGCAAGGTCAAGAGARGCTTGTCTTCAAAGGAGGTGCTGTTACATGCATACTGTGTTTGTAGAGCCAGTGAGCCCAGGGTATGTCATATCCTAAGAAATTAGTTCTGACACTCTTCTTTCACCCATTGACTTAATAAAGTCAGTGTCATCATTGTTACACTGTAAATATGACCTGACAAATGTGACAGCATGCTATCAGGCTGTGCTGAGCTGCCAAAAACTTTCATGGCCTTTCTGTGCAGGTCAGCCTTCCCTTCTCACCCCCAAGTCCTTGCACAGAGGGCACTTAGAATAGGTGCCTGAGGACACTGATACTCTGGGAATGTGTAACTTAGAAGCAGGGGAGGTGTATGGCTTCTGTACCACATCCACGGTTATTGCAGAGGAGAGATGAATGTATTCTACTCTGCTTTTTTGGATGAGCTCAAACCTTCCCTCTGTTCTCACTGGCTGTGCTATTAGAACATGAGGTCCAGGAGAASAGCCTTGTTCCTGTGTTCAGAGGAGCTTCCTACAAGCTACATGTAGTGCATTTTCCTTCCAGTTGTCCTGATTCTGGGGGCACAGGAAAGACTGAAAACAGACAGTGTTGCAGCATTTGTTGTGCAATAGTTAGATGGGAATTTCAGGTACTTAAAATTATGGGCCCAGGCATGTTGAAAACAGCCACTGTGAATAACCTGTTCTTTTTTCTCTCTTTTCAAGCCATTCTTCTGGCATCCAAAGAACTCATCCGAAGCAAGCGTTTGAGGCAGCTCCTGGAGGTAGTACTCGCCTTYGGGAATTACATGAACAAGGGCCAAAGGGGAAGCGCTTATGGCTTCAAAGTCTCCAGCCTSAACAAAATTGCAGACACCAAATCCAGCATAGACAGGTAGGGTAGAAGGTCATAAATACCTTGCTTACTGTGCTGCTGCATCTCTTATCATAGTTATGAAAATGGAGTTTTGTTTGGTTTTAGCTCTGTAGGCAATTGAAAGTAATGTCTTATGTGGCATTTAAATAGTGCTTTTCACTCTAAAAGATTCTGCAGCAATTAAGACCAGCTATTAACACAGCAACCAAATTCTGATATTTCTCTGGATAAWGCACATCTGATGTGGCACTGCATTTCTGCAATCCTGTGCAAAGATGACAAAACATTGTATTTCACATAATTAACTACATAAATACATAATAATACACATAGTTTCACATAATAACTACATAAAATGTAGTATTTCACATAAATAAATTTAGGGAGAAGAATTTATTCACATAAATAAGTTTAGGGAGAAGAGGATTTCTATGGAATTTGCCCTTTATACCAAAGTTTTATGGCCATGGTTTTGTGAAAAAAGAAAACGCACAAAAAATCTGAGCACAATTCTRTGTCTCCTGTGAAACATGGCATATGTTTCTGATGCAGGACTGTCATAAACTTTCTCTCTATGTAYACCTCTAATGAAACCACAAGGCATAGCTCAGAGAGACTGATCCTGGTTGTATCTTGGGCAGATAAGGAAAACAGCTGTTTTGGGAATGTGGAGCTTACTGTTTATTGACATGGACTGCAGGTCTTTATAGCGTCACTATATGTTTTGCCCCATATCCCCAAACTGGTTCTGGAAATTAATCCATTTGAGAATGGGGAGAGAATATGACTTTCGGGCTCTAGCAGCACTGAGGTTTTCCTTGGAGATCTCTCATGCTGTTTCTTACTAACTTGCACCTTCCTTGGATTTTAAGACCTGCTGAGACCATAGCTGCGGTGAAATTACTTCAGACTGTGACTGAGTGATGGCAGTAAAAAATCATAGGAAATTCGTCCCTACCTAATAGAGTTTGAATTAACAGAGCACTGTTTTGACTACCAAAACGTTCTTTCTATATTCCAAGGCTAAAATTTGTATAGCTAATACTGAACTTTTTTTTTTGCCTGACTGTAGCTTGGCTTGATTTTTCCATATAATAAATGTCCTGTGCGGATTCTGTTATCTCACCAGTTCCCAGCTCCCAGGCTCTAGTTTGTGTGGAGCAGTGGCCATCTTCTGTCTTCCCTGTCACTTAACCATGTGACAGCCATCTCAAGTAGCTGTTATGGCTGTCTGTTTTCTTTGCATGCAGAATTCCTTGTTTACAAATTTCCTTAAACYTTCTCCTACACCCCTAAATTCTGTCTGCTCCCGCTTGGGCTGCCTTTGGTTTCATGTTAGTGAGCCTGATCACTGCTCATAAGCTCACCTGTTTCATTACTGCTGTCATTTTCTTTGCAGCTTCTCTAATCTTCRGGAGCCTTTTTATCTTCTTAGATAACTCACGTTTTTTCCCCACATTGCCTCTGAGGACCGCTTGCATCTCCCTTACAAGTTAATGTCCCTTTAGTATTATTAGTTGTTTATTCTCTGAAGTATGTGGTGACAAATACTATGCTATGTTGTGCAATTTTCTTTTCTATTGCACCATCCACATGTATGGAAGCATGCTGGTATTTCAAAGTTAAATTAAGATCAGTATATTGCTTTAGGTTTCAGGAAAAATTGTTCATAAAGGATTAGTGCATTTTGATCAATTGCACTTTTCTTTTGGTAGCAGTGCTGCTAACTGCTGATACATTGTTTATTTTGTTCAATCAAGCACATTTCCTACCCAAATATTTCTCACTGATTTGTCACAATTTTTTCACCATCCTTTCCTTTTCATGACCATCTTCCTTCTCATTTCTACCTTCTATTTTTTTTTGTTTTTCTTTAGGAACATTACACTCTTGCACTACTTAATTATGATCTTCGAAAAGAATTATCCTGATATCCTRGATATCCAGTCTGAGTTGCAGCATCTTCCAGAAGCAGCAAAAGTCAAGTAAGTCCAGTGCTATTGCTTCTGTGAGCTGGAGTTCCCAGCACTTTTTGTTAACTTAATTATCACAGTTTTTTTCATTTCTGTCTTCTAAACTCATGGCCAGCCTTAAAGTTGTAATGCCTTTGTCGTAGATAACTAAACTGATAGCTTTACTCAGATATGCCTATATCTACTTTATTTCTGAATCAAAAATGGTAACTTGTTTCTAATTCACTCACCATATTCGATGGTTGTTACCTAAGTGTGCTATTTTTTCTGGGTAATTGCAGGTTTGTTTCTGACAAAGACAGAGTCAATTAGGCACAGAGGCTACAGTAAATCTTTTTTTTCCAATCTTTTTTTCTTGTTTTTGCACAAATAAGTCTTGCACAGAAATGTGGAAAGCATCATTCTTTCTGCAAAAAATTAAATGGTCTGTTTCTGGAAGTGTTTGTGAAAAATTACTACAGAAGCCAAAATGCTATCATTTTTTTCTTTCTAAGTTACTGCTCAAAAAATATTATTAATAYTATTTACCCATGATTCTTTGTGTAAGGAACTAGTCCAACTAATGRAAGACTAGTGAAAAATAAATGTATTTTCACACTTAAAGCTTTAGTGGTGCTTTGAGATGTAAGCTACTACTCCCCAAATATTTGGAGGGGATGCCTGCTGACTCACAAATAGGTACTCACTAGTTATCTGGAAACTAAAGACCTTTTTTGCTCACAAGTCCTAGAAAAAAAAGAGGCTCCTGTTTGTATATGATGAACAGAAATTCAGTGTAGCATTTGTGTCTTGGGAAGCATGTATGAACATTAACAGCACATTTCTGTGCTCAGTTACAGTGTAAGCTGGCCTGGACTACCATATGGTAGAAGTGCAGATGGAAAAAACAATGTTTGGACTGTGAGGGAGAAAAAAAATCAAACGTAAATGTGCTGCTAATGGGATTTAGCAGTTTTATGGTTCAAGAATCATTTGTAGAGATAATCTGAGACTCCAGTGATGCTAAAGCTGTGCTCCTTGCCTGTGTGCCAGCTGATCGCTGCAAGCTGGCTGTGTGGCAAACACCCCTTGTTGAAAGGTCAGGCTCAGCTCGCAGGGCACATGTTCTGAGGGCAACCACCCCTGTCTTCCCATGAAAATCCCAGTCTTCAGTGTGACCACAGGCAAGCAGGGTCTGCCTCATCTTACATCTCATACAAAAAGTAGCACAGAGCATGAACAGAGCCTTCTCCTCATTCCAGCTCATCTGGCGTGGCTGGTGCCGGAGGCCGGATACCAGACTTGATGGGCCAGTGGTCTGTGCTGCTGCTCACTTCCTGTAGCCCTRGCTAACACTGCTCTTTTTGTTTTATCTGCTCTGTCTGTCTCCTGTGCAGCCTGGTAGAGCTGGAGAAGGAAGTCAACAACATAAAGACTGGATTGAAAGCTGTTGAAGCTGTAAGTATCTGAAGGTTTCCAAAGCGCCATACTTAAAATATCTCTCTCAGAATCAGGGGCACTATACATTTTAGGATTAGATAAAGTGGGCTTTCTTTTTCGTTCCTTTCCATTCCATTCCATTCCAGAATGCATTAACCAAGAAAAAACAAATAAAAGCTTCTCATGTGGAGCTCYTGCTGATGATCTTAGCAGAGTTAAGGCTAATGAAACTCTTGTTTGATCTCAGCCTGGAAAGTGAAAGGACAGTGGCATGGACTGAAAGAAGAAATAAAATTCTTGCTCTTTCTTACTGAGGGATGGCTGGCTGCTGAGCAAGTGTTTGGCATGGCTCTTGGAGCAGTAGTAAGCAGATAGCACTCTGCAACCCTAACCTCTATCCTAAGCACTCCTTGGGGTGGCAGAGGGAAGAATAGAAGCTAGTCAAAGATGATATAGCTGAGGTGGCAAGCAAAGCAACAGTGGGGGGCGGGGGGGTTTCCTGCTACTAATGAAAGCCAGTTGTTGGGAATTGCATTGGGTGGTTTCTGTGCAAGGATTGCCTGTTTCCGAGGAACTAACACAGGACTCCCCAGTCCTTCTCATTCACCAGGAGACAGACAGTGATGAACTCATTGTTCTTTCATGTGACCTGAGTTTGCTTTGCCTCTGAGTGTAGAGGAAGGGATCTTTGTCCTGCCAGCAGTTCATCATGTAATTAACCAGTGATCCTCCTGTGAAAAAATAACCCCAAAACTTTCCCAACCTTATTTCTGGATTGTTGGGGTAAGGGAGAATGTAGCAATGACAAGAAATACTGCTGCATACATAGAGTACAGTGTTTGGGAATTAAAAGCACCTGTAAAAGGGAAGGCTGAC
>NW_026623237.1:5355901-5415204 GCF_030028575.1 Malurus melanocephalus
CCCCCACTTTGAAATGTGAGTAGCTAATTCTGTTTTGCATTCTTTCATCAGATTATTTGTCCTTTTGCCTTTACAGCTGATATTTCTTCTCTTTTCTGTGCCTGGTTCCATGAACAGCCTCTCCTTCCCATACAATCACCATCTTCCTGCCTCAGCCTTCTCCCTGCCATGGTATTTTTCTTCTGAGGCTGCCAGCACCTCCCAGTCTGCTTGCTCAGTCGTRGTTTTCTGGCGTGTAAAAAGCAGTACTATAGCAACAATAGAAGATCACTGTCAGGTGGAAGGGGGAGGAGGGGAAGGTGTGATTCTTGATTCTATTCCAGCGTGTTCTCACCAYAGCCTTGGCTCCAGTGACTGGTGTTGCTTCAAGGCCCCTCAAGAATAGAATGCTAAAAATAGTTTCACAGTCAGATGTTCTTAAAGGTACTACTAACCATTTGCCTTCCTGGACTTGCAGCTCCCTTCTTTGTAAGAATGAGATACATTCATTTTCAAGACATTCACGCAGCTGTTGCCTTTGTTTAGGATGCTCCCAGAAGGACAGATAAGTAGTGGAAGGGAATTCTGTCAGCAGAGCCCTTCTCTCACACAACAAGGAGATCATAACCACTGCTAGAMAAACGACTGCCTTGGCTGAATCACTTCATCTCTCTGGAGAACCAGCAGCCCAGCCCACCAGGGCCACTTCTGGCCTCTGTTGTGCTACTATGATTAGTAGAGACCATTTCTAGAAGATACAGACAAATTTGTTATTCTGTGGCATCACTCTCTGGTTGATTACCTAGTCATACTGGTTACTTGTGTGGGTTTTAAGTTTTTTCTGCATTTTGGGATAATTATTCTTCAGGGAAGAACTGAATTTGAAATTGAATAGCAGACCAGCTAATCTTAATTTTACTTTGAGAAACACTGCTCTCCAGTAACMGTCCCAAATGCCATAGCTTTCAACAGTGAGTAAGATGACAGAACTGTKATACTCACCTGCCAGAGGAAGGCGGATGGAGAGTGGAGCAACTTTCAGCTAAAATAAGCTTAAAAATTGGAATGGAAGAGAGCAGCTGAAAAAAATATGCATAATTCTTAGAAGCATGGGAAGTGACATTTCTTGTAAGGTCCATTTCAAAGTGATTCTAACATAGAAACAATTCACTGCAAAGTGATATACTGAGCAGTGCTGTCCCTTGTGATGTTTTAGGAAAACCAGCAGAGAAGAGGATGTAATATAGAGCAGGGGAAGTARCACTTCTTTAATGTGGGCTTTCTCTGGCCACCTCCTCATTGCTTTTCCTGCCCCTCTTCTGCCTTGGAAAGGCAAGACCTTGTAGCGGTTGCGATCTCCTTCCAACTCACACCAGACCAGAAGATATATCATGTCTGATTTTGGATTGTTGATAGCCAAAGTAATTTTTGGCATTCAGCAGCACCGTGTSGAGCAAATCCCAAAATGTTTCTCAGCATAGATGCTTATAAACCTACCCGTTTGGCTTTGTGAACTACTATTTTGACAACCAGTAACAGAGAGCACCCAACATGCATGGAACTAGAGCTGCAGCCAGCACAAAAATATTTTTTTCCGAAGGGAACAGAGGGTCAGATCGTTACTTGACCTGCTGYTTCATGCTGCTTTCCCTACAGAGAAAGTCAGACTTTAAAATTCCCACTGATTATTCAGCTGAGAATAAAGATGAGGCCCAGATTATGATTTCATTGTCCCCATGAGACTGTCAGCAGCACACAAGCCAAGCATAGGCATGGGAGACTTCCAGTCTCACTATAAATTCAGTTTGAGGAGCTCTATAGCTCTCTCTGTGCTTCAAGCATGATGATTAAAGTAAGGGAAATTATAGCTATGGGTAATCTTGGCTTAAAACTGAAAAACTTGAGCCAGAAAGAAAGAATCTTAAAACCTATTCTTTTCTTTTTGTAGGTAGCAGACAAATAGATCTGTTTCCTATGACTTTATGTCTTCTTTTTTCTTTTATCATAACKCTTCTCAGCACAATAGCCCCAGTTTATAACTCTGTCACTTCTGTGACATCCAAGCTAAGGCTTAACGGRGTGCTAATGAGTGTTGCACCTGACATCAGTCTGCTTGTCCTTCAGTGGGAGAACCAGTTTGGATGTCTTTTTCCTGTTCACCTAGTGCTTGTCAGCAAAATAAAGGGGAGATCTAAAGCACATTTCCCCAAGTATACAGTATTTTGATTCACCAGGGGAAGAGAGGATGGAGCAAAAATCGCTRTTGAAACTCCTAAATTCACTTGCTCTGCTACACAGAGCTCTTCATCATTTGTCAATTGCATGGGAAAAAAAATTAAGCACTTCATGTAGYTGATGCTTAAATTATAAAGTTCCTTTAGAAACTCAACATGTTGATGGCTTTCTTGGGAGTGGTTGCTGTTTGAGGATCAGTGAAACTGTAACTTGAACCTTCCTTCATCCCACCTTGATCTGCCATCTTGTGCCTGATAGGAAAAACTTTTGACTTAGAGCCCTGGATGAAAGTGGGAGCAGAGCATGCTCTGCAGTGAATAAAATAGGTGGGCTTTCCTCCTCTCTTCCTCAGTGTGGAATCTTTGACTCTTACCCATCTCCATCTCTTTCTTCTCTTTCAGGAACTGGATTATCAGAAGAGACGCATGCGAGAATCAGGGGACAGGTTTGTTCCTGTCATGAGTGATTTCATCACTGTGGCCAGTTTCAGCTTCTCAGAGTTAGAAGACCTTCTCAACGAGGCTAGGGACAAGGTAAGAATTCCTTTTGAAGTGTTCAGAGTTTCACCAGTTCAGTCAAAAGCCTGAATTAAAACAGAAACAGCAATTTAAGGTGCTGGGACTGAAGTGAAAATTTAATGGACTAAGAAAAATAGAAAATTGTTTAGGCTGAAGTTTTAAATTTTTTCTAATGTGGTCTGTATCCATTTATAACATATTKTAGGATTAAAAGAGGTATCAATGCTCTTACCCACTTCTTTCTAACCTTCCTTAATGTTATTCTTGTGTGGCATGGAATTACAATGGCAGTATCCATAACAGGATACCACACCTTGCCACGGTGTGGAAAGGAATGCCTTTTAAGCCATTGCTGAGAAAGAGGTCCTTTGTTAGTGATGTTGACTTCATGTCTTTTTACCTTCTGCTTCTGATTGCATTCCACTGTGCTCATTCAGCTGGGAACATCTGTGCTTTGTCTCTTTCCTTTAAAAAATCACCTCTGGGTGATTTGCTGTCCTGGTTTCAGCTGGGATAGAGTTAATTTTTTTCTTGCTAGCTGGCACACTGCTGTTCCAGATATGCCTGATCTTTTCCACTGCACTTCTCTGTTACTGGGTGCCTTTCAGTGCAAAGATAGAAATCCCAAACAAGTGTGGTTTGTCTGATGTGCTTGGATTCTTCTTACGTATCCAGAACCATGTGTGTGTTACTCTTCAGGTGCTGCTGCAATCATTTTGTCCTTTTAGTATCTGCACATCCATTACCAGGTTGGTAGAGCTCAGGAGGTGCTTGCTCTTTGCTGAGGGCTGGAGTCTGGCACTAATCCCTGTGTCTCTCAGCTGAATGAGGAAGAATTTATATGAAAAGATCATAAGCATATGAAAATGTTTAGAGAAGAGTGAATTCTAAAGTAAATGATACGTAATGGCAAATCTGCCCTTGTTGGCTGACATATTAAAAGTGCTTAGCTTTATGAAGCAAATGTGTTATTTCTTTTGGATTGRATTGTTTCCACTCTGGTGTCAGTCCTTGTAGTGTTAAGGGACCTATTGCATTACTAACGAAAGCCATGCTGTTGGATCAGTGGGCTTTAGATTTTGAAAATATAAACTGAGGATCTGGACAGTAGGACTCCTCTCTCATCCTATTCCTCTGCAGTAGTGTCATTCTATGATTCAAAAAAATTTCCTTGCTGTGGAGATGAACTTGGTAATAGTGACGTGGAGCTGCAAACAYAGGAGCCCCTGGCTGTCAGTGAGGGCTGCCCTGGCAAACACTGCTGGGGCAGAGCTGTTGCAACACTCAGAAAGCAAAGCTGGGCAGTTTAACACCACTAAGCTTGTAAAAAAATTCTGGGGAGAACATGACTAATTTATTCATAGAATCATAGAATGGTTTGGGTTGGAAGAGATCTTAAAATCATCTGGTTCCAACCTCCTCCCCCAAGCCATGGGCAAGAACACCTTCCACTAGACCAGGTTGCTCAGAGCCCCCTCCAGCCTGGCCCTGAATACTTCCATTTTTCATTGTTGTCATGTTGCTCAAGAAGATTCAAACTACTCCAGTGTAATGATGTTCACACCATACTGGCTTTCTAAGCACAAGAAAATATTTTACATTCTATAACCCCACTAMATTTACTGAGAAAAGCTTGGTTTTCTAGGATTTGGGGGTTTCCATATTATAACTGAGTAAATTTTTCAACTTCATTATAGTTAGTCACACATTTCTGGAAGGATATTCACTCTGTCCATAGCTTAGACTTAGTTTGGTGTTAAAGATGGTGATGCTCTTTCTTTTTGGCACACCAGGACAAAAGCCCAATGCAGATTCTTTACAAGTTCAGTTGGGGGTTAAAAACSAGTGGTACATGTCCAGCACAGCAGTGCAACTTTTCTTGATCAGGCACTTGCAGGAAAAATGCCATTCTTTTGCTTTAAAAATAACCAGAGAAACTCCCTACAGACGGACCAGTATGTCTGGAAGTTGTTGCACGCTTTTTTAGACATAGCCAACATAAAGCACTCAACATAAAGAGATGTTTTATTTTAATGACTATAACATGCTAAGGAAATGTTACTCTACCTTCTCCTCACACAGCCTTGCTCTGTTTGAACACACACCATTCCAGCTTTTGCTCAACCTATGGCTTTGGTTCTTCCACTGGCAAAAAGCTGCATTTGGACTCCTGTAAGGGAACTGTCTGTCCTTACCAGTGTTGAGCTATTTCTCATGTTTGCTTCATATTATTTTGGCCCTCTCTTCTTCCTCTTTTTCCTCTTTTTTTTTCCTTAAAAAAGGGGGGAAAAAAAAAAGGAAAAAGAAAGCTGGAAATTTTCAACAAACCAGATGTGCTTTGCAAAGCTTGTAACATCTTCCAACCTCAATGGGCTCTCTGTGCTTGTTGAATCACAAGTTTTTTCTTACCATGGAAAAATAATGGAAGTAGCCAGTTAAAGGAAGAGAGGGACCAAGACATCTGATTATCCTGTTCTTTGATTTTTCAAAGCAAAGCAAACTGAGCAAAAAAGGTAGTGGGACAGGGAGGACTTTGAAAAATATCTGAATGAGCCTAGGAAGAACTGGTCTGATTCACAGACTTACTAGTAATAATGAAACCCTAGTTTTAACAGCTGGAGTTGAATATTCTAAATATAGATGTGGCTAATTGATTACCATGAGTTAATCAGAGTCATGTTTCCTCAGCTGGGATTTAAAACAGTATAACTTATCTTTTCAAACCAAGGAAGTTTTTTTTTTTTTGTATTTTTTGAACTGCTTCAGTATTAGCAAAAGTAATTTCTTTAGTTATGGAAGCAATCCATTACCAAGGTGTGGTGCTGACCTTCTCAGCAGACGATATCTTTCACAATCCCATGCAGTACTTTTTTGGCCTTTTTGCTTAAACTGAACCATTTTAAGTCAGTGGCCATAGGGAGGAAGTGATATTTTAAATTTAAAGGGCCAGGTTGTCAGATGCAGGAATCCATGTTTGCAGAGGAAGCCTTGTAACAGTACTATCTTCATGCAGTAAACAGATGGCTTGGTTAATAACTGATTGAAAACTTAGACCAACTCTCTAAGCAGACTTTCTAGCACAGCTGGTTCTTGTTCTTTTTGTGTTTTTCTCACTTTCAATACCATTTTATAAGGGAGTATATAGATTAGATGAAGGGATAATGTTTTCTGCCATTTCCCATAAACTGGAAAGTGGGGGCAGGAGAAAGTGAAACTCTTCCCTGGAATCCTTCACCAGTTTTTATGTGTTTGAACAGATGAAAATTTGATTTTTATACATAAGAAGGACGTTGAATTTTATTCATGATTTTTTTTCTCATTGTTTCCTGTGGGAAAGCAATGAAAACATCCAAGCAGAGGAAGAATAACCTCCCATGATATGAACTTAATTTTTTTACTTGAGAAAGGTGACATTTGCCCTATATGAAGCTTTACTACGTACTTAAATATTGACAGGTATGAACTTAGATCACTAAGAGTTCTTCAGAACTGTTCTGCTTTGTGCTTGGTTTATAACAAACCTGTTTTTAAGACACTTTGGATCTTGTTAGGASTACAAAGTCTGCTTTGTTAGATATTGCCATTCCTGTGCTGAATGTCAAACTTAAGCCTCTCTATAGAGATGCTGTGGAGACCAGTGCCTGGGCAAGGTGGGTAGGAAAAGGGTCCATTCCCAGTATTTCTGGTGACAATTCCTCTCAACCAAAGTGTTTATCATGATGGAGAATGGAACTCAGAATCCACACATGCATTTGATAAGCTTAGCACCTATAGTAACTGTTGGGATGAAAAATAAGGCAGCAAAAGCCAAAATCCATTTAAGAAAATAGTCTTTAATGGCAGAATGCTATGAAGCACAAAGAAATGCTATAGTCCAAGTGCCAGTTACAGGCTGTGCACTTCAGTTGTGCATTTTGGGGACTGGTATTTTCTGTCAACCATTGGGGAAATGAATAAGGAATGTATCTGGACAGAGATTGAGGAAGTCAAGATGAGGTACCCTACAAAAGGCACCACAGCCATTTGGTAAAAAAAAATCACACAGCTGTTGTACAGTAATTTAGAACTTCAGATACTGCAGTGCAGGATGGCATCTAATGTATGAGAGATGTTCAGAGCACCTGTAACTCGATTTTGGGGCTGCCAGAGTCACTGTTGAACTCCTGGGAGAATCCTTTAAGAGCATTTAGGCACAAAAAGAGCTGGGCCCAGCCCCGCCTGAAATTGGCAGGGCTCTTTCCATTAACTGACCTGAATTTGTCCCATAAAGAGAACAGACATTTATTTGACCTGTTTGATACCAAATCGGTGTCTTCATAAGAGCGAACTCAAGATTACTTGTCTGGGGAATACAGTTCATGTTTCATGGCTCCATGGTATAATTCATTTGTGTATTGGCTCCTCCCGCAACAGCAGACAGCACAGACAGCAGGAAATTTTTATCATGGCTGTTTTTCTTCTTCCTCATAGAGCCCCATTCCTGCCGCTTCCAGAGGTCTTCTGCCACTGTTTAACATTTCGTTGGCAAGCACAGCAGAGTTTGTGTGTGCTGCTGTCCCGCTTTCCCTCTCCTTGCTAAAATGGCTTTTTAAAATAAACAACTGTCTAAATGATTTGCTTTGGCAAGAGGATAAATTCAGTGGAAAGTTTGGCAGAGGAAGCAGAACTGGCACTGAGTTCGTGGACCTGTTATATCATGGAGCTTGGGGGCCCTTATGGTGTGGAAATGAATTTTTTAATGAAAAAAAATAGATACCATTCTGTTTTACAGTGGAAAACCTGCTGAAACAGTTTTCCATTTTGCTTTTGCCCCTGTCATCTGTCCCCAAATGACTTCAGGAATAAGCAAGTTTCAGCCCTTGTTCCACAATGTGTTACAGCACGTCATAAAATTCTGGGAAGCATTTTGCTTGCATGAGGACTTAGCTACAGATTTCACAATTGTGCACAAGAGCTGGTGTTGTTTGGCAGGGAATCTGCCCATGGAGCAGCCAAGCGATTTGGACAGGGTGGCACAAACCCTGTGACAGAGAGCARAAGAGAGGGCTGGGATCCAGAGCACCTTGGTCTGTGCCATGCTGCCTCCTAACACCCAAAGTGAGGCAGGCAGTGTGATTTTAGCCACTGTGGGCAGGTAGAASCCTGGGCTTTGTACCAGCTTTGAGGAGGTTGTCTCCAGCAGCTCACTGCCCCTCAGCCCTGTTCTGGTGCTTTGGAAAAGCACGTATGGTTGCAGAATTATGGACAAGTGGAAGAAGTTATAAAGCTAGAGGTGTCTTTTGTAGTTCAAAGTGTGAAATGGCAGCATGTCTCTGTTTTACAATAGTGCATTAAACTGATGCAGTGCTCTACAGATGTATAACAACTGATTTTTTTCCATTTGCTCCATCAGATTAGTGGGCGACACTTTCTGTTTTGTACCAAATGGAGAACGCAAGGCTCAGAAAGTTCCCAAGCCACATCATGGGCAGAGCTGGCAGCAGAAGCTGTATCTCCTGACTTGCCTTCCTCTGCTCAGTCAGCTTTTTTTCCAGAGGGGGTAGAGAAAGGAGGGGAATGTTTATTTCAGTGAACTGCAGATTTTCCTTTTGTAGTTATTTTAGTATATCTAGCACACAGATTTTTTTTTTTCTTTTCGTCTTTTACTGCTTTACAGTAAGTGATTGTGACCTCCTAAGCCCTGTGTTACAGGGCACCAAAGACTGGCTGTTCTCAGCCTCCCTGCTGCTGCTTAGAGACCGCAACACCTTGGACTCASAAGTGTCTCTGGAAGGCTCCCAGGCTGCTGGGTCTCTCCAGCACAGCAACACTGTTTCTCCTGAGCTGCAGAGGGGAGGCAGTGGCAAAAGCCCCTCTTGCCAGTGTGACCAGAACTATCTGGTGCTAGTAGCTCGGTAACAGGCCTTGTGCAGAACATTTGCAGAAAACACCACCCTCTAAAGGAGACTTCCATGTATGTAGGATCCAAGAGCCCAGGCAAGGAACCCTCTCCTTTTCAATTTCCAGCTTCCTTAAGTGACTAGGAAGCCCTTAGTGGGTGGACGTTCATGGACTCAATGAGCTCATTTCTGAGCCCCCTCAGTCACCTTTGCTGAGCACAGGAGGAACACAGGATGGAGGCAGGGCATTGCAAGGGGCAACAGCTGTCTCCTGTGGGCTGCCCCTCGACTTCAGAGTTTGCAGCAGTTGGACAAGCCTTCCTTCTAGCTGGCACCTCTAGTCGCTGCTGTTAATTTGAGCCTGATTTTCAATTTTCATGGGAGATAATGACAAATTAAGTGGGAAGAGATTTCAGGTATCACATCCCCTGTGAGCAGTGAGATTCAGGTGTTCTGTGTATTCAAACAGTGGTGATGATGCCTGTGMTGAATTCTTTCTCTGGCACATCCCTGCCTCCCTGGCAGATTGTCACACTGGAGCAAGCCAAGCAAATGAAAAAAAAAAAAAATAGAGCATTTGGGGATGCTTTATCTCCCTCTRTGATATTTACAGCCTGTATTCTCTGTCCTGAAGCGCTGGTTACTGTAGACTGCTGCACTTCCCTCATACTCAAAGAGCCTATGTGTACATTATATACAGATAAAATTACAGAGGGGTGGGGAGAGTGTAGGTGTGCATCCTTGTGTGTATGTCTTCAGAGAAAAGGAGTTAAACAGAGAAGTCATCTGTTGCTGTTTCTGTGTAGTGTTTCCTTCAACTCCTGCCATGTTTGGTAGCTCAAAGCAACTTGCATTTCTTCCAACACTTTTTTTCCAAGATTCCTTGGGTTTCTTTGTTTGTTTCTGGCTGAGAACACAGTTTTTTTAAAGAAAAAAAAAAAAATCTATTGCTTCAAACTGCTTTGTGGGCCTGGCAGGGATAGCAGAGAAGGGGAGATGCTGAATCTCTTAGGCTGTGCCAGAAGGAAGTTGCTTTCCTTGGAGATTTCTTCCCTCTGCAGTTGACTGGGAGACATTGTTTATGCTTTACCTGGTACAGGGCCAGAGGAGTTTATAAGACCTCCTTCCAAACCCATTTTGTGCTTGGGATCAGAGACTGAACTGTTCTTCCTGTCTTTTCCATTCTGGAAGATCACTCTCAGTAAGGAAAGAGAAACTGGGCTGTGATAGTATGAGCTGAATACATGCATGAGAGAGCTTGAACAGAGTCCACAGTCTGGTTTGGTAAGGACTGAGGTCTGTAAGGATGCTCTGCTGCTTCTTATAGAGTGCAAAGGAGAGTGCAAAGGAGAGAGCACAACTACTGCAGGACTGATGTCCAAGAGCCAGGGCTTGCTGTGAATTTACCATATCCCAATCAGGATTGCCCTGTGACTGAAGTCCTGCCAGCTGGCTGCCTCCATATGTGTCCTGCAGCCTCAAGATTTGCCTTTTAAAATAAAAACCACTTGTGATGTATTCACTGTCTTTTAAGTCTGCCCGGGAGCCCTGGCTGCGTTCCYTACCCCTCTCATGCCTTGTCTGTCTGGAGTCCCCTCTCTCCCGGGCAACACCCTGACTCAGAGGACTCCAGAGAGATGGATGACATGGCAAAAGGTTTTTCAGAGGACACACTGTAACTTTATTGCAAAAAACTTTTACCTCCAAGTATTTTAAAAACAGATTTGGAGGGAAGATCGAAGGGGAAAATATGGACTAAAACTACTACAGCTGTGGCTGAGATGTGGCCACAATGTCATCCCTTGAAATTATAGTATTGCCCTCAGGAACTGAACATGGGTTTTTTGTGTCAGTGGACAGTTGGTGCTCTCCAGCACTATTGCTGCACATTGTCCAGAGGATATCCAGGAGAGCAGACTAGGCAGGGACAGAGGCACCTTCCTGAAGGAGAAGCACTTCTGTTGTTGGGGGTAGTTTCTGCTCTTGATGCATGAATGCTCAGAGGGCAGTGAATTAGAAGGTGTGGTTACTCATAAGCTGTCCTTGCTGTGCTCACCAAACTGCCTGCCTAATTATGGCTCTTGTGTTTTCTGCCCCCTTGACAGTATGCCAAGGCGCTGAAGCATTTCGGAGAGACCGAGGGCAAGATGCAGCCAGATGAATTTTTTGGCATCTTTGACACTTTCTTACAGTCGTTTGCAGAGGCCAAGCAAGATCTGGAGAATATGAGGAAGAAAAARGAAGAGGAGGAGCGCAGGGCACGCATGGAGGCCATGGTGAGGATCTGGGCACAGGAAGATGTTTCCTTCCTTCACCTTTTCATGTCTTGAGAGAAATTCCAGTGCTTATGCCCCATTACTGTTTTATGTTATTTTCCCTGACACCTCTCTTTGGCATCATTCTCTTCTCAAATGACATTTTTCCTGCTGTCTGTCTTGTCAGCTCCCAAGGGTGTACTTGCTTGGCTCCCAGATTGCCCTCTTTTGGCTTCAGATACCAAATCTAGCCCAGGCATTTTTGCYCTGGCACTTTTCAGGAGGGGATTGCCACCACCCCATTCCAGACTACCCTGCTTTTGGGCTGCAAGCAAAGAAGCCAGATTTCCCTCAGTGCTGCCAAGCTGGTCAGCTTCCAGTCAGACTCTGTCATCATTTGCTGCATGCCTGTCATCTGACAGCACACAGTGACACAGCAAATGCCCTGGCACCTGCTGCAGCCCCCACTGGCAGCATTTCCTCTGGCCATCCTCAATGCCTTGATTACTGGGGCTGCATGTGGCAGAAGAGCTTTTTTTTGTGTATTCTGCTGCTGGGACACAGACTTGTGTGTCCCCAGGGGTTTATGTGAAGCAGTCTCCGCTGTAACCTCAGCCTCTGTGYTGTCTGAGACCTGCTTCCTGACAGCCACCACCATCCCTTGCCATTTCTACTGATTCTGCAGCTGAGAAGTGGAGAGACAGCCAAGCTCCTTGGAGCTGCCCTAGGGAGACCAAAGGCATCACATTGGCAGGTGGACCTATCCAATGATTTGTAAAATCAGCAATTTTGTTTCATTGCTCTTTGTGTTTATAACCAGTTTCTCTTTCCATAGTCAAGTCAATGTGTCTTCATTCTCCCAACSCTGCAACACTCTGTATCCATGCAAACATGAGTTGGTTTTTGCATAGGGCTTCTACTAATGCTTTGATATCTCACACAATTTTCATTCTCCAGTATGCTGTGGCTTTCTAGATTTTTCCTTTCTTCTTTTCCTCCTTCAGGACTTTGGCCTATGTGTAAATTCAGCTACCTATGCCCCGAGTGCAAAGTTGTTTGTGACTGACTGTAGTAGTGCCCATGGTTTGTACAGACACATCCAAACTAAATTGGGTGCAGTCAGCATGGCAGGTACTGCTGCACTTAAGTCACTGCAAGCCAGGTCCCAGAAGTAAGGAAATGACCTATGCCAGCATCACTTGTAACCTGGCATTTGGCACAGCTATTGTGCTGGCACTACCCTGCTGTAAAATTAGTGCAAAACAGCAGCACGTAGACCTATCCCGTGTGTCCTCTTGCTGCAGGCTGATAGTGCTTTGTGAGACACACATAAGCTGCTGCTCTTTCCTCTTTTGTCCTGATTTCTGCTCGCCTGTGTGGAAGGGAAGCCCAGCATGGCCTCTTTTTGCTCTTGSCACAGGTGATGGCCTTGTGGATAAGCTCCTGCTCTTTTTTGTTCCCAGTCTGTGCTGATGCATTGTAGCTGCTTCTTGGCAATGTACCTCGTGAACTGGCATCTTTGTTAGCTAATCCTAAAACCTTGTGTCCTTCTCAACAGCTGAAAGAACAGAGGGAAAAAGAGAGGCGACAAAAGAAAGCAAAAGCTGGAAGCATCTCTGAAGAGAGTGGGGAGTTTGATGACTTGGTGTCAGCACTAAGGTCGGGTGAAGTCTTTGACAAAGACTTGTCCAAGCTCAAGCGTAACCGCAAACGTTCGGGGAACCAAGGCTTAGAGACGAGCCGGGAGCGGGTGGTGACAAAGCTAAATTATTAAGTACAAGAGGAAGAAAAAGAATCAACCAAAAGAAGGTGATGAAGAAGTGCAAAACAAGGAAGAAGAATGTGTGTGATGGCACCTGGCTGCCCCAAAGGATTTCTTTGGTGTGTAGCTAGAGACGTTACCTTTCCATGATCAGCTTTCCTCTCATCCCCTCTTCTGTGCTCCTAATTTGAACCATTATAGAAGTGCCTCTGTGGAGCCATCAGGGCCTGTGACTGGGTCATGCAGAGCTGACAGATTTGCTTCTGGGAGTTTGTTGTGTCATCAAAGGCCTCATGGTGATGACAGAAAGTACTTGGGCCTTGCAGATGGCCTCACAGCTGGGACAAGATAATTTTCTGTGTGCCAAAGTAAAAACTAGCCATGATCTCCATCTTGCTGATAACAAGGAAGACTAATTTAAGAGCAGCTCTGTAAACAGCTGTTACTTCTTCAGGATCTAGACTGACCTTCAGGGTTTGTTGAAATGTTCTTGAAGTTTTCAATTCCCTTTTAGAATTGGATTTTATAAGCCATTGATTAGCACCTGAAAAATGCATTTAAGCTCATGTCCTGTATAGTATTTTTATGTGGCCTACACTGTCCAAAGCAAGTGATGCTTAGAAGGAAGTCTTCAGTTTCCATTACAAAATGAAATTCAAGAATCAGGATCAACATACAATAATTTGCAAAAGTCTTTTGGATTCTGCTTTGGTAGAAGGAATTTTCTGGAATTTCTCGGTGGCTGAGTCTCAGAGCTATGAAATGCATCTTCTTGGAAAGAAACTCTGGCTTTCCTTTATAAAATTAAGGCACTGCCAGGTTGGGATTACAAGTAGATGACTACAGAGCCTGTTGTCATTGCTGGAGGCCGGGAGGGAATCAGTGGCAAATTTCTTACCTGTTTGTGCAAGATTGGAAACTGGTATCATCTGCAGCTCTCCAAAGAGCGAACAGGTTCTCTGACTGCCAGAAGTGAGATTTCTTTTCCACTCCATGCTAGCTGTGATTGCTGTTGGCATGAACTGGTCTTTCTGTCCAGTTGCCTGACCTCCATTGCACACACCCTGCTCCTGCCGAGGGAAACGGCGTCACTCAGTGAGACAGGAATGGTGTCAGAGGAGAGCCTTGGAGCACGCAGAGCTTTTCATTTTGAAGAAATCACTGGGGATGAACCAAGGGAGAGCCCCATAATGATAACTGAGAGCTTTTCCAGGAGGACACAGAATTGTGTAAGCCAAGCAGGCTTTGGAGTTGGGTTAATCCAGAAGAAACAAATAAATTTGTAGTTGATTTACATGAATGAAATATATAAGCGGAAAAGCAAAGAACCCAAGAAGAGGCTTGGATTCCGTCTGCCTTCATGGCTGTAGGAAAGGGATTGGGTTGTGTGGGCTGTCATGGCCTTTTTTTTTTAACCTTTTTATTTTTCCATACTTATCTTCTTCTTTTAATTATCTTCCCTGGAGAAGGAAAAGAGGAAAAGAAAGAATTGTGATGGATTCTTCCTCCTAAACAGAAAGAAAAGAGAGAACATTTGGAGAAGAGGGAGCCACCATCTACAAACTGCTGCATTAGTCAACAGCATAAAATGTCAAGGAATCCCAGGGAAGTGAAAAAGCTCTCTTTGTCACTTTAATAATTTGGTTTGATTTTTCTCTGAATGTCACTTAACCTCAGGCTCTGCACTGAGTCTGCAGAACAGAACTTCCTCTGCAATGCACGCTGCCTGATCAGTATTACACACTACAATATTGGAGAAGCAAACTGTGGTGGTTTTCTGAACACTTTGAGAGTTAAATAATTATGTAAACTATGGAGAGAAGCAAAAAAGTCAGAATTGTTAAACTCTGATGTCTCATTGTTTACTGAATTTTGAGTCTCCCACCCCAGAATTTCCCTATTTAGGACATTCCAGACTGCCGCGCCTCTGTATAATACTCATCGTAAAGAGCTGGTATCTTACAAGAGCTGGGTGCATTCTCCTCCCTTACTATCCCACTCCCCTTCTGGGATTAGCTATTAACAGCAATGCCTATTGCAGTGGACACAAGCACCTTGTAGAAGAAAGACTATTTCATAAAGGTTTTTGAAAGTTTAAGAAAAAAAAAAATCTCACTTTTTAATGCATTTTTATTTTAAATTACAAATGGATTTTTAGAAATGTCTCTTGTAAATTATATTAACGAGCTCCTTGCTGCTCCCTGAAGTAGACTTGCTATACATCCCAGCCCTTTTGTTTGTCTTATTTTAAAGCATGCCATGTAACCTATGCTGTGTAAGCCATATGAGAGGTGGTAATATGTGCC
This sequence comes from Malurus melanocephalus, assembly GCF_030028575.1. NCBI lineage: Eukaryota > Metazoa > Chordata > Aves > Passeriformes > Maluridae > Malurus > Malurus melanocephalus. Next base: position 5,370,836 of record NW_026623237.1, read on the forward strand.
AAATTGGTATACAGTTGAGTTTAGATTTGAATAGTCCCTGAATTCCAAAGATTATGCTTTTAGGGATTAGAACACTGTAGGGCTTTTTTTCCTCCCTCTTTGTTCTCCCTGGGTTTAGGACTCATCCAGAACTTCAGGTGTAGTGCCAAGGTCAGTCCTGGTGCACGATGATGCGACTCATAGCTCTGTGCAAGTACAGCTGCTTGCTTGCTCACCAGGTACTTGTCTGATAAGGCAGACTGTCAGCATGGCAGAGCTGTCAGAGAAAAAACACCTCAGGGCAAACATAAATACAGCATTTCCCCTGCCCCATTATTTGTCAGACCACATTTGTGCTGTGCTTTCTGAAACTGAAGTCACTTTGCCAGGCCACAAATGTAGCGAAAGCAGAGAGAGTGATAAGCCCTCTGTCCCTTTGTGTACACAGTTCAGTCCTGTGTGATGGTACGCAACAGCACTCCAGCCACAAAGAGTCAAAGAAAGCTGCTGTAGTTTTGCCACCTCTTTGACTCATACATAAATAATGAGAGATTGTGCAACTCCTGTAAATCAGTYGTGGGATCCTTAAGGGGATGGACCGAAAGCTCAGAGTCATACTCTTGATTCAATGCAGCTCGACTCTCAGCACCCCGGTGCCCCAGGCTCCTCCGTAATGGTGGTAAAAGCTTTGTTCAGTGTGCTGGACAGTCCCCTGGCTCTCGACTCTGTGGTGAAAGTTCATAAAGAAGGTTTTGGAAAAGCTCAGTTTCACACTGAGGCAAGCAGTGTTTTCATACAAGTGCTGACAAGCAAAGAGGTCCATTAACTCATCTACTGTATGAGATGAGGTTACCCACACACAAGATAAGGAACAAGTTGGCTCTGCTGTAGGGCCTGCCATCAGATTCTTGCTGAAGCCAAGTTTGCCCATGTTCCTCATCTCTTGGGTACTGTAAGAACATCTAATACTCTCTTCTTCTTCAGCAGTTGTGGTTGAGTTGCCAGGTGCTGAGGTCTTATTCCTGTGTAGGTTTAGGATGCAGTCCGAGGTCTAACATCCTACAGGAGCAGGAGAAGAGCTAGGGTCTGCTGTTGTCCTTGCACCTGTGCCTAGCACACCAGCATTTTAAGAGAAGTTATTCTGTGTTTGGAAATAAGTGGATAAGAAGGAGATGTGAGAAAGAAGGTTTGTAACTGAGGGCTTKTTCTGCTTCCTGCAGAAATACCATMATTGCTAACATTATGATGAAGTTTCTCACACCTAGAAGAGACACTTTCTAACTCTCCATAATTTGTCCCCAAGGGTTTAGTCTCACTCACCTCTGTGACTCCGCATTGTTGCTACATATTGTTGCATTAGGATGATCCCAGAGGAGACTGAAGAAGACTCCCTCCCCGTCCCACTTGCTTTGAACTGAGTCACTCTTCTCAGTTGATCGTGTCTCTAGAAATGCTACAAGGTAAAGTGACTTCAGGGCAGTGAGGCCCTCCCATGCTCTGTAGCACAGCCATTGTCCAGGCACCAATTCCCTACGAGAGCACAAGTAGGACAAGTGTTCAGGGCTGAGAGACTTCCTCACCAGGAAAAYGACCTGGATGTCCTTCAGAAGTATTTCTGTAATGTGTTCACAGTGTCTGAGGAAGAGAAAGGAATCACAAGGGATCCTGGTGGGAGACCATGGGGCAGGTACTGATCAGCCCCACTGGCTAAATCTTTCCTTTTCTTTAGGAAAGATCACACTTTAAGCTGGGTTGCACAGGAGAAGCTTGTGTCAGGAGTTTCCATAAGGGGAAAGGAGATCCGTTGTACAGTAGATGATGTACATGATATATGCAGTTTCGTTTCTAGGTTGGTTGTTTTGGGTTTTGTTTGTCTGTTTGTTTGGGGGTTAAATGATTTTTTTTTAAAAAAAAMAAAAAAAAGGTTTTAGGAATCTCTAAGGGGAACCTGTAAATCTGACACCTCTATTTATTTTGCCTTATTTTAGTTTGCTATGTTTGTATGTATACACTGCATTACAGCAAAGACTATTGAGAACGTGTCAGGGCATTACACTGGCTGGACAGCTGGCTTGGCTTGGCTCCTGTGCCAGCTGAGCCACACCAGGAGATACATGTGAGCAGTCTTGATGTGGGAAGGCAGRGAAGAAAAAAACCTTTTGGCTTTTGTCATAATTACTCTGCCCCTGGTGTTTCTGTTTTTGGGAAAGCAGGCATTTTAAAGCTTGTGGTAAACTGATGGAGGTTGGTTATTTTAGAACACTTTCTAAAAAAGGTGTTTTTCATCATGAGTCACAGTGAGAAGATTGAGAAGAATTAAGGTGCACAGTTGCTCACTCAGACTTTACCCTTCCACATAAATTCTGTCCATAATGCCAGAGTGGCCAAAAGTCGTTCGTGTCCTGTCACTTGTCACCAGAGTTAATACACTAGTGAGACAGATTGGGTCAGTTCTCCTTCCTCAGAGCTAATATTCCTTCCTGTCTTCATGGCCAAAGAAAGATTTCATCTACTTTCCCTCTTTTCTCCTCCCCAGATTACTCTGGGTAAGCAGAATCTTTCTGCTGGTTGGTTTGTTACCCATGGAGTCCCTGGTGATCACCACGTGTTTGGCCATGGCTCCTTGGCTTCTGTACCTGACACAGGAGATTTCTGAGTGCCTGCCATGCAAACAGGTAGTCTCCATTGGCCACCCTGATTTCGCTTATGAAGACAGAAGGGGTCAGCCTGGAAAATGCATTTTGGCCAACTGAAAATAGAGAATTTGTATATTTTTTTACATAATTTGTAAAAAAACCTATCTACTAATCTAAGTAGTAGTTCTGATGACCAGTATTCCCCAGAGTTGGCCAGATTTGCTCACTGTGCCTGCTGAGAAGGATGCCATGAGTCTAGCATGGTGTTTTRGCACCTCATTTCATGAAAGAGTGTATGGTTCCAAACTGGAGTCTTCTGTTATGGGTGGTGATGTAGAATAGATCCACAGTAAACAGTTCAAATTCCTCTGGTTTTACATCAGCATAATTCAAAGTAGGATCTGGATTAAAACTCTCCTTTAGATAGTTTTGTCTGTTTACAAGATGTTCGACACAGTTCATGTAGGGCTTGGTCCTTTCAGCTTCCCCCACTAGGAGCCAAGTGATCTAGAAGAGCCTCTGTGATAAGCCATTTCCCCCTTCCTGCCTGCCTTCAAACAGGCTCTTAAGAAGCTCTTYGCAGTTTTTAGAATTTTGAGGGAATGTTTGGTACCTGAGCTGCTCTGTGCTCAACACCTCCCTTCCATGCCATCCCCACCTGCAGTTGTTCTGCTCCCCTGCAAGCCTGCTCAGCTCAAAACTCGCAGGTCACTYTGGGAGGTGTCCCTGCCCGCTGAGCTAGAGAGCACAGTGCTGCTTACTAAACTGGGAGGTTGTGTGCTGCTGTAATGCCTTGGCCTATCCTCATTTCTTAGTCAGTTAAAGACTATAAGTGAATTAAATGTACAAATCCTGTAGTGTCCTTTTTATCTGTATCTTTTTATAAGAATATACTGTAATACTAAAAAACAAAAGCAAAAAAAATTAAAGATATATTGCCCCCACTGCTTCTCCGTACATTTCTTTGTAGTTTCGTTTCCTGCGCGTTTTGCTGGAAGGTCTGAAATGTGAGTCGGGGTCTGGGTGCAGTTTTTTGTTAAGCTCTGGGCTTTTGAACAAGAGCATGCAGCATTTTAGGTGACACAGTCACTGCAGAGCTGGTGAGAAACTCCACGGGTTGTTCTGGGGAAACAAGCAACACAGTGGAACGCAAGCATGCCATGCAGTGGTGAAKAGCTGATCGTGGAGCCACCAGATTACCATATCCAAGGGTGTCTTTAAAAGCTCTCTCTCATTCCTCTTTCAGARCTATATCCAAGGGTACACAGGAGTTCACTTGAAGAAAAAGACAAAAATAGATGGCCCTGATATCTAGGAGTTGATAATCCATGAAAAGATATGAGTAGTCCAAGTGAGGAAGGGAGTGCAGGGAGGCATTGCTGGCCCTAAGCTCATTTACATAACTGAGCAACGTCCCAACAGGAAGAGCATGGACTCAGAGGAGGCATGGGCAGGAGAGCATTGCTGCAAAGGAAGGAGTTAAATTAGGCCAGCTGGAAAGAAACCAGGAAAGCCAACACCAGGAGTGAAGACTTCAGAAAAGCAGAGTGGGGAGCCTGRAAAGAAGTTAGAACAGTGGGGTGAGCAACATGCACACAAGGGCTAGGGCAAATTTGTGGCTGAATTGAAAGATGTGCTGAGGAATTCCTTGGAGCTCAGGGGCAGAACCTTGTCCTCACCACAGATGCAATGTGTATATCTGTTTCATTTAGACACAGATCTCCCCGTTTCTGTTAATGGAAAGAGCCCRCTGAAAAATTGTCCATAAGCCACAACATTTCATGTTTATCTTCAACCTATCAAAGGGCAGTGCTTGAGCTCCTGAGAAGTTCATGCCTAGCTTCCAGTGGGAGCCTTGCTGGCTGTGCAGCACATTCCTGCAGCACTGATGTTCCCAGGGACCCCAGCAAAGCCCCAGCTGTTGGCTCTGCCTCTCAGGTGGGAAGAATTGTGGAAATGAGCAAAAGCAATTGGGGTAATTGCTTGCACCAGCTGAGGATGAACAGGCAGCAGTGGGAGGCTGAGTGCTCTGTGGGAAGGWTCTTGGCTTTTAGTTATTAGAAAGGCTTTCAGCTTCTCTGTTTTGATCTAYTTGGTTCACACTTTGCTAAAATTCAGACTTTTAGGTTTTTGTGGTACAGATGTAAGGGCAGAGGCAAAGGGATGTTTCTGAAACACCTGCATTGTGTGAGTGGTACAGGCAGGATGAAATTGCAGGGACCTCCCTGAATTCTTTTTGCTGGCAGGTGGGGTTTGGTAGAGAAAGTCAAACCATTGCTTTTCCTCTTGTTGGAGGTGAAACCCAGTGGTATTTAAGTTTTCTGCTTTGAACAAGAGAGATGTCCTGCTTGTATTCTAAGAAGACTTCAATATTTTGTTTGGGGCTGGAATACACAGTGAGGAGCTGGTGTTCTGCCCTGCAGCRTGGGTCCAGCACAGAAGCCTCATTCCATCTTTCTGGTTGACACCTTTCCCATGATCATGGACCTCCCTGTCCATGCTGCACAGAAGCAAGGTAAGTGCCACAAAATGGCTTTTTCTGGGCAAAACTAGGATTGGGGTGTAGCTCCCTGGATGGCTGGGATTGAAGAGGAGTGCAAAGGAACCTTTGTGCTCTTGCTGGGAAGAGCTGAGGCTGCCTTATTCATTGGTTTTCTCTTTCTTTAACCTTTGGCTTCTGTTTAAACAAAGGTGACTTTTATCTYTGCCATTGTGGATATGGAGTTTTCTGGGAGAAATCTGATTGACCCCAGACTTCTACCTCTAGGAAATAAAACCATTAAAGCCTTTTTTCTACCCCCCTCTCAAAGCCCAAAAGTTTTGGTTTTCAACACTGTTGTGACAGATAGTGTTTGTTTGATGTTCCTGTAGCTAATGGGCTTCTTGCTGTTTTCTCTGAGGCAAAGTTGTTATTTATCTCTACTTTGCTTAGGCTCATTAGGAGGTTAAGGTCCTTTTTGCCTTTTCCTCCCTTTTTTGCTGTTTTCCTTTATGCATTTATTTTTGTTCCTTTTACATCCCTTTTGCCTTTTTTTCAAAAAAATCTCTTTTGCCTTTTCCCCCATTTTTTCCTAATTCTCCCCACTCCATTCTCAGCAGAGTTTGCAGTGAGATAGAGGCTTGCCTTGAGTGAGCTGCTGCATCTTTTCTACCATGACAGCAGTGAACCCCAGGGATCCAGGAATGCTGTGAATAGTGTAACATGGGAATCCAGGAATTGTTCTTTGCCCACCTTGTTTTAGATGTGGGGTGCAGTTCTGTTGAGCCAGTTTCTTGTCGTGCTCATGGAAGGAGAACGTGTCTTTAATTACATTTGCTAAAAAAACCCAAACAAGCCAAAAAAAAAGAAACAAAAAAATGGGAGGGGGGGAAGATTAGCTAAGTGAGTCAGAGCATGGTGCTAATGACACCAAGGTTGTGAGTTCAATCCCTGCATGGTCCATTCACTCAGGAGTTGGATTTGATGATCTTTGTGGATCACTTCCAACTCAGAATATTTTGYGATCTGTGAAAAGACTTCCGTAATTTATTGCAAACTGTGAGATGTGGAAAAAGGCTTTTGTTTGCCAGAAGTGTCTATGACCAGTGCACAGTGGCTGAGGAATGAAAAAAATAGATCAAAAGCTTGCGCATGCTCTGTTGCCCACAGAAGGAAGCAAACAAAATCGGAGGAAAATGAATGTCCATCTACTTTAAGCTTAAGCTATTTTTCATTTGGTTATGGCATTGTGGCAATACTGTAAAAGAACAGAGATGGATTCCCCCCTTCCCAAGAAGGTTAGGTGGTCCCTRGATTTGAGAGGTAAGAAATGGCATTCTACAGCATCTTGTTGCTACTGCATATTCCTGTGCCCAGGCTGTGCCTGGCTGAGCACTGTCTGGGTGTGATGGGAGCTGCCATCTCAGCCCAAGCATAGTCACAAGGTGTTTTCAGGGGCAGGAGTACGAATCAGCCCAGTACTCGCCTGCCCTTGGGCTCACAGTGAGGTGTTACGATCGGGCAAGGGTTTCCTTTGGGTAACACAGACTGTGCTTGTGCCCCTTAGCAAGTGTACATCTGCTCTTTGTAGAAGAAACAGGTTAACTCCGAAGTGCAGATTTTCCCCAGGGTTGTGCAGTGTTTTCTTTGCTTTTGGGTTCTCAAGCAGGAAAATACCTCTTCAGAGCCCCATTTTGCTGTAAAGGACCCCTTGCTTCTGCTCCTGATTTCCTTCAACATCTGAGCGCTGTGTCACTGTTGCCAGTGACATGGGAGCAAATGTTAAACATGTTGTGTTGCCCTTTTGGAACAGCAGTGACATCTTCCCTTGCTCTGGTCCCTGAAATGAGAGCTTCTCAAAGTGGAGAGGAGGCCCTCTCTGCAGCAGGAGAGCTGGAGCCGCCTCTGGAGTCACAGGGCTGGGCAGCCTTTCACCGCAAAAGCATCTCCAGCACCGAGGGAATGTGACATTGGGACCAGAGTGAGCTGTGGCCTTGGGGGTGCTGATCTGGCGCCAGCTCCTGGGGTGTCAGTGCTGGGATGCATCAGCAAGCACGTCTTGGACTCGCACCAGGGTCAAAGCAAGAGATTCCAAATTGCAGCTTGTCCCATAGCCGCGATCTTGTCCTTGTCAGAGCTGCCAGCTCTCTGTCTGTTCCTGATTAATCCTATCCCTAGGGGATGCTGACCAGCACATCCCAAATCAAGATGGAAGGAAGAAAGAGGATAAATCAGATACTGAGGCAGTCTTACTCTCTAATTTTTAACCCGTGCTGGCGCCCTAATACAAACAGGAAGGCAGCAGGAGTTTGGACAGGGATCAGTAGGCCTGACTTGGTGCTGTGCAGAGCAGAACCAGTATAATTATGGGAAAACGGGCACAGTCACAGAAATAGCTGAGCTTTGATGAGAGGCAGGCTCTTTCCTGAGATCTTCTCACAGGATTGGTAGCCAGCTCACTTCTCTTCTTACTCCTCCTCACCCTTTCTCTCAGCTCTGCAATGAACCCCAAAAGTCTGCACCTCTCACAGTCATTAGAACAGGGTCTGGGCYGTCACCAACACATGTGAAGATTTTCCCTTGGGAGGCAGCGAGGTGAAATYTTCCTCTAATATCTGGGAGAAACCAAGGGACAAAAGCCCGTCTGCTAAAAACAGATTTGTCAATCTGGTAGCAAACATCATTTTCTCAGTTGCACACCAGGCACGAGGAGCACTCAGGCTTGGAAATCTGTCTCCAGGTGCTCACTGCAGAGTGCACAGAGCAATGGGAATGCCAGGTTAGTGTTCCCATCTGCAAGCAATAATTTGGGTGACTTACCAAGCATGACATGTTTGTCTGGCCCATGTCCCTGTGGTCAGGTCCTCTGGGAACATAGTCCAGGCTGTAATGGTGGGACTGTCATCTTCCTTCTGTCTTGGTTGAGACAAGCTTCATGTGGTGCCAGGGACTGTCTCTTTGGTCACATGTGAAGAAGCAGCAGCTCCTGCATGTTCCTGAGACAGGATGGGGTCCTGAGGCCCCAGGAGAGCTGGCACATGAGCCTGGAGGCAGCAGCTGCACAGGCACCCCAACCTCACCAATGTTTTCACCATTTTCCTGCTGCTCAGCCATTCCCATCAGCCACCACCCACCCCTGTGTCTTTTGCCSTTTGTTCTGGGTCTGGCCCAGATTCCTTTGCCAGCTTTTCTTGCGCCCTGTTTGTGTGAGCCTTCTGGTGCAGAGCAGTGAGGTTTGCAGCCATACYCCCCTTTCCTTCCCATGGTCCTCGCAGAGCCGCCTCTGCCATCCCTCGAGCTTTGCTTCCCAGGAGCCTCCAAAGGCATTCCCAGCCCTGACGGGTGCAGGGGGCTCCACCAGTGCCCAGCCTGTCCTTTGGAGGAGACATTTTGTCTGGGGGATGAGGCTAAATGCAGGCTGTGCTAAAGCCCTGAGCGCAGCTCTGGCACAGCTGCTCTGATGAGCTGATGCCCTCGATGGTGAGCAGAGCCATTTGTGGGTGTGGAGGCAGCCCCTGCACAGCCTGGATGGGGGAACAGGTGCTGAGAGTGCGTCTGGGAGGGATTTCCTGCTGGTGCCATGGGAGGTTGGAAGAACACTARGGTTTTCCCCTTCCCTTCTATAAATGGCTTTTGTGGGAACAGATTTCTTAACTTAGGTTACCACAGCGAGGGCTAATTGAGCTTCGCTGTGAGCAGGACGCTATCAGTGACACACAAACTGGAAGAAAATCTTGGCTAGGTTAGGTAGGAGATGAGCTTTCATCACAAATTCTGTGCAAGGACTCGTGGCCTGTGTCAGGCACACGGGGATGTGTCTGCTGTCCTGCACCGGGGTGGGGGCTTTTGCAGAGCTGCCGGGGCACGAAGTGCCATCACTGCTCCCAAACYCCAATCCCCTGCCATGGGAAGCAGTGGCACTGCTGCTGTTGAGTAAGSCATGTGGCCTGGCTTCCCAGAGAGCTGCCTCCCTATGGCTGAGGACACAGAAGGCATTTTGCCAGGCTCTCCTGCTGCTCAGCGAGGGTGGGGGAGCCCAGGACACGGGGAACCCTGTTCCTGCTGCTGGTGGGAGCACAGGAGTGCTCACTTGCTCGCTCCCTGCTCCATCCAGCTGGGTTTAATTTTAGAAACACAGTGTTATCTTGGGGCATCTTTTTCCGTGGAATGCAAGTCTTTAAGTAAATAAATAACAGCTTTGTGGAGGCGGAATGACAGCCCGTAACCGCACTGCAAAACACGCACCGAGCGAGCTGAGCCCCGTTTCACTTGCATGTGGAAATACTTTGTACAGAAACAGTGGCTGCACCGCCTCCCTCTGCTGGTTCAGACCCCTCCGGAGCTGGCCATGTGCATTGATTAAAAAGAAATAAAACCACCTTGAAATACCAGCCTTGGAGAAGGGGAAATGAAAACCCTCCAGCTGCTGGGGTTCAGCTGGAGTTCTCTGGCACAGGTTTGCAAGAGCGAGGGTTTACTGGTGATAGGTTGTTACTGGCCATGCCTCTGCTGCTTCTGGGACATCCCAGAGGGATGTGTTCTGAGGCATCCTCAGCAACCCGGGAGAGAAATAGCAGGCTATAAAGATGAAGGCAAGAAACTTGTGTTTAAATACCCCTCCCAGTCTGGCTGGCCAAGAGCCTTCTGCATGCAGTGGTGTTGCTGATGGCTGAATGTCCTGGGTGTGTCCCTCAAAGCATGTTTGCTGGCTGGAAAATCCCGTTGAAGCCATTTTAGCAGAGCAAGAGCCCATTTTCATCGCTCAGGTCCAGCAGCTCTGACATGGCATCTGTTTTATGAGCTGCTGGTGACTCTGTTCCTCTGAGTCAGCAAAGGAAGCACCTCTAAAGCTCCCAGTCTGAGCAAGACTTACCCCAGTGGCCTTCCTCTGATGTAGGGATTTGGATATGCACTTAAATATGTTCCACATGGTGGAACAAATGGTGTAGAAACAACCCAGGCTGATGGCTRCTCGCTCTGTTCTGCTCCTGCTGCACATTGCTGCTGCTGGGACAAGACAGCACAGGACTCTGTGCTTGTGAGGAAACTGGGTCAGGAGCACCCATCTTGGGTGCATTARGAGTTGGCAGAGTTGCTTCTGGTTGCCTCCCCAAAGCCAAAGGGGTGGCTAGACTGTGCCTAATCACAGAGGTATGAGTGAGCTCTGCCAGGGKCTTKGAAGCAAGTGGGCTTGAAGTCAGCAGCTGTGGCTTGGAGAAAGTGTCATGTAGCATCCTGGTGCCACATGCAGATGGGATGCCTGAAGACGTTTTGCTTTAGTCTCTCTTCTAAGATGAAAAACTTAATTTACCTTGTCCTTCTTCCTGCAGCTCTTGGCAAGAGCAGTTCTGGGCATAGCTGTGATAGTTTTGTGTTTGTTCAGAGCTGGTTGTAGTATTTGAATTCACTGCAGGGCCTGGGGATTACAAGCTGTACCTACCTGGCTTCCCTTCCCAGCAGGCCATAGGGACAGGAGGATGTTCCATGTGGTGTGGTTTTGCCTGCTCCTCCTCTGCAAACTACCTGGCTAAGCCATCTTCTCTCCTTGGCCTCAGTCTGCTGCTTCCACTGATACTCTGCAGGGAATTTCATTTTTTTGTAAACCTTAGAGAAGGCCTTCTCTTCCCTGCAGCAGATTTCCCTGACCAAAYTCTGCCCAGGTTCTCTATGAGCCCGGGATCAGGGCGGCCCTGGCAGCAGCTTGTCTTTTCCACTGATCCCAATTAAGATTCAATCTTGGCAGGATGGAGCCTTTTGAGCTGCCAGCTGCAATAGGAGAGATGAAGCTTCAGGGGCAGCAGAAATTATTCCCTTTCCTCAGCTCAGCTCATTTCTTGGATCTGGGCTGAGGATGGCCCCAAGGGTTGATCTGCAGAAGCCAAATGAGCCACACAGAGCTAAAACATTTCCATTCAGTGTCAGGCCCAGGGTGGGGAAGTGCAGCTCTCTGAAGCGTGGAGACTGTGGGTGGCAGCAGGGGAGGGAGAGAGGGATGGACAGATGGTGTAACTCTGGACACTGCCTCACACAGCAGCAATTCCAACCTTGCTGCAACTGTGGGGAGCCTTGAGTGCCGAAACTACCCCAAAAATGAAACCCAAGTTCATTAAGGCTGCAGTAGTGGCAGGTCAGAGCTGTGTAGCTGAACCCTCTCTCTCCCAGCAGCAGATGCTGCCTGATGTGACACGGCACAGCTCTGCTGGTGTTGACAGAGCTTTGCCACAACCTGCACCAGCAGGTAACTGGCCTAGGGCACTACCTGTGGAGCAGCCACGTATCCGATAGCCTGTGTCATCCTCCAAGCATAATATTAACACAACTTTTCAGTTGCCTGGCCCCCCTATCTCCTCCTCTTCCTCCCCTACCTCCTGTCCCGCTGCAGCCAAGCTGCCCTTGACTTTGCAAACACAAGCTCTGCTTTTGCTGGCCTCGCATCCTTTCAGCTGTGCACCCTGGAAGTGTCATGGGTATAGAAGAGTGTTTCTGTTGAACTTAATTTTAAGATTAAATTTATGCAGGAAGAGCTTAGTAGTATTGCGAGTTTCTGGTTTTGAAYAGGCTGTCCAGAATTTGAGATTATGCCCGCTCTGTTGATGGAGTCATTGATGAAGCAACTGCCTCTGCTGCAAATTTGGGGTTCTGGAAGCAAACCTTAAGCGATCATGAAGTGTGAAGATTTGTTCCATGGAGCACATGTTGTGTGGATGGCACCTCTGAGAGCTGTGGACAGTAGGCAGCTCGCCTGATGGCCACCACTGCAGTTGGGCTGTGCACACACAGCTGAGCAATGCCTGGGTTGTGCTTCTCTGCTCGGAGGAAAGCTCAGCAGTGTCTCAGATCATCCATCCCATCCCTTCCTGTCAGCTTGCACTCAGCTGCACTTCACTGCTACTATTTTGGGGACCCTTWACTCCCCAGAGGAGCAAACAGGGTAAGTACAAAGGCAGAGATTCTAAACTGGAAGCTTTCTAAACGTGGCGCTGGCAGCGTGCAGGGATAGGGGGAGGTGGATTTGTCTCAGCTGCCACTGTTTAAGATCGCTGTGCCCAAAATGAGAATCTGCTCTTATGACAGAGTGCACTCAGTTCACCCACAGCCCTTCAGGCCCACTCTGTGACAAAGGATTCAGCTCTTCATCCCGTGCCTTCCTGGGCATTGTGCCAGGCAAGTYGGTGGGTTGCCTGCCATCATCACGACTTTGCAGTGCCCCTCACATCCACTGGTTTTGAGACCTAAGTTGAGACTTTTACCTTGCATCTCAAAAACCTGGTCAGCCCACTGCAACCAGCAATTCCTCCAACTWATTTTAGATTCCCTGAAATGCTGAGCTTCTCTTGGAGCGAGGTTCTGGTGCGTGGAGGAAAGCGAACTGTGTTTCCATTTAACTAATTTGCAGCTCTGTCTTGGCCAAAGCACACACGATGCACCAGCCATTTTTCAGCTGTTCCAAGCCTGCCTGACTCTGCTGAGGCAGCCAGAGGGAGCCGAGAACCAGCAAAGTGCCAAGGAAGGGGTGGGACCAAGGGCGAGATTCTGATCCCATGTAAAGCTGAGTTACGGAATTTACCGGGAATCACTGTAGGTCACCAGGGCCTTAGAACAGTTAAAAAATTCATTCCTCTTTTTACTGCTCAGCTGCTGCTGCTTTTAGAATCCAGTTTTGAGTGATTTCCATTCAGAAATATAGAAGAGGTCCCTCCCTGAAGTATTTCAAGTTGTGTCTTCCCCCCACAGCCCATTCTTCTTTCCCCAGCACTGCTCTTTTGACATAGATTTAGTCTCCTGCCAGCTTCTCCTTTATAGGCTGCAWCCAGTTTTTAACAGGACAGTGTGAGGGTGGAGAAACAAGTGTCAGGATGTTAGCACGAAGGAAAGSCAGGCTGAGATTCCCCAAAGGAGGTGGGCTGGATTAGCAGTGAACAGACTRTAACACACAAATGGGACATGAGCTGGGACCAGTGAGTTTCCAGCAGGCAAAAGCTCTACTGTGTGTGCATTATGAGGGTTGCCACTATCTGCAGTATTTTTGCAGTGTTTGAGTTGTGTTTGACAGAAGTGCAATGTGTACTCTTACACCACCCTTCAAGGAGGTGCTGSGCTCAGTGCTTTACTCCCTTTCTGCTCCGAGAAAAATGATGGAAAGCTTTGCACTTATTTCAGCATTGACAGCACTTAGAATCGTTTAGGCTGGAAAASACCTCTAACACTGATGCCTTCTTGGTAGCAGGAGACTTGAGAGTGTTCCTCGAAGCTTATATGGATCAGCAGGGGAATTTCTCTTAGGGCTTATTCATGATAGAGGAGGGATGGACTATGAACCTTGGTTTCAGCTGTGGTCACCTGGACTAGGAGGAAGAGCTCTGGAGCCAGAGCAGTAGTAAAAAGCAGTGATGTTATATACAGCCACTGGCTCAGAACAGGCATGTGGGAGAAGCTGGGATAATGACAAGAGATGATAAACTATGATATTAAGGCCACAGGATTGCACAGTTTAAGAACAGACAGATTAAAATGAGCTTGACTCAACAACAGTCAAAAAAATATTCTTCATAGTAGTAAGTTACTGTGACTGATCCCTTGCTAATTGCTGATTAATCATGCAACTTGTAAAGTCTGTCTTGTTGCTTGTCCYGAGGTAACTATTCATAGAAGCTTCTGTGTTAAAACATAGAAGATAAATAAAAAGGATATTAAAAGTAATGCAAAACACACTCCATTACAACTAGTGTTTATTAAAAATACAGTGGACAAAAAAGCAAGCCTCCAAAAAGTAGTCAGTTCATCAACATATATTACACCATGGCCCACCCAGCACCATAGAAACAGAGTGCTCTCAACCCATTTCTCTCACAAAATGTTGATTCATGATTGTTTCATTACCTATAAATGTGCATAGTTTAAAGACTTGATAATGTAACATGAGCATAAAATGGCACCAAAGTCAGTTTGCCCTGCACTTCCAGTCACTCTCAAACTAAGGAAGCAGTGAAATGTGCGTAAGGAGCGAGATGTGCGTGGTGGTTGTGTGTGTTCTCAGTAGTCCCTGGTATGGCCCTGAGTCCTTTGTGTGAGCTTTACAGCGTGACAGCAAACTTCTTAGAAGCCAAAGAATCATATGCCCAAAGCATTGGTTTATTACTACCGAGTACATTGAGTTTCCTTTTATTTTCAAAATCAGCTAGAGCCTGGGGGAAGGCCAGGAGGGCAGGGTGTGTTGTGTGTAGTGARAGGAGGTAAGTGCTTGTGTAAGTCAGTCAACTTAGCAGGTTACACRTGTGCTTCTTTTTCCTGGCACTTAGTTTCCACGCTGAGCTAAGGAAACTTTTGTGCTACGGGCAGAGCAGTTCCACAGACAAACTCAGTCTCTTTTATTTGCCATTGTTGGTGTCAGCATGGCAGTGCTGGGTACACTCCTRGGAATGACAGGGAGTCAAGACTGTAACAATGAATGTAGATTGTCCTGGTTCTGCCCAGGACCTGGTTAATTTTTGCAGGAGCCAGRAGGGGGCATGGCTAGGAGCATGGGGAGGTTATTCTGGGGCCCAGGGAAGGAGTATCTTCCACTAAGGGAGAGGTCAGGTAGTGCCTGTGCCCTGTTACTCGAGCTGTTACTGTTCATTTCCTTATGCCATTGCTGTCTCCAGTACATTGTTCTTATCTGAACCCATGATTTTTATCCACTGTGCCACCAATTCTCCTGTCCAGCTGCGCCACAGGGAGGAAGGAGTGAGAATGCAGTGGAACATTAATGGGGAAATACCAATCCTAAACCAAATCAATGTACTGAGCTGATGGAGCTTGGGCATCAAGCWTTCCAGATTCCTTTCCCTTTCAGCTGTAGTTGCTATATCTGTATGTACCTTGTATCACAGTGACAACAAATAATCAACTCCCCTGCAACGGAAATAATGTTTTTTTGTGGCAGCTGGTGTATGAGATTTGTGAAGGATCTGTAGTAAAGCCTATTGCCGCCTCATCTTAGACCTGTGCTTACTTTAAGTGAGCAGGATGTGCGTGGCAGTGTGGTGTGCTCACAATACTTTAACCTTATTTCATGAGAGGCAGCTACTTSCAAAGCTAAAGATGCTTTTTTTTGTAGCATCTTTGACCTTATTAGAGTTGACTTCAACCCTGTGCGTATGGAGTGAGCACCCTGAATCATGTGCAACTTCACATCAGCCATAAGCAGCAGGAAACCAGTAATACCCTGTTTAGAGTACTTAACATTTTAAAAGCATCCATCAATATTAACAAGAGTGTTAAGTAATTTCTTATCTAGGAAAGTTAATTACCAAAGCTAATTAATGCTACATAACTGTGGCCACTGCTACATTTATGGGGACACTTAAGTTCTCCAAGGCTAGAAGACCTCATGAAAAGCAAATTAGAGAAACATGCAGTAAAACACTCTGGCAGAGGCAACGGCAACTACCTTAATTTTCCAAGTGGTCACTGGTATTAAAGTCTGTTTTATCTGTCAGGACTATGCAGACTGCTGGTTACTTGGAGCTGCACTGTAGCATTAAAAATTTGTAGTCTTCTAGGGCTTGGTATGACATCTCTTTCTAAAATCAGGGAGAGCTTAATACTTCCGTGCATGGCAAAATTAATCCCTTAAACATGCAGACAGGGCATCCATGTCCAGTGCAAGGTCAAAATGCTGGAACATGCTTCTAACATTGTAAAACGTATCTTTCAGATCTCAGATCAGCAAAATAATTCTTCCACACAGAAATCCTGKTTTTGCATCATGTTTTACAGAGCACCCAAGGCAGAAAACTGGGCAGCTGCCATTTTTTTTTCTTTTGAAACTGGTAAGTGGATATTTCCTGCTTGTAGGTGACTCTCTTATGAGGAAAGGATGGTGTAGCTGAGCCTGTTCAGCATCCARAAGAGATGACTGAGAGGGGATCTCTTCAACGTGTATCAGTGTCTGAGGGGGAGATGCCAAGAATACGGTGGTGCTGAGCAATAGGACAACAGGCAGAAACTGATGCACAAGACATTCCACCTGAACTTCTTTAYTCTGCACGTGACTTAGCACTGGAACAGATTGCCCAGAGAACTTGTGGAGGTTTCCTCATGGGAGATATTCCAGTCTGGATGCAATCCCATGTGGTCTGGGTGCTTGAGCAGGGAGATTGATGACCTACTGTTGTCCTTTCCAACCTTACCCATTCTGGAATTCTTTGATTCTGTGAAGGGAAGCGGTAACACTGCAAAGGGATGGGAGTTGCCCCTTGACCCTGACTGTTCCATATTCATAATCTCTGCTGTATGGTGAAGTTCAGCAGCTGTGCTCTTCTGTTATCCTCTAAATTCAACAAAGGAGGTCAGGAGAAAAATGGACGGACACAATTCTGAAATCTTAATCCTTGACTTAAAAATAGTTGCCAAATATTGCACTTTCAGCAGTTGCTTCATTTCCAGAGCTCACAGTTGTATGGCATGATGACAGCAGGTGTATTTCACAGCACAAAGGCAAGAAAACAAAAACAAAACCCAAAAACCTCTGTGGTATCTTTCCTCACTCTGACATGAAATGGAGATATTGGCAGAGTGGAGAAGTCTGTCCTCTAGAAAACACACGTGGTTTTTAAAAGGGGTAAGTGGCTCTGCTGCTCACCCAGCAGTGAATTGACAGAGTAAGGCAATGCTGGAGACATGGCAATGCTGTACTGTACACATCTGCTGAGGYCTCCAAGCCCACTAGCTGAGCAGAAGGACTTCTGTCAGAGGCTGAACAGGTGCAATGGTCACTTGGAGGGCTGGAGGTATCTGGATATTATTTAGACCCTTGAGAAGTCTCCCCTCTGCCCACCTGTCTTACTCAGCAGCTTCAGCTCTTGGATGATGATGTCATGTGTGACTGCTTTGCACATGTCGTACACAGTCAGTGCAGCCAGGCTGGCAGCTGTGAGAGCCTCCATCTCCACCCCTGTCCTCCCCCAGCTCTGACAGGAGCTGCGAATCACCACTGCATGCCTGGCCTCATCCAAGCTCAGAGACACCTCAACATGGTGCAAGGGGATGTTGTGACACAAAGGGATCAGCTGGCTGGTCAGCTTGGCCCCCTGAATTCCTGCAATTTGGGCTACTGCCAGCACATCCCCTTTCTTCATCTGGTTTTGCCTCACCATCCTGAATGCCTTCTCACCCAGGAGGACCACGGCACCAGCAACAGCACTTCTTCTGGAATCTGGCTTCCCTCCAACATCAACCATTGYGGCCCGTCCTTCGTCATCAGTGTGAGTCAAGCTGTCAGAGGCACGAGGAACCTTGGTGCAAGATCCCGAATCCCTGGTATGGAATTGAGATCCTGAATGTGCCTCTTTGGACTGACAGTCCACAGAAACTTGGCCAACAGAAGCATCAAGGCACTTTGCATCAAATGTGGAGCTTGCATCCTTCTGGAAGACACAGTAGCCTCGGAGCTGGGTTTGTAGAATTTCTGTTGCTGTATGCCCCTGTTTCTCTGTGTGAGATCCTGGCAGGAAAAGTTGTCCTATAAGCTTATTTTTCATTGATGCTTTTCTCTTTTGTTTGGGTAAACTTGCTCTCAAAGTCAGCCAGTGGCTAAATGTGTGGCCCCACTGTTTTAAATTTGGGGGGTTCTGTGGGGCATCTTGGCACAGTGGGAATGACATCAATGCAGRCTCTGGGGAAAAAAACAAAAAGTAACATGAGAAGAACATCTTACAGACTGGAAAGCTGAGCTGCCTGTAGCAGCTGAGAACCCTGTCMGAGCATTGCTTGGGACTTCCTGTGCTGCAAAAACCTCAATAAACCCGCAAACATCCACCTTTTATCCTGTGGTTCTTTCTCTTCTCTCTGATCAGTTCCCTACATTTCCGGGTTTGCTATTACAAGCCTCAAGACTCAGAACATGCATTTCAAGGTCCCTGACAAAAAGAAACATCTCGCTTTCAAAAAGTATCAATGCCTTTTGAGAAACAGCAACCAAGAAAGCTTATAGGACTATTAGTTCTGAAGAAGAGTGAGTCACAGCAACTCAGCATCCATTTGGGACCATCCCCAGCACCACCCTTCTTGCAAAAGCCTGGCAGGGTTAATAGGAAATTCTTACATTCAGATTCTCAACTCTGCCTTTCCAAACACCACTGTCCCAGCATAGGTGGCTGCACTTCCTCCTTTCATCTCCTTCTRCAGGGCAGGGTCATGCCAGCACTTGAGGACAGCAGGGACCAGAAGCACCGCAACTGCACTGTCTACAAGCTCAGAGGGTGCTGGGAACCTCTCGTAACATTGCCAGCTCTTAACACGCTAATGACAGCTGAAGTTTAAGCACTGGAAAAACCACAGTCCTCTCACTGACAGATAGATTTTAAATCTACTCAGAAGCATGTTCCAAGTTGAGCTGGCAGAGCTCCCAGCTGGCAGAGAGGTAGTAAGCCCTCCTGCCCCTTTTCACCATTTAATCCTTTGGTTTTGGCATTTGCACTGGGCTAARTGCCAAGTGTGAAGACAGAAGAAGCCTCTTTCACATTAAAATGAATAAAATGTTTTGTAAGTAAAGAAAGCAGTAAAGAGGTATGTGGCTAAGCCCTGGTTTAACAGCACCATTGATAAGCATGTTTCTCTTTTTGAACCTCCTCCCCTCTCTGCTCTGAGAAATGTGGAATTAGGTTGTGGTCAATAACCTCCTTTGGTACCTCCTTTTCAGTCTATCCACAGGTGCATCAAAGCTTCCTGCCCCTCTGCATATTGCTGAGCTATCTCTGCTGCTCAAAGCTACAGGAATCGCCTTAGACTGTCCACATGACAGTAACAGGCACACTGTGGACAAAGGTCTGGTTGTACTCCCCCCTTTTTTTAAAAACAAATCCACCAAACTCTTCCTTGTTAGTCCCAGCCTCTGCTAAAACGAGACTGATGTACTTAGCATCTTTTTCATCCAGAGWAGCCTCCAAACATGGGTCTGAAAGTACTTCCAATTCCTGAAGCTTAAATCAACCACAGATTTCATGACTTTAATCACTGCAATAACCTAAATTCAGGCAAATGCCTTTTTTCATCTACAGCTGATGGCCTATCCACAAAAATTAAGATTCCTGTAAATCTGAAGGCTTATGTTAACCTCAGAGGAATTGGATTAAATGGACATAAATGTACTGAGTGCAACATTGCTTTATTTTAGAAGAGCACAGATAATCATTTTTCTTATTCCTCTTCTCTTACTCTCTCTTTTCATAGTGGGGCCTAACCTGAATACTCCTCTTGAAATCTGGGAACTCCAAGTACTCTGTTCTTCTGGATTCTTAGATTAGCTTTAAAGCTAAGCTAAACCCCGTAAAAGTGTCTTGTTTTCAGGAGAAGCCAGACTGCAAAGGCAGACAAGTACTTCCTTCCACAGGGTAAACACACGTGGGTGGGAGCAGGGGGAGAAGTTTGSTCAAGTAGAGTGGGACGTAAACAGACAGCAAGAATCTGTAATGAGTGCAAAGCATCTCTGCTTTTCTGAATAACCTACACTTCTTGAAGTTGTACTTAGTCATCTCTATTTGCACCCAAATTGTTCATCTACCTACAAAAAGAATAGATAATGGCTTTCTACTGCACCATATATTGAAACCATCTGACAAATTCCATCTCCTTATATCTTATTACTGCACCTCAAGTTTAATTTTGTCTGCTTCCAACTAGCACAGTCTCAGGGGGAGAAAAAAAGGCCGGAGAAACTTAAATTAATGAAGAAATTCCCATAACTGAAGTGAACCCAGGAGAAGAAGAACCTGCCAAAAGGAATATTTTGATTAAGGGAAATAAGATACAAACCATATAGCAAAGGATTGGACAACAGCAGTGCAGAGAAGATGCCAGGTTTGGCTTACTGGGTCTAGCAAAACCAATTAGYGATTTCCACAGCATTCATTAAATTTCATTAAATTAATTCCATACACACACTCCCCCACTGATTGCTTGCATGCCATCATTATTTGAAGTTTGTAAGTAATTCAAAACATAATTAGGAAATCTCCTAATGATTCTTCGTGTGTCACAGTGGGAAACTCTCCACTCATCTCCAGTCTCTCCACTGATGCAGTGACTGCCAGAAGTCAGTCTCAAAGGGACATGAAGAAGCTGAAGGAAGGGGACCTGGACAGGCTGCCTCTTTCACTGCATGTCAGACAATGTTAGAACACTTTTCAAAAGGAAATCTGATTGATCTGATCTCTAGATATCCAAACATTGCTATGAATACTAACTTTGGAGTGTGGGAATTCTTTCAAAGGCAACTTGAAAATTTTTGTAGGTCCCAGTGAGCTGTCAAGAGTTTAATGTACTATTTTTCATCTTAAAAAAACCCAAACCAAATAAAATTTTTTCCTCATGCAGCAAGTCAATACACACTTGAAACAAAAGGTCCTGCTTACCCTTTTTCTGGAACACAATGCAGCAGTGGCCAAATACAAGAGAGCAAAAGCAAACCCAAAAAGCCAATCTCACACCAGTCAACATCGAAAATTATGGACCTTTAAAGCGGGCACCAAATGAAAAACATCCCCAGTGAAGACCTATTTCAAAGACCTCTGTGGATTCTATTTCCTAATAAAGGCAACAAAAGTACAATCCCTAGGGGTCTGGTTTAAAAACAGAGTACTTGTTATTATATCACCTATTGCAAAGACCTGCAAATTAATGAATGTTCCCCTCCCAAGGGTACCTGTTTTAAAACCTATATTTTAAGCTGCCCAGCAGCTAACATGTTCCAAAACATCAAGGGGAGGAATAGAGTTTGTATTAGAAACATAATGTTCAAGCCTTGTACCCTTATTTTGTTTTTTTTTTTTTCCCCATTCCTTGTTGGCAAGGAACAACAAAACATCTTGCAATTAATCTTACAAAGCCAACTCTTGCAACCATTTCTTGAAGTCTTTGGAAAGATAGCTATCTTACAGAACAGGGAAACATAGGCATGGAGTAGGTAAAATCACACTGAAGGATATACTAAAAAATCAGTAAAAGTACCCCAGCAGTGCCACATCACTCATAAGCAGAACTTCAGGCAGAAGGGAGAGTTAGCAAACATCCTAAATAGACACTAGAAGAAAAGAAAGGCTCTTGCTTCATAGGTGTCACATGGTTATGTTCTGAGACTTTACATCAATAAGAGGCAATTTCAAAAGAATGATGGCTCACWTCTCAGATTCTGAAGAAGTAGTGAGGTAGGAACACTTGCATTTCTGTCAGGTTGCTGGCTATATAGATTATAAAAAAGTTGACTCTCTTAATCCATGGTTAAAAATTCATTCTGCATCCTTAGAATATCCTGCCATATTTATATGGCAATATGGTCAAAACTCACCCCTAACTGTCTTACAAGTAACTATACTGTTCTTCTTAAGTATAAAGGAAGCTGATAGGAAATAAGGTAGGCAAGTTGATTATCCCTTTGGAAAATGTAACAAACTGCCATAATTAGAGAAAACAAAACCAGCACTATCAATTGGAAAACTGAGTAAGGCTTGGAAGGGACATTAAACCTTTCTCCCTCTTCCGCTTCAGCATGTTAATTATAATTGGTTAATTAAGAAGCCCATTTCTTTGCCTAAACCTAAGGCAGAACCACAAGCTAATCTTAAAAGCCCAATCTACTCTGCTCCCACAAAGACAGAAATGGAACAAAATCATTGTATTTTTTACGTACTGATTTGTCACCCACCAATCAGGATCATTGGCCGGTTTTTCATCTGGGAAATGTTAAACATGCCTAGAAATAAAATAAGGAACACATAAAAATCCTGGCTTTTTAGGCTTTAAGTCATGCATGTGCTTTACATATTTAGTTTTCTGTTCTTCACAGTGCAACCTGCATGGTACGAAAAACAAAGCTCAGTAAAGACCAAGGGAACTGGAGGAGGAGCAATCTAGAGTGGTATTGTTGAAAACTATAGCAGCYGAAGTCTCCAGGCATCCAGCTGCTATGGGACTATCACACTGTAGAACTCTTTCCCAGAAAGCTTGCTATAATGTGAATTACAGTCTACCTACTAWAGGATTCAAACAGTTTGAGATTATCTTGTCTCTAGCAATGGTATTTGATTGTAGTAGTTCTACAGATAAGCAGTTAATAAGTGTTCCAGTTTAAAGAAGTTCTATCACAGAAAAACCCAGGGACAATACTGAGGTTAACACAAACTGGGAGAAGAGAGACAATGCTAAGTAAATGCTGCTGATGGCAAAATGCCTTTAGTAGACTCTTCCACAGCTACACTCTGCTTTCCCAAACCAGAAATTCATAAATAAATGATCTACAAATAAAGGAACCCCTTTAATAAAGGAATCCACCCACTCCTTCCCTTAGGTAACTATTTTAACTGGGTCAAACCAATGTATTTTGCAACTTAGTCTATGCTCAGATGTAAAAGCTACCTTCAAATTTGTTTCACACGTTAGGAAAAAAGGAGAAAACTTAGTGTTATTAATCTGTCAGAATCTGAAAAAAAAAAAAAAGGTCCAGAGCATATTTTTAGGGGACTAACCCACGATCACAAAGCCAGTTCATGTACAAGAGGCCAGCATTCCCAGCTGGAGCCAGATTACAAAAATACAGTTAGGTTCAGATGTGAATGTTTATATCAATATAAATTCAGAAAAGATTAATACAGCCTGAGGATGTGACTGCATCATTGTGGACCTTGTGTCATGACCTTATGCAGAGCATTAGATGACCTTATGCAGAGCACTAGATGAGTGCCTACAAATTCCTGTACACTGAAAAAGAGATTTGTCACTTCTAGAAACATGTTAATGGATTGACAGCTCAGTTTAGTCTGAGTACTTCTTTTACAGCAAACTAATTTAGAAAAAGAAGAGGGATCCAGTACAACTACTTAGCTTTACACTTTGCTGTTGCTGTCATGAGCAGTGGTATTCACATCTATTTGAGAACAAAAGTCATTCTGAAACTCTTTCAGACAGTCTGGATTCTAACTCTCATGGAAGATTACAAGTTTTCCCTATCACTGCTGTTGCTATTATTTCTCAAGAACAATGAACATACCAGCATGCTGTTTCTTTTTTCTTCCCACTGCTGCTCCAATGATTTGAATCAACTCTTCCTCTGAGGCACCCGACCGTAGGTGATCCCTCAAGGACACTTCAGAATTCCCAAAAAGGCACACCTGAAGCCAACCCAGGGAAGCAGAAGAGAAGAAATGAGAAAGAATAAAATAAATCACTTTTACAAGTATTTTGTACTAATCTCAGAGTGAAGAGCTTTGGAGAGAAGGGAACATTTACAGAGATTATTTTCTTTACCTCTCCTCATGTGCACGCAGACAGCCTAGGATGTTTATGCAGCCTAAGCTCGTTGGGCCTTCAGGCTGCCTCGGTCATCTGACATTAGGCAGCAGCACAGCTGTTGTCAGTATCAGGTGACAATGCATAAGTGCCAATTTTTAATTGAAAACTTTAATTTTCCCCCAGAAACTGCCAGTTTCAACGTGGCAGGAAATGGTTATCCCTCCTTGTTCTACAGTCGTTGAACAAATGTACAGGCTACTCTTGAAGGAGAAGAGTTACAAGTTGTTTGGGAAACAAGACAGGATCCTTGTGGAATGCAAAAGCCAAGCCCTCACAGCTGCTTGGATCCTTTTTTAATGGGAAATCATCTGCTTGTCATATGTTTAAGATGATTTTGAATCAAAGATTAGAATAAATGTTTATGTTTATTGGCCCTGCAATCATGTTTTACAGCTAAAGTTAACTATGGTAGCAAAACAGAGAAACCGAAAAAAGGTGATGCAACATTTCCCTAAGAGCCTGACAAGACGGAACAAGAATACATACAGGATAAATAAACAGGAATTAGCTGGTRATAATTATGAGTCTTCACATCCCAGTTACTTTAATGGGATGAATTTCAATACTATGTTCACTGTATGAAATCAAAGAGAATCCTGTTTCACTACCAACCTTTAGGTTCCCATCTGCTGTTATCCTCAGCCGATTGCAGGAYCCACAGAAGTGCTCTGACATGGAGGTGATAAAGCTGATTTGTCCCTGGAAATGTGGCACCTTATAACTCTACAGAAATGGAGACAAGAAAAGAGTCACATACAGACTCCTAATTTTTATAGCTCTACTTGAAGACCAGAAGACATTCTAACATAGATTTTCTTCAGCCCTAAGATAACATAGAAACAAAACAAAAACAAAATAAAACAAAATCAGTTTTATCAGGTGTTCCAGTCTATTCTGTCCTGTTTCTGGAAATTCCCAAACTTCTTAAATACTTGCTCTTGTAGTTATCAACTAACAGGGGATGCCAGTAGGCAGCATGATACTCAGGCAGCCATGAGCTAGAAATCCCCATGTGACACTGTACACTCTAAAGCAATAGTTTTTTTTTTTTTTTATGAACAACTGTTCCATCAGGATTGTTAATGTGGAGATATAGGCTAACAAAAGTTTCAAAAGCTGTAAACAYAGGATACAGGCCTGGCATTCTTTATATCTGACACACATCTAGAAAACACTTTGTAAAGGTAAACACTAGCACTTAATGCACATTAAATCTCATGCAGGCCGCTTGATCAAAACCCAAGAGTTACTACATGGAGTATTTTTTACTTGGATGTCAGATATYAATGCTGAACTTGGGACAATTTGGGGATTTGGGGCAGGGGAGGAATGGGGGCACATTTCACATGTTCTTTGTCCAATCCCACCTTGGCTGTGCTGGAAGTTTCACAGGGTAATTTCTCCAATTCAGGCCATCGCTGTTTAATTGTATCAAGCATTTCTTTGTAGCTCACCATCTTCTTGAAGTTCCATTTATTACCTAGAATTAAGAAAATCAGCCTAACTTTAGACTGTGGATTTTATTTTCTTAATTAGCAGAGAATCACCTTCACATTCTCCATAAATCTCACTTTAGCCAAAAGTGTGCCAGCCCCAACTTATCCTTCTACAGCTTATCTAGGGAAGCAGATAAGCTGCAAAAGATACAACATAGAATTCAGGCAATTCCTAATTCCCTAAAAGAGCTCATCAGCCCCTCCAGAGACAAGCTCACTTCTGTCCAACAAGAATCTCAGAGCAGGAGTACTTACCATCAAAGGGCATGTACTCTATGAACCGCACATCAAGGGGCAGATCCTTTGTAAAATCCACAAAGTCCAGCACTTCATCATCATTGAAGCCTCGCATCACCACACAGTTCACCTGTGGGTAAAGCACACACCTGAAATTTATGAGGGGAGCAAGACTTTCTTCCCACTTACACAAGGTTTCATAGTCCTTGCAGAAGGCAAAATAGATAGAAATAACTCTTTTTTTCTTTTTTTTGGAAGAAAAATGATGAGAGAAGTTGGCAGGATTGCAGTGGTATGGATAATAATTTCTGCCTAACTTGTCTAAGTTTTTACATCCAACCTAACTGTTTAGGTTGTTGAACAACCTAAAGTTGTTCAAGTTGTCTTGCTACATCGAAAACTAATATAAAAGCTAGGTAACACAGACACTGTCTTACCCATCTAAGGTATGGCTGCTTTTACTGTTTAAAATGACAACTCCACTCTCCAGTTCTACATTGTATGGATTCGGTAGAAGTACTGGCAAGTTACCTTCCACAGCACTCTCTAGGGCATATCACAGATACATTCCCTGGACAAGGAGTGTTCACAGCACACTCCATAACCACAGGTTACAGCATAACTACCTCTGCCTTCCTCCAAAAGAGAGGTTAACACTGAATTTTCCATAGACTCYTCATAAGCAATATTTACATTGGAGCCTCATGCCCTCTGTAAAAAACAACAGAAAGCTGTGGAGTTGCTAAAACACTTCTGTTAGCAAAGGCTGCCTTGTATGTCCAAACATCATGGACCACAGTTTTTAAGAGTTTTCAGGAAAGCTTAAAACCTAGTTTAATTTCAGAGGGTTTTCACAGCTCTATAGCCAAAGCTGCTTATACATAACAGAACTTCCAAAGAACTGGTGAAACTGAAAGGCACTACACTGAAAGGAACTACAAGTGCAGAACTACAAACAGCTGAGTTAGGGTGAAGTTCCAAGTGAAGCTGGTCTACCTGCACCCTCTAACTTGCTTTCCCTCTCACACTGCCTCTCAAAATAATCTGCTCTAAGAAGCTGAAAGAGAACAAAACAGGAGAAAATTAATGTCTTTTTGCAGGTTAGCTCCTGCCTGTTAACTGCCTTGGCCAGGCYCACAGGTGGGTCAGACAAGTGCCAATTCAATAGAAAGGGCAGGGGGAGCCAAGTACACAGCAGGGGCATCCTGTAGTGAC
Source organism: Malurus melanocephalus (assembly GCF_030028575.1). NCBI lineage: Eukaryota > Metazoa > Chordata > Aves > Passeriformes > Maluridae > Malurus > Malurus melanocephalus. The sequence continues at coordinate 5,397,205 of NW_026623237.1, forward strand.
ACAATCAGTAGGCTGAGGGMAATAAACCTGCACCCTCAGCTGCACAAGGAGATGACATGAATTGTTCTTGTTACTTCTTGATGTGATCTTCAATTTTTTCTCCAGTTTCATTAAAAATTATTCATGGGGTGGGGTGGGAGGTGAGATGGAATATAATTAATTCCTTATCAGGGGATCTGCATGTATGGTAAAACACAACAGTTTCAGAGTAAATAAACACTGGTTTTACCTTAACAGGACAGTAGCCAAGTTCAGTAGCTTTGTGGATTCCTTCCATTACCTTATGAAAGCCTAGGATACAAAAAGAGTGAAAAACAATCTTTATTGTTTAAAAGCAAAATGCAAAAGGAGGTTATTAAGTACAAGACAAAAAGATGACAAATAAAAACCATTCTGATTCAGTATACAGGGCTGCAAGTAAGAAAAGCTGCAAATAATGAGATTTTAATTATACTCCCACCATAAGCCCAAACACTACCAGTGTTACTGTGCTCAAGTTATTGAGATCAGTATTTATCTGGTATTGAAGCAATGATACTGGTATGGTTTTTTACATCATTAGATATCTATGTATTATTAACATGATTCTCCACTTCCCTGAAAGTCCCTTTCCTTGTGTTACATTCTTCTTAAAGGGAGTGGAAAGAATTTGTGAACTTTCTTCAGATGAAATGAAAAAAGAATAATAAATTAATGTTTATTTTACAGTAATGGCTCATGTCTTTGCTACAATGGCAGAATTTCATTGTTCTGAATCAGACAGCAATGGTACTAAGAGATTTTTAAAAGGAATTTTCTAAAGTACATTTGGGGTGAAGTGTGTTTAGGAACAAACAAAAGGCCCTTGATTCCCTGTTCAAACCTGGCTACAGATGTAATTGGCTTCCCAAAGCTACTGACTATCCATTAGTCAGAAGATCAGAGGCAGCATTTTTCAGGATCATCATTACTATGACCAAACATGGGAAATTAGTGAACAAAATGTGGCAGAGATTAGAGCATTCAGGAAGGCAGTTCAYTTGACCTTTGACCCTCAAAAACAAATGAAAGGTATCAAAAACTACAGACTTCAAGGAACSAAGTGCCCAGTTTCTTCCTACCATTTTGTGTGGCCTACACCTACCAGATGCTCTCAAACACAAGTATATATTTAATTTAGAGCAAGTATCTTTGCCCCTACACATACCTCTTAAAGCTGGAAGAAAAATAAAGCAACAACGCAGTTTTAGAATTCCAAAGTCATTTAGGAAAGTCTCTTAATGATCTCATTCAAACCACTCCTTCTGTCAACTTCATTTAAAGTTAAGACCTTTCATGAAGGCATCAATTTCATAGTTGGCATATTATTCCCTCCCTGCCACACTCAGCAGCTGGCAGAAAACAAAGGGRAGCAAGGATGGGACAGTAAACTCCTGAGCTCTGGACACACATTTCTGRCGAGTAGGGGTGCTCAACTGCTCACTTCATGTTTGTGAATGCCTCTTCTACCCGGGCACATTCTAGACTAAGTTCCATTCCCAATCTGCAAGTGAAACTTGGGTATATGAGACCAAATACTTTGTGAGACTAAGCTCCTTCTTCCAAAGCTGTAATATTCAGCAGCAAATACTCTACACATGCTAATAAAAGAGCAGTATAGTTCAGAAGTTTGTGCTGACAATCCCCATGCTGCTCCTAGTCATGTTTGTCTGCACAGGTCCATCATCCTCCTTTCCCTATGATCTACCAGATTGTCTAGTGAAGAGATCATAACTTCATTACTCTGTAGGTGCTTTAGCAGAAAAAAGCAGCAACTCAATAGCATTCTGTGCATACTTAATATTAGCTGCATTCAAAATCAGAGAAAGAGAAAAGGAAAGAGACAAAAATTTCACATCACTGCTCTCTGGCTAGTAAAGATACCATAATGCATGGACACAAAAAAGGAGAAGATACAATTATTTAATAAGCCAGTTCTAATGCTAGTCGTGGCTGCAAAAAGAGTGGTGAAGAGCAAACAGAAGACAATGAAATAATGCTTGTAAGCAACTGTTTGAAGCCATGGCTTGTCACCCTTCTCAATCACCACCTAATTGTGCATGTGCCCAAGAAGTTTGCAGCATCTGTGGGATATCTCATTCTGATTAAGCAAGACTGCAGGTGGAATATGGGAAGAGAGATAATATACTGCTCTAAGCACAGTCCATAGCCACAAATGGGATCAAAAAGCTCTGCAACTGCTCAGAAAATCTTATGTCTGACCTCAGCATTACAGAAAGAAGAAACTCAATGTAACTAAAAAGGGCAGCAAGCAACCACTCCTCCTCTTTCACCCAGTGAAAAATGTCAATATTTTCATCATATTTGATTTCTTCTGAAATCAGAACTTTAGCCAGCTTTATAGTACAGAGAACTTTAGAGCCRTCCAGAAAAATCCTATGTGGAACAAAACTTCCCAGCATATAATCTTTACAGGAAAAAAGGCTTCAAGCCTATATTTAATGTTACAATTACAGTACATCATTACCTCAGTTTCCTTATATGAAACAAAAAAAAAGGACAAGCCATGAAACAGGTTAGACTGGCTATCTGCATGAAAGCATTTTTCATTTGTTCATCCCTTAGAATGTGGCAGATTGGGAAGCAGAAATATYACGAAACTTTAAAGTACTTTCACACATCAGTGAAATCTCTGATGATCTCACAGTCATTYTGTCCATCCTAATCATTTGCAAGAACAGATGTGATACAGGGCAACTGCACCAAAGATACATATTTGCTGCATCTTCTTAAAACTCTTGACTTTCCAGCAAAACAAAAAAAATGATCCCAAGTTGCTCAGGTTCCTGGCAAACTCCATAATCAGATGCCACCTTTACTTTCCAGAGAAGTTATCAGCCTGTACGAGTCCAAGGCCAGGAATCCCTCTCACCTTAACAAAGCTATATCTTGTTGCCTCTGGAACTGCCACAGGAGACAGGGTAGGGCAGGCACTCTATTCTCTGCTCATTCCATACTTGGAAACCTCCTATTAAATAAAAACCCTCAAAAAAAAGAAAAAAAAAAAAAAAAAAGGAAAAAAAAAGAAAAAAAAGGAAAGTATTTTTACATAATTTCAGCCTTCAACCTTAACAAAAGAAAGAAAAAAAACCYAACAACCAAATTCAATGCTACTGTTTTTACCTGATTTCTGCTTAGAAAAAAGTATCTATGATTTAGAGACCTTTTTCTCCTCTTTAAAAATATTGAGTAATAGAAACTTCCTTGTTTGTTGTCTATGCTGTTCAGTTAAGCAATTTCTCACTTTTAAAGAAAAGAGAATATTTATGTAAATAAAAATTACATTCATTCCCTAGTAGCTTTTAGTTTACTATATAAGCAGCACATTTCTAACAGCTTCTAATCAGATATGAAGATGTGTGGCCTTATAATTCAGGAAGCTGGAGGCTCAAGTTTGCCCCTTCAGTAGCAGAAGAAGGGCTTGTTCCTACTGAATGTCACAAACCAGGTAATATGCAAACACAGAGAGCAGAAGGAAAGAGCACAGTCAACACTTGGTTGTGATTGGATACTCCCAGATACCACTATGGGAGCCAACTGTGCCATGACACAACCAGATTAATGCAATAGCACACACAGGAAGGGCAAGGCTCCAGTCAGATTTATGATAGGAACTGATTTCTACACCATGACACAGAAACCTGAAGTAGTGCTCCCATAGAGACTGTTGACAAGGACACCTTTCCACACCTGCCAGCAGAACTTTGATAGCAGTGATTCAAACACTGGCATTACTTCTCACAGCTTTCCAGATTCCTACAGTCCTTTCCCTTCATCTAGCTGAGGCTGTTGCACCATCTGGTGGCTACTTAGAAGTTTTGCCAGATTTAGAATGATCAGCTTCAGGATTAATTTAAACAAGGATCTGTAACACTGGGCATATCCAAGCATTTTTGAAATTTATCTGGAATTACTTGCTCAGTAGGAGAGAAATTACAAAGCCAGTAGTCCTCCTCAAATTACCTCAGGCATGGTTTATGTTTATTCCTATGAAAAAGTAGTGGATATGGAACATCACTAACCACAAGTGAGAGAGACCTCTGCTAGCACACCCCAAACATAACTTCCAGAAACTGCCACTRTTCATGACAAGAAGTTCAGTTCTTGCAGCAGCTTTGTCCCCAGATACTATAGCAGGAACATGTGGGTTTTTTGAGCAGTACTAAAGAAGAGCAGCACACAAGACAAATACAAGATTTGATCGAGAGTCCTCTTGAGATCTATGACTAATCATTCATAGACTATATAACTAACTGAGCTGAGTTGAGTATCCTCTATCAACTCCAATRAAAGGGGCTCTGTCTGCCTAAGCATTGTCAAAAGAAAGAAGAAGTCACTCTTAAATAAGCTAGTATAGACTGCCTTTCCTAGCCTCAAAATTACAGCAATTAATTTCCCTCCCAAAGTAACTGAGTGCAAAAGATATAGCAAACATTTCACAACATTCCTGCAAGTATTAACACAGTTGCCTTAGAAGACAAGTTTGTACCTTTCCTTCGGACAATGAACTCAAATTTAGCTGGCACCAAAGTGTCCAGGCTAATATTAATGGCATTCAGTCCTGCCTCCTTCAGTCGGGGCAGCAGTCTGGTTAAGTTGATCCCATTGGTTGTGACAGCAATGGTTTTCAGCCCTTCTAGCTTGTACAGTTGACCTAGGAAATAAAAAGTAAAAGAACACTTTAAAGAAGTAGGTAAACTACACAAAAGAGGTAAGTTACACAAAAGATCCATAAGATTTGTGAAACAAAGAAAGAAGAACACTTTTTGTGATACTTTGGTGTGAGGAAAATGTGGACACTTCAGTGCTTCAGCCATCTTCCAGCTGTAGGAGTTTAAGAGACCAATTCTAGCAAAAATCCATWTCAAAAGGTATGAGAGACAGCAGTTTATTGCAAGCAAAACTGGTGATAAAGTTTTGTTTTATTAAAATGGACACTAATTTTGTTCCTCAGAATACTCTTTCTCAGAGTAAATACCTACTTTACTGTTGAAAGGCAGTCCCTGATTTTGTGTACTTTCTTTTCCTCATCTACCTTTGCAAACTGAATTTTATGTTCTGCAATAATAATAAGCGGCAAGCCAGCACTTTCACAACTGACACGTGACCTAACWGTTTATTTAGTAACTTCTATCCTACAATGCTTTACCAAAAACCAGTTCTATCCCAGAAGTAGCTGCCAGCAGCAGTGACTTTAAACTACTGAAAGAAATACCACATGCAGTCCTAACTAAACAGAAAAAGGTCAACATATTAGACTATTACAGAGAATCCAAAGGAACAAAACACTTGCACTTGACAACTGAAATATTTCCATTACCAGTGGTAGCTTGGCCAACTGGAGAGCACTTACGCAAGACGCTAAAAGCTGGCTAACAAAAGAAAACAGTGTAAGAAACAGTTAATGTAATGAAATTAAGATTTTAGAAAAGAGCTGCCCCCTCAGAAGTCAAATGCAGAAATCCTCAGCATACCACATCTCCAAAGAACAGGCTTTCAAACCTCCAGTTATCAGAATACCTGATAAACAACTTGCAGAAGCCACAGCRAAGTAATTTACTTTGTTTTTTCCTCCCTCCCTCATAACCTCCACCCTACCTCCACCCTAATTATTCAAGAAATATTTGAAGAACCCTTACTCTTGAGGCAGCTGTAGTTAGAGCACAAATATTTCATAGTCCCTTTTTACCTCATTATTTTACCTCTATTTGTTCATGTTGATAAGGGCTTTATTTCTGCTTTATCTCATTTCCCAGCYCTTTTCAAAATATTCACCCTAAGCTGAGTTCAGGACTTTGGAACGGGTCAAGCTAGGTCASAGCAAAGATGCTGAAGTTTACAGCAGCAGCATTTTGGAACATAATTGAGAGCTCCATAAAGACATGAGGTTGTAGGGAAAGAGCAATCTTTACTAAGAGAGATTTTCTTCCTGGCCTTCACCTCTTAAAATCCTCCCAAATGACCAAGAATAACCTCCTCCTAGAGGACAAGTGCTACTGGCTCAATTTTGGCAAAGATTATTTAATACTAGCTATCACTAGCATCCTAATCTTCGTGAGAGTAAAAGGATACACACTGCAGCCAGAGGATAGTTTAGGAACATCACTGCTTTTATTTATAGCCTCAGAATGCACAAGATGCTCAGCCTCAGAACAACTGAGAAAAAAAGTCTAGGTGCCATACACACTTCATTGCTAGAAATGTAAAATGCATAAAGGTCTTGAATAAAACTAATGTCATTCTGCAGCCTAAAATAGAAAATTTTTTAAAAAGCAGCTTTAGCTGATTAGGTGAGCACAGGCAGCAGCTGATGTCCATGTACCTTCTTCCTTATCAGACAGGGCAAGATACAGGATGAGGCACTGAAAATACATTAATACATAGGATCACCTGTAGTAACAAACTGGACAGTAGACAACTGTGACAAATTAGAGATGGAGGCTCAACATTAACACCAACTAGTTAAAAAGAACCAGTCAGAACACTCTACTAAGTGTAACCTTCCCATTGTCTTGGGTTTTTTGGTGTGTTGACCTCTAAATTCAAAAGGTATTAAAGAGACTTCATAACTGTGTAACTCTCTTTGTACATGTATTAAATCCTTTTGCTGACCTTTGGTCACTGCTTTAGCACCAATCACCACAAAGGCAACTGACAAAATCTACTAAGTAGAAAAGTCCATAGCATAAAGCTAAAACTTGTAAGTCAAATTCAAGCCATCATGYAAACCATTTTACACTTCCTTTTTCCTTTAGGATCAGGAGCATCTTCTTAAATAGATAAGTTTCTTACATATTCTCCTCCAATCATTTCCTTAACTGCACTTCTGATTGAGTCCAGAAAAGGTGTGTGTATCTCCTAACACATGAACTACCAAGYCTACCCTACATCACTTCACTCTTGAAATGGGTATGTTGCTATAAAAAGTCATCCAATAGTCCATCCTCCAYCCCATGGAAAATTATTTTGTCAGTGCAGATGTGTACTCCTCAGACTATTAATAACRAACAGCTATCACAGAGTTCATATCTGGTGCTTATTTAAACTCTAAGTATCTCAAAGGAGATGGATTCTACATTCCACTATCAGCTGCTTCAGAAAACTCTCAAACATACGTCTTCAGCAGTCCCCAGGACATAATTTAGCTTTCAGCAACTGTTAGATGCTGACTCATAGTTTATGTATGTGCATCCTTTAATGTGGATTTGAAATAATCTAAGGAACTGTAGAAGGTCTCTCAATAGCATGGTCTCCTACAATAGCTTCAAATTACATTTCTTCATTGAAGCAACTAAAAAACTTGAACTTGAGTATTAAAAAATGGTAATAGAAATCCAGCATTAACATTTTTGAGCTTTACTGGTATTTCACAGATCATTTATAGAGTGGAAAAAGGCTTGCTGAAAATAAACCTACCTTAAACCTCAACTCCATTCAGCACCTGAGATACTGTAGCCAGCTTCTCTTAAATCAGCTGGAAAACCAGACTTTATCCCAGACCAAACCAGTACATTRTGCTAAGATGGCTTCAATAAAGATGCTTTATTAAAATTCTGCAGAAGACATTTTTGGCTTGATTTCCCTTCAATGAGTTTTCCCATAGTTATTACATGGATCTATTCAGTTTTGAGACTCTTATCTTGAATCCAGACTGGGGCACTATAGAGTAACACCAAAATCTGAGAAGACCGGAAGTGCTTGTAGACCTAATTCAATAGGCCTTAAAAAAACCCAGGCATATTAATACAAATCCAAGACAGAATGAACTAATGCAACAGCAGAAACATCGTAGCATCCCTTACCTTTACCCCAAGATGACTGTTGTCATCCATTAAAATGACCACTATGAATTTGTCAAAGTTCAGCTGTGAACATGAACATGGGCAGAATAATGAAAATCCAGTAGCTCAAAAAGATCCACTTCTCTCTTTCTAGCACAAAAATAAACCTCTGAGAATTCTACCATTGGAGTAAAGCAAAACAAAAAGATGTTTATCTTTCCAGTACCARTACTTCTGGATTGCAGCAATACAACAATTATGTTGCAGTGGCCTGACTACTCCACTTAGACTGTCAACATCAGAACAGCTGTGTTAAGCGTAAGTCATTGGCTACCACTGATAAATAAAGAATGTGCCTATAACACACTAGGAAAGAAAGTTCTGTGCTGAACTGATGACACTGTTGATTTCAATTTGTTTTCATGCCAACACTATATGCTGAACAGCAAAGTGTTATTGTATTTTAAGCTGCAACCCATTTTATAAATCTGGTTCCCTATTATAGAAGCCAATAATTATATCTATTATCCTTGGAAAGAATCCATTATCTTGAAAGAAACATGTCTCTCGAAAGGTATATAGCTCTCTCAATTCTAAAAATACCTCAAATCCATCACATATGGCCAAATAACCCAAACAATGATATTTCAGAGTTCCAAAATGTTAGTGCAATTTCAGAACTCCTCACAAGCCAGCTCACTCCAGTCACACCCTTTCTAGCTAAAACAGTTTTACAAACAACATTGCTCTGCTGCTTCCTTTGGAAGTAATCTTTTTTGGAAAAGGTCTTCCAAACCCTGAACATAACAGATCAGAGGCAGAAACCARCTGTTTTCTGCACAAAAACTCATTGTATTGATAGGCAATTTCTCTTCTTTCAAGACCTTCACCTTCCACATAAATACTTTCTTATCTCCATACTTAGAAGGCCATATGTCCAGAAACAGACAAGTTCAGTTGTCTACAATACACCAAAATGCACCTGCCTACACAAACCTTGATCCAATACATTGCCACTACACAAATCTACTGAAATTTTCTTAACATATGAGACTTTGGACAAAGAAAAAGAACACCTGACTCAAGGRAAAAGATCCAGGCCATTTAACACAATACAAATCAAAGCAGACAGACTTTTATAATTTACTGAGTAATTTACCTTCCACTGAAGTAATAGTCTTCATCAATAAATGTAAAAACAGAGGTATTCCCACCATTCCTTAATAAACATAAGCAACTGACATTTGTTATCACAGTAAAAAAACAAAACCACAAAAAAACCTGCTCCTAAAAAATCAAAGGGAAAGTTTGTTTTGTTTATAAGCACATACCAATTGTTCCTCCCCAGTGAGGACCTGGTCATATGAATTCTTGGTTTTTCACCCTCAGGCTGCATTATTGCAAGCTACTCTAGTAGATGTTGAATATGAAAACAGTGCTAAGTTTAGCTAGTATAATACAAAAAGACATAAATCCCATCCAAGCAGGAAAAGAGAATTGGAAGTTTTTTGAAAGGTATCTTGCATTTCACAGAGTTGGGAAAAAGCACCATGGCTAAATGTGTAATCATTCTTCAGCTTGCCAGACTGTGTTAATAGACAGTTGTAAGTGCAATTCTTGGATTGACATGCAGCAAGTCAGTCTGAAACACTGTACTGATTTGGAACTCACCCACAATATCCACCACATCAGGACGGATAAGTGGCTCTCCACCTGTCAGTCGGATCTTCTCCACACCTTCTTTCACAAACAGTCTGGCTAGGGTGATTATCTCCTGGGTAGTTAGTAGCTCTGATTTTGGAGTCAACTGAACACCTTCCTCAGGCATACAGTACTGACCTGAAACAAAGATTGCAGAAATACATGAGGCAAAAAAAACCCCAGCAACAATTAATCTAATATTGATAAAAAAAGGCATCATGGGCAACTGTCTTTAATAGATGTCAAATGAAACCAATTGTGCAAAAATTTTAAAATCTCCTAACAATATCCTGATTTCCTTCAGAGGAAAACGCAAGACTAATTTGATGTGCCTCAAAATTACAACAGATCCACTTTGAAGGAAAAGATGATTAATTTCTATTTAACGTGCATTCAAACAGAGGTACCAAGTTAAACCAGCAAGTACTGGGCCATCACCACAGACTTTGCAGATGTAGCTGTGGGAATGCCTAGGTATAAGCTCTTCTGCTTACAGAGACTTTGGGCACAGAAGCATCATTATCCAAACCACACCAAGTCTGATAAAAGACCTGTCACTTCCACCTGTCTCTGGCAGATCCCTAGGTTTGCTCCTGATTCCCCATCCCATCAACAGCTCAGCCCCAATTAGTCTCTATCTGTCCTTTACCATTACTTTGTGAAGACAAGAAACAGCACAGGGCAAACACAGCAATAGCACCCTAACCCAAACCTTAGCCTTTGCACAATATGTGCAGAAAAGCTTTGTGCAAGGAACCAGCAGACACTTACACCTGAGGTTGCACTTCTCAGTCAAAGAAATCCGCAAGTAATTGTGCTGCCGCCCAAAGCTGTCTGTCAAAAACGCAGAGAAGGGAGCAGCATGTTCCAGTACAAAGCGTCCTCTTCCTGAGCTCTGCAATTCCTGTAACAAAAACAGGCAAGTGTTAAATATTTGAATAGTCACCCTGTCAACTTGCTGTGCAAATATCTACTTTGAACTCAACTGATGATTATTATTCCATTCTTCCTCACATAGACAGCTGTCCAAAAAACACTGTCAAAACTGGCCATTTATTGATCAAGTTTCACACCCTACTTAATTCCATTTCTACAATTTTCCCTGTGCCTCTAAGATACCTGTCTTTGCCACAGGTGCTTCAGGTATTTTGTGCAGAATACAAGGTTTTTTTGCTTAACTGCCTGTCTCTTCACTTCCTAGAATCAATGATCCAGAATCACCTAATCTCACTACAGTCCATTTACAGAGTAAATGAAATCATAGAGAAGGGCCCTGCCCTTCAGCACAGGAGAACCAGAAGCTGATGAAACATTGCATCTCTGCTGGTGTTCCTACCGTATTTCATGGGCAAGACATAACATCTTGTTAATAGCAAAACTGAATTAGTSCTACATACAATTATGTTTCATGATATCTGTTTCAAAACGATTTCCAGTAAGGTCTTCCTGCCTAAATCCATATAACAGAATACTTTCAAAAGGCTTGTCTCAGTTAAAGATGACAAATAATGCAGGGCATTGTGGAAGAGAAATGTGATTCTGAACACCTGTCCAAAATACATAAAAACAATATTAATTTTTAAAATGTCTTTATCAACTRTCATGAAGTGATTTTGGGTTTTTTCAAAAGCACAACGTAATATATTCTAGAGCAACACGATTTTTAGGAAGTATGACTATTTGCCCTCTAGAATGCAGGCACAAGGATATGGACCTGCTGGAGCAAGTCCACATGAGGCCACAAAGATGCTCAGATGGCTGGAGTACCTCTCCTAAGGAAACAAGCTGAGAGAGCTGGGTTTGTTCAGCCTGGGGAGAAGGCTTTGGGGAGCCATTATAGCACCTTCAGTACCTAAAAGTTACTGACTACAGGAGAGCTGGAGAGGGACTTCTTACAAGGGCTTGTGCTKATGGGACAAAGGGAAATGGTTTTGAACAGGAAAAGAGTAGGTTTAGTTATTAGGAAGAAATTCTTTACTGTGAGGATGGTGAGACACTGAAACAGGTTTCCCAGAAAAGTTGTGGATGCTCCATCCCTGGAAGTGCTGGATGAGCTTTGAGCAAGCTGGTCTAATGGAAGGTGTCCCTGCCCATGGCAGAGGGTTGGAAGTAGATTATCTTTACAGTCCCTTCCAATTCAAACCATTCTATGCTTCTATGATCACGTTAGGTACAAAAAAAWTCCCAAATAGTGGCTGCAAACAACTACAATACAAGTCTACACCAAGTAACTTAAAAGTATTGGCACCATCAATGCCAGAACTGTTGATTATAGCAAGGTCTAAATGCAGGAAGTCCCACTGCCTTTAGACTGTCACTTTCAAATCAAATGTTATACCTCTATTTTTCTACATCTGTAAAGCACAGCTGAAACCACTCTGCTAGTTTTGGAAAATATTTTGATACCTCAAGTGAAACTTATAGTAAATTAATCAACTCTTATCACAGTACTGCAGAAAAGTGAGTTTACCAAGATGCTTTTATCAGCTGGCAGATACTTGGTTCAGGCACTACGCACAAATGTTCACAAACATCATAATTCAAATTCTGCTRAGCATTTTCATCTACTGAATCAGAGTTAAATTAACGTTTTATAGGAGGTCAGTCTGATAACTCATGAATGAGGCCAGCTGTGTAGCATAACAAAATAAACTAGAGAAAACAGAATAATTAAGAGAACCTCCTTCACTGGGTCCTTGTTAGTTAACCCCACATAGACATTTAACAGTCAGACATGGAAACTAGAAGAAAGCTAAAGGATTCCAGGATATACAGTGAATTTAATTTCTAGTGAAAAGGCATGTATAAAACCACTTCTGTATGCATACTGTTCACAATGTGTGTGGGGAGAGAAATCAGCTGCAGAATTGTGTCTCAAGTTGAAATTGTGCTGACTAGTCTTGATAGGCTGCAGCAGGCAAAGGATTAAATAGTTTTGACATAAATTCAAGATCTAGAATGAGGAACCAGACAAAATGACACATTAGTGGGTATTTAAAACTGCTCACCTAAGCAAAAGTCATGCCTCACATCTAGTGAAAAACAGACCCATGGAATCTCCAGACATACTAAAACCAGCATGTATGGGACAATGCCAAGGGACTGGGCAGGAACAAACATAGCCACAGCCATAAGCTTCCTGTCTCTGGTCATCGCTAGTAACCACAGAGTTAATCCTGCACTGGATTTCCACACACCCCTTGCAAGGAATTTAGAAATGCTCAGTTAAAATGTTGAACCACCCATGTATGCTTCTTCAAAACATTTTATTCTGAAAGCATTTGTAAGAAAGATTTTTGGGTGAATGGAAGCCATAGAGGACCCTAAGTGATCAAATCAGCCAGCCAGCAAAGGTTATCTGGGGAGAGACCCAACTTCAGCCACCAGCAGCCACAGCAATTTTGTTTCCAGCTGTGCTAACACTGCGCTGCTGCTAAACTTAAAACCAGGAGCAGTCGTTCTTGGCAGCATAATCTTTTCACTAACCTTTAAACAATCCACTATACTTGATCCAAACAGTTTTGTGGYAAGATAAGGTCTCTAAGAACACCAGAGCAGTGAGGAGCTAGAGGATATAAAGGAGATACAAAGTGGCCGTTTCAAAGCCCAGAAAGCATCTGGTTACCCCTGATAAAACTGCAGTAGTAGTTACCAAGGAATTGCTTTTCTCCCGGAAGAAAGCAATCCCTTTCAGTTTCAGGGGCTGCAACAGCAGAGGCATATTGGGTGCAAGCCCAGCCCTCCTGAGACTGGCCCTCCCTCCTTGCAGCACCAAAAGCGTCATTGGCAACCACTCCGCAGCCACACCTGCTACTCACACGTTTGTTCACCTTCCTTTTCTCCAGCACGCAGAAAAAGTCATCTGGTTTTTAAACAACACAGGAAAATGCTCCAGTGTGTGGGTTGCTCCTGAGCTCTGCATAGCTTTAGTTTCCAAAAGAAAACCCAAGTTGGGAATACCTTGCTTTGATAGAAATGCTGGCTCTGTTCCACTTATTTTAAGTGTTTCTCTGAATACAAGCTGGGTTAACTCAAAGAGCCCCAGACTTCATTTCTGCTTCTTGCCCAGTTAGAAAACTCACCACTGAACAGACTAAACCTCACGATATTTTAAAGCTGCCAAACTCAGAAAAAACACAACACAAAAGTGTTTTATTTCTTGAAAACTATGCTGCTTTCTGGCCACTGATTTTCTTCTTCCTATTATTTTGTAAAGGTGTTCACATTTGAGAGGGAAAGCACTACCAAGTTTATTAAAAGTATCTGAGCCCCTCTTGTGGGGACCCTCTTCTCCTGTTTCTTACTCAGTAACTCTTTCTTGCATTTCTTTCAGGATCAGGCTTCCTTACCACTCCACTTTAAGACAGAATAGTACAAACCTTCTGCTTCCTGGCTTTAAAGTGTGCATTACAGGGAGAGAAAGAAGGGAAAAGTTGTCCTCCCTGGCAGAAAGAAGGGGGCAAGTAAGGGAGACCTTAATACTTTTATGCAATGGAAGACAAAACTGCATACTTTCAAAGACAGTCATATGCTTAAAATTATTTCCTGTTTTAAGGAAGGAGCCACCACTGGAGTGGGACAACAGTTCTGCTGCTGGTCTGTGATCCATCTGTGTGGCTGCTACAGGGAAGGTAACTAAAGTAAGGTGCGTAACACTGCCCTTCATTAATTACTCTTAAGCGGACTGTCCAGAGGCAGCATTAAAAGAACAGGCACTCAGCACGCAGTTGGTGTCAATAAACTTTKCTCTTGGCAATAACTAACTCTTGCTGCAAAGCAGTGGGTTTTAGAACAGGGAAAAGAAAAATGTTTTCCATAGCTACTAGAACTTCTTTCCATCATTTTCTTGTTGTTTACAGAAATGGGTTTGTCTGGGAGGGAAGAATGACGGAAGATGGAATTTTTAAGCTATTCAGTTTCTGACCAATTAGACTTCTGCACAGAGGAAGTAGGAGACACACACAAGCCAATACCATCAGCTTGAAATTCAGCAAAACAGTACCACCAAAACTGCCACTGCACCCAGCACTGACTCATAWTTTTTATCAATACTATAGGAAAGGGCAATCATCAGAGATGGCAACTCAGCTGCCTTTCTGGTAACTCAGGGCAAGGATGAAGCATTCTCTCATGCTGTCATGTAAGTAGCATTTTCTGAACGGGAAGAAKAGGCTGAAGTTGAACCTCATCACTTGCAGCCTTTTTAAGAGCCATTGGAACAGGAAGAAAGCAAAAGCTGCCTGCTGTAGGTCCCAGATCACAGGGGAACAGTTATTCAGTCTCCTGAAGTAGGAGAAGGCAGACAGTTGCTGATATTTCAACATATCAATGCCCAGTCACATAACTTTTTCACTCAGAAGGGATAAACCCACAAGTCCCCACTCCTCTCTCTCCACAGTAGACAGGAGACACTTCTGCACATTGGAGGAGTATGCCCTGTCACAGTGTGCTTTATCTGATCTATGAAAAAAACAGGTTCATTCTCTGAGCTGTCAATCACATGTTCCATACTAGTACTGAAAGAATGAGAACTTAGATTACTGCACCTAGCAGCTATATTTTGACAAGATGTCAACCCTTCAGACCTGACAATTCACCTGTGATTTTGAAGAGAACTCTTCTAACAATGCTGCAGAATTGGAAGCTGTCAGCAGAGGTATCAATATCCACCCGGAACATCACAAACTGACAGATACTAGAAAGGCTCAGTTAAACACAAGGGGGCAGAAAACAGAAGTCTTATCTACTAATGAAGCTGAAGTACTACCCTTGCTCGACTCTTCCACCTTCACTTCATTCTCCGTGATACTTGTGCACTATGATACAGTAAAGCTAGCAAAGATTTCTGCACAGGCCTCAGGGACTACCACAAACTGTGTATCCATGACACTGTTAGTGTTGCTCCTGCACCCACTGGCTCTTCAAGCTCCCGCAATCCTGCTGGGTTTGTGCATGGGYACTGCTGTCTCTGTGCAGTACCCAATGCTGCTGCAGTGTCACAGACACAACTCAGCAAAAGCTCTTCTCTTTCATGCCTCACACCTTCGGCATCTTAATCCGTAGGGAAGCGGTGACATAATGTCCTTGGTTCAACCTGGAAATCAGACAACCACAGAGGCTGAAATGGGTCTAAGTAGGCCAAGTGCCAGAATGAGGTCTGAGCTSAGAAGTCCAAGACAAATGTTTTTGTGAGGGCTCAGCAGCTGCTGCCCAACAGCTGACCCCAAACAGCAGGCTACACTTGTGGGTACTGGCACAGAAAGCACTGCCCAGTGACTGCCACTGGCCACCCACAAAAAGAAGTGGCAGCACACAGAGTTTCAGACACAACTGGCTGAGAATTARGGCCATATGAGGTCTTCCTGGGCAAGCTGGGCTCTCCACTTTATCCCGGCAGTGAAGGCTTCATTGTGGCCACAGAAATTTTCAGTTGGTCGTGTTTGGATTACAGGATCTACATGAGCAAATGCATAAAGCTGAAGTGAAACTTTGTATCAAAACCTTTACTGGACATGATATATCTAGAGCAGAATTTCAAAAAAAAAAAAGCTGATTTCCAGGTAGGTAGTAGAAATAGGTCATCCTACATGATTATTTTAATTCAAGAATAAAATCTGTACATATATTATCATGGGTAAAAGATGGCAGGATAGCAGCAGACTTTGTTACCTGTTAGTTTAAACAAAATCAAAATAAATGCTTGCACACAACTAAACAACTGTGAAAATGCTTCTTTCAGACTGCCTTTGCTACCTGCCCCATTCTTGTCTTAAAAAAGGAACTCCACTCTGTGCACATCTCTGAGACTGACAAGAGTATCTTAAAAACCAAGATACAAACAAGTTAATTGTTTGTATTACCACACAATACCAGTACAGCAGCTGCACCGACCCCACTGTTTGCAACCTAACCTAAAGACTTACAATGGATAGCCTTGAATACAGGCTCCCTGATGTCTCTTGAAGTTCCCGAGTTCTTATTTTCATAGCTAGAAMAACCACTTTAAAGGGGACTGAAATATAATCTAATGCTCTCTTCTATCCTTTACGCACAGTTCCTATCCAGTATCTCAGTCCCTACCCATGGATACTTTCAGCTCCAGCACAGAAGACAGTCAAGCAGTATTCACAACTGTTTTGAATGTCTGAATGTTCTCTCATTCGAAAGCACATTTCACTGTCCCCTATGGCTGTAACGCTAATTGCTCCTCTCTACAGATGAATCCCAGGGGAGACAGAGAACAGAAAGGAGTAATGAGTCTATCTTTACTGTATAGTTACTAACTTTGCAGTGCCTTTGTTTTTACACTAGCTTGCTTCTCAAGCCCTGCAGGATATGAGCCAGAGTCCCTGCACACTTCTTGTATTTACTATTCCACAAATGTGTATCTCCCATCCTATTCTTCCAGCTACTGTGGCTTTTTGCCCCTAAGGGAGTAGGGCTTTCAGAATGGTGTTATAATCAGTCTGTCTCAAAAGTATTCCTCTGCTAGAGCTACYCRATGTATGAAAGCAGTAAAAAGTAATTCTCATCAGAATTTTTTAAAATGTTCAYAGCTTAGGAAAACAAACAAACAAAACAAATCCAATAACCTTTCTCG
This sequence comes from Malurus melanocephalus, assembly GCF_030028575.1. Taxonomy (NCBI): domain Eukaryota; kingdom Metazoa; phylum Chordata; class Aves; order Passeriformes; family Maluridae; genus Malurus; species Malurus melanocephalus. Next base: position 5,414,326 of record NW_026623237.1, read on the forward strand.
TTTTCAGAGTCAAGTAAGCATTCAATAAAGCAATGCACTAATCCATTTGGTTTCCTGTAAATAAGTAAGTGGCAGCAAATGCACTCAATTCTGGTGACATGGAGTCTGTCACTAGTAGCTTTAGCTTATTTTCTGCTTGTTAAAGCCAGCCATGCAATTGCAAGTAACTCAATAAATCATGTCCCAGCTGGGATTGCTCTATTTCTGCTAGACACTTACAGAACCTTTGCTTTTCTGCACAGCTTTTGCTCCTGTCTTGGWCACCAAGAGACCAAATCTACTTGGGGGACCAAAAATTACAGTGGGAAAAGCTGTATCAGGGCAACACCTGCGTTACTTAGCGCCAGCACCAGAACAAACAGGTTCAGTGCAAAAGCTCGCATGACCATCGGAGCACAACCACCGAAAGCTGCCAAACCACTCGAGTTTTGACCCAGGCTGATCAAAGAGCGTTGTGTAATCTCTCCTTTGGCTGGGCAGSAGCACAGGACCGGCTCGGTCCATGAGACTGGGTGTCCCAGGCACTTSCAAACGGTGACATTTCAACAAAGGAAGGACACAGAATTATGKATTACTACATGTTGTGTTGACTCTTCCCACACCCCCTATACAGAACCAGGTCATGTTCACCGCACAAACCACCGGTCGGTCCGGGMCAGGTTGCAAAATTCTACGGAGAGGTTGCATTTCTGTGGAACGCGCGGACAGCCCCCGCCCGCGGAGCCCAAGCCCCCCGGTCACCCCGCCAGGCACAGCCACGGTGCCCCTACACGRAAGGCATCTTCTTACGGACGAGGCACCGGCCCGGCACTCCAAGTGCCACAGGCGATCCCCGCCAGCCCCGCACGGTTCGTGTCCCTCGCCGTCCCCTCCCCTCCC
>NW_026623237.1:5415284-5420142 GCF_030028575.1 Malurus melanocephalus
GAGGCCGCCCCGCGCGCCCCTGGCAGGAGCCGCCCCCACGCTGCCGCCGCCATGCGGCTCCGCTGCCCCAGCGCGCGGGGGGCGCCGCCGCTACACCCGCGCCGTCACGCGGGGAGGGCGGGCGGAGGCGGCCAATCGGAGCGGAGGCAGGCGTCGCGCTGCACGCCGGGAGTTGTAGTCCGCTCCCCTCGGGCGGGCGGGGGGAGGGGACGAGGGAGGGTTTCCGCAGGGGCCTCGCCACCGCCGTGCCGGGCAACTCATAGAATCACAGAATATCCTGAGTCGAAAGGCACCCACAAGGATCATCCCACCAAGAGTCACCCCATGTGCCCAAGRGTACTGTCCAAATGCTTCTTGAACTCAGACAGKCTTGGTGCCTCCACCACTTCCCTGGGGAGTCTGTTCCAGYGCCCAACCATCCTCTGAGTGAAGAACCTTTTTCCAGTATCCAGACTAAAACTTCACTGACATTCAGCTTYGTGCCATTTCCTTGGGTCCTGTCACTGGTCACCAGAGAAGRGRYCMRTGTGTGCCYTTCTSCTACCCCTCACAGGAAGCTGTACACTGCAATGAGGTCTCCCCTCAGTCTCCTCCAGGCTGAACAGACCAAGTGACCTCGCCCRCTCCTCATATAGTTTCCTCTCAAAGTCTTTCACCATCTTCCTTGGTGATGTGAGCCCTGTGACCTTCAGCAGCAAGGACAAAACCTGCACTGRCAGCCTTTGCCCTCTGCCTTCCTCCACTTTCACTTCAGCCCTTCAAAGGCTGTGTGTAGAACCTGAGCCCTCAGTCCTGGCCACCTTCGAGGCACACATGGGCATTGAAACCACATGCAGGATATGGGTCCCAGCAATGCTGCCAGAGGACTGGGAAGCACGGGTATTAGTAGGGGAACATTTTTGATGGAAACAAAAACTTCAACTCTAGTCCTACATTAGTCTTAAGTAAAATCTGTACAACTTTGTCAGAAGATAGGCACAGGAACAAAATGCAGCATAATGGCTCTTATGGAGCATTCAGTTTTCCTGCCTAATGGACTTTGCCCCAGACTCAGTGTTTCACAGACAAGGGGCTTGTGATGGAAAGTCAAGTGTCCTGCTATTCACCTCCAGGTGAGGGTTTGCAGACCATGGTCACCCATTGCCAAACTGAACTGGAGGCACTTATTGTGAAGCTCCAACTTATTATTTCATGCTCTATGCATGAAAGTAGAGCTTGGCTGGGTGCCCAAATTTTCTCTCAATCTCCTTCCCTAAATCATGTCAGCTATTCYTCCCAAAGACATGGCATTCCCTAAATTACTATTATTGCTCTGAGACTTAGAACTRTGCAGCTGTTAAAAGTAAAACTGGAAATTTTATACATCATTCTGCTCTACGATCACTCTTCCATTCTGAAATAATTTTGTTTTCCATTACRAAATYGCTGTGTCAAGGGTATTTGCATTTGCAACTACTGAYTGAAAACATATTAACARTTTTCTGCACAGTCTTASTCCTTTAGTGTTTGACCTTTGCATTAYTTCTTGGTATTTGAGTAACTGGGCTTTACTATTGCTTGTGTCAGGCATTATTTCCAGACAAAGTTTATGTGTGTTGGTACAGATTCAATTGTTTAGTCAGGTTAYACTTAAATCTTTGCTCTGCAGCAAAACCCCTTCTGTCCAATTCACTCTAGACTTTAGACTTTATTCAGTCTTTAGACTGGTTACAAACTGACAGGAAAACTTAATGCAGCACTGCTATTCTTTTTTTCCCCCGTGAAAGCCAAAACCATTTGAAAAAAAGTAGACTCGAGTGACCAATGATGTGGCTAAATATCTAGTCTGAAGCCATGCCCACCAATGCRATGTCAGGGTAACATATACACACATCAAAACAGTAGACAAAATATTCTTTACAAAAATTAATTAAAATTTTCAAAACATGCAGAAGCAAGTTTGCTGTTGACATTTACAGTAGCTTTATGAAGCGTCACTTCTCCCTGTAGAACTGGAGTAACTGTAATTAAAGGATTTTTAGGATTTATTTGAAGAGCAAGCGGTAATGACAGTTGAAATACAGAAGGCACTTTAGTTTCATATTAAATGTAATAATTGTTCAATTGAGTGAACTTCTCAGTTGAAAAAGAGGTTTAATTAGATGTGCAATGAATAAAGATGAAAATTAGTTACAAACTCATCAAGAGAAAAAAATTATCATTTGCTTCATCAGCATCTGCAATCTAGTTGAATATGGGGGTGCTCAGCGTATCTGGAAAGGTAAGAAATAAATTGTCTTTGCATACTTGAAGCCTTGTATTTTTTTTAGTTTTCAGATTGCACTTATATAAGCATGTTTCATTAAACCAACGTAAAATCAGCTTTTACACCTCCAAAGGCAACCTCATAACCTCAGAACTATCTACTGCTGGTTTTCAGAAACACTTGCCCAGCATTAAATAAAAATGTGAAATAAATGTAATGAAATAAAAACATCTGCATAAGAGGTGATTCCATTAAACTTCACTGGGATACTGTCATGTCATGTTGTGTCATGACATGTCACAGGTCATGAAGAGTAAGCACCTGASACAGCAGATGGAGGGTTGAATTCTTTGCTTTCTTTCAGCATCTCTCTGAAGGACTAGTACTCAGGGAGTAATTAAGGGTTTGAGGTTTGTGTATCTACTCAAAGGTGCTGTGCAGTGTCACACCCTTGGRTTGAAACCAAAGTTGGGTGTGACATTCTACCATGGCAGAATAACAACTATCTGCTTCTAACTGCTTCGTTCTGGTGAGGCTCAAAACACTCAAAGCAATTTTAGGATCCCAGGAAACTCTTGCCACTGGTGTTTCAGGTGTTTCAGTTGTCTTTAAGATATCACGAAGGCATTCACTTGTTTTTGGCACAGGGTAATTATTTAGTCCAAATTCCAGAGAAAGATATTTCCTGAACTTCCTGCTGCTGCCTTGCTTTCTGACTTCCAGGGACCCTAGATTAGGCGTGTTTTGAAATTTGGTCAATTCACATTTAATGCCTTAGGGGTGGGTCTCTCTCAGCATTTGTAGGGATTATCTAACTTTCCCCAGAAGACTACATGTGTCATTTGTAAAGGTCTGTGTGCCTGCCAAGGGGTGTTAAACTCACATGGGTAATTGGAGGGCAGAGTTCRGTCAATATCCTCTGGGAGCATATGCCAAAACAGTATAAAAATGCAAAGTACTGGACTTCTTCCAGTGTTATTCATGCTTCAGATAAGCACTGAACAAAGTTTTAGAGATACGTTACTGATAAAATAATAATGATTTAAAAGTCTCAGGAGAGAGCTCAGCATGTGAACTGGATGCATCTGCCATGTTGAATCACAGTTGCCTCATTGTTGAAACTAGGCATCCATCAAGAGTTGCTCAACACCTTTCTGAAACTTTGGGCTACATGCCAGAACAGAAACCAGGGCAAAGTGGAAGACCTGATCCTGTCCTCACGTGGAGCTGGAATAGAGTCAGGACTCGTGCTGGGACTGCGGTTAGGAAAGACTGTATGAGTGCAAGCCAAGGGAAACCCTCCATGTTCACATTCCTGAAAACTGAGCGTGAAATAACAGAATTTTTAAGACATACTCACTGTTTTGTCTATGTCTTGCAAGAGCAGAACAGCAGAACATATCCCTGTCCACATTTGTTACTAGTGAACAACATCGGCCTCCCTTGAAAGCAATTACTGCACAGATTCACTGTCAAACTTCAGGCCACAGGTGAGGTATGAATGACTGTCTCAGAACATCTCACAGTTGCTCGGTAGCACCRTGGCATTTTTCAGTTCAAAGCACACCACTGCATAATGATTCTTGTCTACACTTGAGAAATCCTAGGGAGCTGATACAGCAGAGGCTTCTGTTACAGTTTGCTTTCCTCATTACAAACAGGCATGAGAGCCTTCCTGGTGTTACTTCCTGGTGGCTGACACAAAATAACATCTGCAGTTCTCTAGGACATACTGCTTCCATGGAATTAAAAAGCATGTGTCACAAATGACACAGACTTATGAACAGGAATTTTGTAAATATCCATGCCAAGGTTCCCCCAAAAACATATGCACTCTCACAGATGCAGAGGAAATCAGAACAAATTGGTCTGAAAATAATCGGTATGGAATCAGCCATGCTGGTTAGAAAATATTTGTCAATGCTGCCTTTTYCTTTCCCTCCTTACCTTCCATGTGATGAAGAAACCCTCTCCTCCCTCATCTTATTACTCTCCTCCTTTGCTGCATTTACTTTGATGACATTCAGCTTTTCTGCTCACAACCATGAGAAAAGAAAAATTGATAATTTAATATTACTAAACCCAYAGTGTTGAAATTGTTTGCTTTCTTTGTTTGAGCAGTATCTAGTGGTATCCAGAGTGAAGGGCTGTATAATACTGGGAAATCCAACTGATACTACACACTAAAGCAAAGAATATGTTTACTCTTCCATGCTTTTGCAAAGCCACACAACAAAATAATTAAAGGAATTAAAGGAATTAAGAAATGAATGAAAATACAGAGGTTGATATAATTAGAGAAGGGAAGAAAAGGAAGGAAGAAAAGGAGGAAGGGAGAACAGGAGAGAGAAAGGGACAGAGAAAGAAGGGGAAGGAGGGAGGGAAAGAAGGAGGGAGAGAATGAGAGGGAGGTAGGAAAGGATGGAGGAAGGGAGGGGAAAGATTTTTGAGAGAGAGAGGGTGAGAGAGGRAGGGAGCAAGGAAAGGATTTTTGATGTGAGTTTTACTTTATCATTTATGCATGACCATATCCTTCTTCCTTGGCTTCCTTCCTTTACATAAAATATCATCATCCTGCCTTCAGTATGATACAATTTAGCACTTTGTGTGCTC
>NW_026623237.1:5420188-5456566 GCF_030028575.1 Malurus melanocephalus
TTTTTTTTTTTTTTTTTTCTTTTATCTGTGAGTTCTGCGCAGGACAGCTGCAAAACTTCAGTTTATCTGGAGCACGATTTTGCAGTTCCACCCTTACACAACGTGCCCTGTAAACAGGCTGTTCATGGGCTGATAACWCTTTTGCTGGTCTGACTGTGTGCTTATTCAATTCCTGAGAACTGTGAGAAAGAATTATTTTAGTGTCACAGAACAACCCCATGTGATCAGTTTGACATAGACATACCCAAAGGAAAGTTTAGAAAAAGTCCTATATTATCTCAGCCGAACTCTAGGTGGGCTTCTTCTGCCYGTGGCAGCTCCAGGTGTAAGTTTGGGGTTAGTCTGTTATCATGCCACATTTTTTCATATTGGACTGAATTTAAAGGGGTGGTAAAAGGAGGTACCTGAGTGTTAGAAAACACCAGGAGACTTCTTTTTCCTTTCCTACAGATGACCTCTACTCCTGGTGCTCTACCCTCATCACAAGAGTAATTCCCATTGCTACCTTCCATGTGAAAAAAATCCTGCTTAACTTTAAGGACTGACGTTTAACTCTACTGGTTGTATGTGATGGTCCCTCATGTAGCAGCACAACTGACACTGCAGRAGTCAGGCACAGGGCCAGAGAGGTGATTCTCGATACTGAGAATTCTGCTGTATTTTGGACAAAACTGTCTTGGATTGATTTTGTGCCAATCCTGTATTCCTATATTCMGTCAGCTTGTATGMCCAAAAGGTGCCTGTGCTTTAAATGTGACCTGGAAGAAGGGGCAGGGGTGGCTGGGAAGGCAGTGCGGGCAGTTAAAAGCTGGGCTGCCACACTKCCCCGGGCTTTTGGACCTCAGCTCCCAGTGTGCAGAGGAGTTACACTGTTGCCGCTTAGCTAGCTCGGGTTTGTTAGCTTGGGCAGACAGCTCTCCCTGGACTGCGACCCCTTCTGCGACTCSTGTGATTTTCTGGAGCGGATCAGAAGGGCTGCGGTCCGAGAACCAGGAAGCAAGCACCGACCAGCCGGGCACCAGCAGGGAAAAAGCGGCGGGCGCCGCCCCGCATTGTCCCAGACTCCAGAGAAGCCAAGCCAGCCAGAGGAAAGCACACCAAGCCCTCTGTTTYATCCACCACRAAGAGAGGACTGTCTCCAGATTTTTCCTCTGTTGCCCAAGTGGCCACATGGATTTTTTCTTGTTTCTTTTTCCCGGGGACAGGAGCCATGCCATCTTTCTCCGCACCACTGGCTGAGCAGCTGTTGGGGGCGGTGCTCATTCCTGGAGTTTTAAATATCCAACTACTAATTTTTAATCTGTGTCCTGTGAGCACCTTGTTTTGTTAATAAACTATTTTTCTCTTCACTTTTGCCCAAACATCTATTTCATATTGGTGAGAAAAAAATTATCTATTTTTTCACTTCAGATGAAACATTTACTCTGTAATGTTTTTCTCTGAAAACATTGTCTCAAACTGAGACAAAAACAAACCATGGTTCTCCATTTTCCTTGAAGTGCAGATCCAGGTTTTGGTCTTCATCTACTCTAAGAGAAGGAATTATGCCTTCACTTTTCCGAGAGAAACATATTGGTTCTTAAAAATTATGAGAAAAAAAAAGGAAAAAAACCTTCTTTTTCAATACTGGTACTGTCTTGCTCTCTTGAAGCTGGTCCCTTTATTTGGAACAGCAATTAATTTTGTTAAAGAGCTGGACATAYGATCTGATGAAATATGATTAGCATTTCTCATTTAATTTGCATTGAGGYGAGAAGTTTTATCAATAACAACAAAAAACCTTCTCCAAATCCCAGTAAAACAATAAGCAAGATYACAGACCTTCAAGACTTTGTGTGCTGAAAGGCTTTCATGGGACTTGGAAATCAATTAAGTTCCATTAAGATTGCAAAGTATACATGTCTTGTACCTGCATTTCAAAGCTAGGTGATGGTGGCTAGTTTACCTAGGAGAGGACTTATTTTCTGCTTATTTCTTCGTTCATATTACTGGAAAAAAAAAAAAAAAGAAGCCAATTTCCAGTCTGCTAAGCATCTGATCAAAGTAAGCGAATCTGTAACAAAAATCACCATGAAAGTTAATTTTGATCCAGAGATCTTTACCATGTTAAAAAATTGAAAGGCAGAAAACTGGAACAAAAKAATTTTTWWAAAAAATACTTWAAAAAAAAATCAGGGCATCTTTGTGGGCTGTTGGCATTTTTTTTCCAGATGCTTGTATCAAAGACTTTATTTTTCCAGAGACTGTTAAGTCATTTCTAGATTTAGCACTGCACAGTTATTTCTATTTGTCATTTCAGATCCCTTAGGCACTTCAATTCTTTTGCAAATCACAATAAAGTATTGTGATTCTATACACCAATTCTCACTGACTATTTCCCTCTTTTACATCTTTGGCTATGACATTTTTAAGGTAAGATAAAAAGGAGCTGCTTGCATATTCACTCTGTTCTCTCACGTCCTCTTCCCTGTGTTTTCAGTATTGCCAGATTCTAAGCTGTCTTTCCAATAAACAAGGTGAAAATGTGACAATGCCTTGGAAGAATTTAATTTGGGTTTTTGGACAGAGGATCATTACTTTGTTATGCAYTGTTTAGTCACTGAGGTGGTGGAAAAGTGGGTCTAGTGAAGAAGAAAATCTGCTCTCCTGATTCCTGCCACTCACTTTCACATCAGTGATTACAAATAACCTGTGAGATAAAAGAAAGAGAGGTATCTGTCTGAATAATGGCACTCAAACCACCCTCAGAGAAGCCATCAAGCTGRCAGTTTCAAAGGTTAGGACAGCTATGCCCATTGTGTTGGAGAGGGGTAAGCTTTATTTTCTGTAGCAGTTGTTCTCTAAAAGCTTTTCTCTCACTACAGTGGTAATTGCTCAGCCCTTGTGGCTGGCTGACCACTGAGCCTCTGAAACACTCTGTTTTGGGGGAAATGAGAATGGGTTGTTTATTTCACTGGAAAAAGGCACACAGGACACTACTGGCCTTGTATTTTCTCATGGATAGTGAAGTATTCATTGCAATCYCAGCCTTGGAAATCTGGTCTCCTGAGCCAGTTATTTCAACTTCAGACACTGTGTGTGTAAATAAAATTAATTATAAAACAAAGCACAAAAGTGGAACAGGCTGATTTGATGCTGACCTGAATAGGTTCTTTTTTTTTTCTGAAAAGTCTGTCCATTTTAGACATACTTTTTTTTAAGCCTAGCACTTAGAGACAAAGGRTTTTATGCTGCTATTCTTTTCAAGTTTGTTTCTTCCTCTAAAAGAAGAGAATAGTTTATCTTGATGAAATCTTCCTGTTCCAAAATGCATCCAACAAAATTTGGCAGTCCTGGTCTGACAGTCTGTATCTCATTGTTGTGCAAGTCCTTCATCTCCATGTGTAGCACTCATGTAATACCCATGGAGGAAGCTGAGCACTCYAAACACAGAATGGCAGAAAATGAAGAGAAAAAGGAGGAAACACAGCCAAGGCAGTGAAGTTGGATTGAGATATCTGATTTTAATATTTAACTTAAATTTCAGATACAGCTGAAAAAAACTTCAATCAAGAAGCCTGGAGCCAAACACTCCCAAACCTGACTTTTGAGTTTATGAAATGATTTTGCACCTTTTTAATTAATTGTRATTGTTCTGTTAAACTTCCAGTGTGCTTTAACAAGAGATTGATTTCTGCACATAACTTCTACTGTCTCAGCAGTGCAACATAGCACTTTYTGAAAAACAGTCAGAGTGCTTAAAACAGGAAGGAAATAGGTGCAAGAAAGACCATCAGTCCCAAGGTAAAGAGGGAATTACCTGAAATTACCAACGTGGACATGCAAATTTACCCTCTTGGATAATAGTATTCTCCTTTATTTAACTTTTAAAAACAAATTAGTAGGGTATTCCCCTCAATAGCCAATCCCTATGTTAAAGTTGCAAAATCAAGTACTTAAAAACAAAACKAATAGCACTAGTTTTGGCATCCATCTCTGTACACTCTTAAATCATTTCCTTACATATATGTCTTTCTCAATGTTTATGTGTCTTCTTATCATTTCCATTCTCTTAAATTCCTCTCTGGGCTTCTTGCCCACCTGTCCTACTGTCCATCTCCTTTTCTGGCCTTCTTATTTCTAATTTTSTGATTCCTTCCCTTTAGATTCCTTCCCTCACATCTACTYGCTTTACATCAGAGATGGAGGAATGAGAGAAATGCGTTATCATGTGAAGATCTATTAGTGAACAGTCATAGCCACAGAAGAAAATTAAAACCCACTGTAAATAACTGCAGGACAGCCTTGCTGTCTGAAAGATTCATGCATTTCACTGGTTAGGACCTCTGATTCCAATCCTGTTTTTTCCCACTACTGTCACTTGAACAAGTGACAGCTCTTCTAACTGGATTTTTCCCTTGTGTGAAACTCTGCCTTTGGTAAAAGGGATTGTTTATAACCTCATTACCTGTAATTTTAGAAGACTGCACTTGGAATATTAATTCCAGTCTGCAAATTTGACTCTCCCTGTCATACCTTTTGTTAGAACATGTACACCAGTTACAATGGCAGTTAATAACAGCAACAAGGACTATTAACTAAACAAAATATCTTCCTTACTTGCTCCCTTCCTTGCAATAAATTTTCTAAGGAATAATGATTTTAACAGTCTGATCAAATTCTCACATTTCATTGTAGTAACATAATTTCTCTAACATTTGCTCACTTGTACGTGCTTTTTTTTTTTTTTTTTTTTTTTTTTTTTTTTGGTGTATGTGTTTGACAAAGGTATGAAGAATACGAAATCTACTTAGTTCACTTTATGTCTCCTGTACTGAATTTGGAACGATGCATGTCTTTGAGACAAATATAAAAGCAAYGCTGTGTATCATTTCTCGTCAGTCCAGAGAAACTCCTTTTTTAAGTTTACACATCTTAAGAAAGATAACTGGATTGAAAAGCAGCTTGTGGTGTCAGCAGGGTTTCCTGGAGGAAAGAGAGGAGTAACTCTGCTCTTTACAAGCTAGAGAACTATCTATACTGCACAACACAGCAGGGCCAGGACCCTGCTAAGCTGAAGCTAATGGAGCAGATACAATCACAGGGTACACTGCCCGGATCTGCAGAGCTACCAGATCAGATCAGATCAAGAGAAATGCAGACATAATGCCACAGCACCTGCATTCTAACAAAGATCATTTGTGTGCACGCAGAAAAACACTGATCTAATTGTTCTGCTTCTGAAGCTACCACTTAACTGCTAGCACAGGAATCTTTAAATTGTGCTTATGTACTCCTAGTATAGTTTAGGAAGGAGTTACAGGGTAGCTGTAGYTCAGACCAAACAGTCCTCATTAAGGCCATGAACTAAGAATACTTACTTAATTTTACTGCTTATGCTTGCTGGGACCTTCTGTCATCATTATGACCTGGCATGTGGGATCCTCCAGTCCCTGGCCCACTTGTTAAGTGTGCCATTCATTTATTTAACTCCTAGGGGTGATTAATAAATAATGTTGAAGAGAAACTGCTAAAGCATTGTCACAGAGCCAAGGTGTCTCCTAATGCTACACTGCTCCAACACCTAGATATGCRTGAGTCCAGGGCAAGAAACAGAATRTCCATGTCTGAATCCTTCACTTTCTGCATTAGGAAAGTGATCTAATGACCTTGCAGTCTAGACCTACTATGGTGCATCAGCCTGCAGGACCTTAGCTTGTGGGCTTGTACTTACAGTAGTTGTCTGGACATATTCTGGGGAAGAAGAAGGAGACTGGCCTCCTTTGTTGGTGGTAGCAGCACATTGAACTCCCACATAAGCAGAAGGATCTAAGCAAGAGCAGAACAAGTCCTGCCAAAATCCTATCACAGTGAAAGTCATACAAAGTCTTTGTAGGACTCTGTGCTTGTAGGAACCTGGGCTCTACATCCCTGTGAGAGGAGTCCCTATGCTGAAGAACTTAGCAGTGACTTAGCAAGATGTGTGATGGCAGGAAAGCAAGGGAGGTGGGGGAGAGACATTAAAAAAAAAAAAAGTGGCCCTTAAACCCGCAGGATCTGGTGATAATCTCTGCATTTCTGCCCAGCTGGAATGGCACCACCTTCTGCAATCACTAACTAGTAGTGAGTCACGACTATTACTTCCATGTAGTGTGTGCTGTCAAAACACACTTGATTGCCATAGAAAATTCTAATCTAGAAGATATCCTTAATAAAGCACTCCCTTTAAGGTGATTAATAGGCACGTGAAATCAAAACCAACTGAAGCCTATGTTACTTTAACAGGACAAAACAGGAGCTGTAGGATTTAATGGAACATTCTGATCTTTGTCTCATTCTAATGTGTTATCTTTGGTCTGTAAACTTGGGTGCCTTGAGAGAGTATTTGGTCTGTTCATTTCTATAGTGACACTTTAAATATGAATGTTTGCAGTATTTCCTCTTTTTTTTTTTTTTTATATTTTTGACAGTGATTCCTGGGGGTTCAGCTGCAGGGCTCTAAAATCCCAAAGCCATTAGACATGGCACATATTTTGATCAACTTCCTACAGGACCAAATAATTTTCTTACACATTTTCCATTATGAAGAAAGAAGAAAATCCTCCTCTTCACCTTGGTAACTGGTTAGAAATACTTTCTAAGATATCTCCTTCCAAAAACTTAAGCCCAAATTTAGCCTTATATGTTAAAAATCAGTCTTTGTCAATACATTGGCTACTGGAAATGTATCTTCTAATATTATCGTTAAAGTATTTTTCTCTTTGGAGACCATATCATGTTGCTAGTATTAGGCTATGACTAACAAGTTAACACAGGATCTTCTTTTATTTCATCACTAAAGAATGTGTGATGATGTATGATGTAAAAGTGTGACCTTATTTTCTGTGATTTAATTTCATCTAATCTCCTTTCTACTATTTAGGGCCCCATGCTAATCCAGTTTTTCCTCTTTCTTATCTATTTTTCAACATCCTCTATGATTTGTTAACCATTGCAAAGTGTATGCAACAAATTTAATCAGAGCACCATATTACAGAGCCAACATAATTGRTGAAAATATTTGACCAGAGAAGTCAGAAGACAGATCGAGGAAAATTTCACTAACCATCCTWTTCTATGCCTTTTCTTTCAGCAATACGTACTTTGTTGTTTTTAGATAGTGCTTAATGAGCTGAGATCAAACTAATAGACCAATTGTCTGAATCACACCACTRCTCCCTTTTTATATACAAAATATAATAACCTATTCTCAAATCTCATGCAACCATTTAAGGCTAGAAGGCATAGCTTTTTAAATACCCAGGCTGGGGTCAATTATTTCCCTGTAGAATGTGCAGTTTCCATATCTATGCACTCATTCCTATTAATAGTCTTGCCTTTACTGCACTTTTAATAAGAATGTATATGTAGAACAGAGAGCAACATATTGCTTACTGTTTGCTCATATATCAGTTATCTTTAGTCCATACCCTCCTTATACATAGCAGCACCACTTGTTTCATTTATTGGTTTTTTCTTTATACAAATAAGCATCTCCTGACCAGTTATTTTTGTAAACACTGCACATTAATGTTTTCCAGCTAATTTCCTACTTCCATTTCTGGATTTCTAAAGCATAACTTTCTTTCCCAGTTAAAGCTTTTCTCCTTACTAAATTCTCATTCTCAATATTCTTATGATTCTTATCTTCAGAGGTGATCCTTATGGATTTTTCCCCTTAACTGGGATGTAAATGACACAGTTTGGATAAGGGCTATCCAAACTCATCAGAAGCAGCTGTGTCAGGTAAGGTACTGCAGGAGTAGGTGCAGAGGGGAAATAATAGTTATCTTCCATGAGTAAATCACTTCCTCATTTTTTTTTATGTAGAAAAAAAATCTTTCTATTCAGTATCTTATATGCCTGCCTTCAGCAAATTTATCTCTCAAAATTTGTCTTATTAAATTAAATAACTCATGACTTTAAATAATTCCACTAATGATCAGTATAATATTTTGATTCTTTTATAATATCCTTACCAAAACAAAATCTCACCAGCAGCAGTTGCTATTTGCTTAGGAACTTGTGCTAAAAAAAAACAAAAACAAAAACAAAAACAACAAACTCTTGTTCATCAGATTAAAAAAATTCGGAAGCAAATATTTAAGTCTTGTTGCATTTTTCCATGTGGAATTTACTGTGACTTTTTGGGCAGTGTCTGCCTCTAACCAAGATTCAGAATTACAGCATCTCTTCTCAACTCTCATGACCAAGGATCATCAATTTTGTAAGTTTATGCTTCCTTTGTTTGTGTTGGTTTTGTTTCTTTGGATTTATTTTTGTTTTAATTAATGGAGATGCTGGTAAAGCAGTGTGGAAGAAATTAAATATGGAAGTACATTCTGACAACATAGAGKGCAAGGAAAAGGAGGGAGGGACTTGACATGTTTTCCCTTATCCTTTTTTTTTGGCTACATTTTATTTAGGATGCTCTGGCACATTGCTTCCCCTGCCTGAGGARGCAGGAGTCCACCTCTCTGGCTATGCTGGCCAGAGCTGTCAGGATGCAATTTTGCATTGAGAAGGATGCAATAACTTCACTAACTTTGGAAAAGCCTTTGTGTGTCCGGCAGTTAAGTGAAATCAGCACCTAAATTTCCAATTCACTGGGAACAATGGAATACTGAGTAGTGCTACCTCTGGTTCAAACAGCTCACCTTGCTATACAGCAGAAACATCAGTGTGCTTAATAGAAATTTTATAGCACTCTGGTTAATTGCTAATAGAAAACTTTCTGGGGGAGTAAGTTTGCATCTTTTTCATGTCTGTGCAAGCATTCTTTGAGGCCTAGAGCATGAGATTGAAAGTGCTGGTACTATGATCCCCTTTTCACCTGCTTTTCCTTCCTTCAGCTTCTAAAATAAATCTTCTGAAGTACCAACCAGAAGACATGTGAAAGAGATAGCTGCATACTGAGAATAGCTGGATGTCCAACTGTGCTATGTTTGTCATTTTGACTTWTCTACAAGACTTTTGATAATAGTATAAAAACAAGCACCCGTATCGTTTATAAGGCCAAGTAATTCTGTGCAATGGTATAAGCAAACCTTCCGTGCATATTGCTAAGAGACAAGGAACCTGACATGTCTAAAATGCCATCTCTAAGAAAAAAGAAACACACCCAAGTTATTCTCTGTTCTCTAAAGCATGTACTGCATTTTTCTTAAAGGCATTTTTTTAAGTCCGCCTGAGATGAATATCAACAAATAAAAGCATCAACTTGCTGTTCTTTCACCAARTATAAAAACTGTTAATGCTATAATGATCACTCAGTCATGAAGACCTTTCCATTACAACTCAAGCATCTTTTCTGAATAKAAGTGTATCAAAGGCCACCGAGTTAATAAAAGATCCGTTTTATAAATGTCAAATTCTACTTCTTTTATGCCAAGGTTTCTGGGAAACATATAAAGAAATGAAGATATTAATACATTTAATGTGTCTCCAGCCTGCTCTGTGGAGCTGACCAAATTACAGGGTATTTGATTTTGTTCAATGGCTGTAAGAAACATCCTAGGAGACAAAATAAAGACATACTGGCTTAGATTAACATAGAAATTGCTATCTTTTTAAAGAAAATAGACAAAATATCCTGCTATATAGATTAAGAATGTTCCTTTTGACGCCTATAGTGAGGACATTGTGTAATTTTTGTGTTTAATTTTAAATATAAACTTTTTWAAAAGGGTATTTGTTTTGATAGGATACATTTTTCATATTTTTGAGAAGTTATAGAAGAAACAGGCACACTAATTTGTCAACATTCCTTTTTTTCCAAAGTGCACCTCTAATTCCTGTAAATTCCTGTAAATKCTGTAATTCTTGTRAAGTAAGTGTCTTTTTTTGGTGGTTAATTTTAGATTCCTAATTATTTTTTTYTGTTTACTTAGACATGAGCCTGAGACAGCTGACTTCTTTTCATTAAGTCAATGCCTGTAGATAAGCACTAAGGCATCATTCTATAACAAACCAGATAAGTAATCTAGAGCATGCAGAAGACCTTAAACAGGTCTGGGGAATCATCAATCAGATAATAAATACATTTGTATTAAATACTTATCCCATTTCTTATTTAAGTGCTYGTGGAATTAAAAAGGTGGGGTTGGAAGTGAAAAAATAATAAACCCCAAGTGTTTACAGCTAGATGGTGCCATAGGCTTATGCAATCYCAATCAAATGAGGGATGCTTTATAAGATTACTTCCATTCTGCACATGATGCTTTGTGAAAGCAAGCTGTGATCTAGGAGTCAGAAACTGCTTCAGAGAACGGGTTTTGCAGTCTCTAGTACTGCTGGAAAAACAATCACTTCAGAACTGTTCCCTGTCCCCTGACACCTGTAAATCCAATAGAAATTACAAAAAGACCCTTTTGCGCAGCACCAGAATTTAGGAAGTAATGTGTTTCCTGACAAATACTGAAATTCTGTATAAGCTTTTCATCAAATTCATGCATACAGGTGGAAAATATGAAATAAGATCTACCAAAACCACATGGCACTGGGTCTTGCTTGAACTGGAGTTGAACAATACAAAATTCTAGGAGAAATTAGGCAGTTATAATTTAGTTTAACACTTGGTGTCTTCAGCTAGTAGTGCAAACATGAAAGTACATGCTCTACTGATCCTCTCAAGAATACTATATTCAAATTTTATTGTTTACCCTTAATAGTAATCTGGTTATTTCCATTAATTTTCCTTAACTCTGCATGAAACACCTCAAAAATAGCAAATACTTTGTTATGAGACTCCCACAGAAATCTTACATAGCTGGGGGAAACGGCAAGCTAAGAAAATTTATAAGGTTTATTTTCCAGATGGCATACTTTCAGACCACGGAACTAATTTAGATGAATCTTTCCTGTGTTTCCTGACAATTTAGATTTTGAGGTCAACTTCTAATTTTTACATTACTATGTGGCACAGTATAAATGATACAGATTACAAATGCATTATCACTACATGAATGCATTTAGCAGAGCATTAGAACTGTGTGCTCACTAATTTGGACCCAATAGCACACAATTATTGAAGGCAGAGTTCAGCTGAAGTAGTCAATGTGGTTTTCTTGAATCCCTTTCCATAACACAACATCTGTCTAGAAGTCTGGCTCATTTTGCCCGTTGCTCCAGTGCTTACTGCAGTTCACATGGTCAGACTCTATCTGAACTGAGACTTGTCTGCAATTTAGGTGCCAGAAGATTAAATGGTCTATTGAGAATAYCTCACTTCAAGGGCTACCTGAAGATTATGCCCCTGTTATGTGCTCCAAAAAGGACTTTTATAATGTCTAACCTTGAAATCACTGAATRGATTAAAATCTGAGTTCCCCCTGCACATGAAATGTTTAACAACTGAATTTCTGGGCTGAAGTGCCTTTCCTCTAGATTATGCATTTCATTGTCTTCTTCTGATGAAGAGCTGTGTTTTTTCCTCCTCTTTCTACTTCTTTTACCATCCTCTTTCCCCTTGAATCACTACACCATGTGGAACTGTATGATCAGCAGAAAAACAATTTAACTTAGTGCAGGTGATTGGTTTTTTAGTGTTCAGTACACTCTTTACAGCTCAATAAGTACAAGTYGTATAAGTTACAGTAAGAGGGCTGTTCTATTTATTCTGTGCTCTTTGCTTATTTGTGCCTCAAATATATGGTTCTTGCAGCAACATTTTTAGTGAAAATGTGTATAGAGGAACTGTATGAAAAATTGTTACCTACTGCTTCTCTGTATTGTGTCTTGTTTATTTTTATGCCTTTGCCAGTCAAAACTCACTGAATGTAAAGAAAGGACTGATGCCATTAAAAATCCCATTATTATCATCAGAGAGAATCTGAGCCACACAGGTTAGCAGCAGGAAGGAGGAAGGTTTCCATTAATACTTCTCCTAACCACACTTGCAAATTAATGTGTGACCATTAGATACCCTAATGCCTTGTTCTGTGAAGGYTAAATTCAGTGTTTTTTACTCAGCCTCTGGATATGTAGCACCTACAARCCTGGGAATGCAGCCCTTCATGTTCCTCAGTAGGATGGGATATCTGTGGGCTGTGACAGCCTGCCCTACCCCTCTTTCCTGAGGCAACTGCAAAAATGATCTCAGCCACTGCCAGAACACACAGTTCAGTGCTGTGCTGGCATCCTACTGGGCATTCTTGAACAAACATCCATCTTTGAGGTGGCAGGCTGATGAAGTGTCAAGCAGAGCATGTATTGAGCCCTTCTCAGAGCCTCTTTGTCACTGTGTAGCCATCAGAGAATGATTCTCTAGTTCTCAGCAGGTCTATTTTTCCACTGASATCACACAGCCAGGCTGGGTCATTGGTTATACCAGGTCTTTCATAAKGCAGTGCTCTGCACCAGCTTTTGCCAGCTGATTTGAAGGAGTTAATTGTAAGTGTACAGCATCGGTAGGGAGTAAGTCAGTTCGAGGTGCTCAAGAACAAATGGACAATGAAGGCTATGTTCTTTTTCTTTACAAAGAAAAGTAAGGAAAAAGAAGGGGAAAAAAACCATCAGGGAAGTCTGCTGGCAATGTGCCTTGTAAATGACCTTCCTTGCTTATCTAAGTATGATTTTAGATTAATTTTAACTCATTTTAATGGACCAGCCAAATGCATTGAGCCATTTCAGCATAAAAGCAGGCAATTTCCCTATGTAAWGCAGATGTCTAGGGTATCGATAAATACTAGTGACCCTTCAGAGCTAGCTTGCAGACACCTAACAATACACTATTGCTATAAATAATTATCCAAACGCTRGTTGGAAAGTACATCCCTTAAATAAATAAAAAGCAGTCCATATATCTGAATGCCAAATACCCTTTTCTTACAGCATGAAAAGTTCAAGGCGTAACAAACACATCTTTGCCCAGCTCCACCCAGAATTTGGGAGTAATACACACTGTGTAGCATAGCAGAAAACAGACTCAAGAGTTCCTTTGTATCACAGCTGTCATACAACACAGAAGTGTCTGTCAAGAATACCAAGGCACTTCAATGAAAAGGTAAAGTAACTGAAGGSAGAACTCCTGTGTTTCTAGGCTGCAGGAATGCAGTAATAGGCAGCAACAAGGTATTGCACAGGATATCATACCTGTTGCGTCCTCCTTGGCCTTCAAGGACAAGTTTTGAAGTCAGCAGTAATGGAGTCGTTGRAAGACTTTCAGTGAATGACTGCTAAGAAGGTAGAATCAATTTCACATCTATAGTCCTTTAGAAGGCCAATAAAACTCTGCAAAAAGCAGGTCTGGTTTGAAGCAGGGTATGTAAACTCACAAACACCCCCAAMCCCCTCCCCCCCAAAAAGTACCCCAAAGAAACAGGTATGGAAAAAGCYAACTGTTGCATACATGATAGGATTCATTAAAAAGTCACACTTGTTTAATTTGTGCAGAGAGCCAGTTTTTACACCTCCTCCAAAATATTTCTGGAGCAGAAGCAAATGTTCATCTGCCTTTCTGGCACACCTATTGAGAAGCTATGAAGTTATTTATCTTTAAAAATCTTTTGTATTTTCTCTTCTACTAAAGCTCGGGGTTTCCAGTGGACTGTGCAAAAACTTCTGGGAATTTAAACACATATCTTATAAACTCATTTGGAAGTTCCCTCCATATGTATTTTATTAATTTTAACCTTCTTTCTGCTATCTCAGTGCAAGAATTTTTACTACCATCATGTGAGAGYTGAAAATTGGTTATCTTTCCATCTCATCAGATGAAAAAATATTCTCCTAATTTCCKTATCTTCCTGGCTTTTAATTTCTGTGTACTTCTACCCAATTTAAATTTCATAAAGACTTTGAAATCACATTTACATCAAAGACACTCCACAGAATACCTCTGTATTGTGTTCATGTCCTGTTCATTCATCAAATACGTGCCCACTCCATTTGGACCATACATTACTGAGTTTCTCCTTCTTTTCAAAACATTTAGAGTTAGAGAAAGAGAATGTGTTTTTTAAAGTCTAAATGTTTGTGTGTTTTCAACAAGACACTTCACATCACTTGGATGGTTTTTTCTGTTTACCAGGAAGGTTTGCATCAACTGGAAATGAAAAGAACATCATGCTCCAATGGATTGAGATGGTGACAAAAATTGAAAGAGAAATAGAAGCTTTTCAAAGGAAGTAATAAATAAAGGGACTCTTCTGACCCTATAATTTGAATGATTCGATTAGAAGTCTGATGTTTTTCTGTGCCCAAGCTCTGATTAGAATTCTATTTAAAGGGAAAAACAGTAATCAGGGTTTGAAGAGTCCTTAGTCTTTTTTCCCCCTTTTCCTCTTCCTTTTACAGACTCCATGAAAGTAATTTTCAGCATCRCATATTTGTATACGGCTTTTCTTTCTGCCCCCACATTTACATCATGCTATGTTAAATTCCCTGGGATCTGTACATCCTAGAAGTGCAATAATAAGTCAATGTTTTATTTATAAATGTGGCAATTATATATACCATTCTATTATCTCAGCTGGACTAGTTCTTTCATTTCACCTCRTTTCCTATGTAACTCTGAAGTTTTATTTCCATGTACCCTCCAATTTTAGCAGCTGCCTCTAATCACACTCTCTTTTGCTCTAAATTTCATGTGGATACATAGGAGTCCTTAAGGAGCTTATCAGAAGCAGTTTTTTTGGTTCCTGTTAACATTCACCTTTTGGTAGCATTTTACTTTTATAAAAATAGGACTGGTCAGTGTGGCTTCAGCTTTGTACTCATGGAAGCTTGCCAGATACCACAGACTACACCTTCCATCCTTGTCTTTCAGCACTTTATTATTCAAGTCCAGAGATTTCTCTCYGCCACAGTTGTGATTTGCATTTTTCTGTTACATATGCAGTACTGTTATAACTCCTRTCATCTGACTGAAACAATCCATAAACTGTTCTAACCTTTCCCTCCTGTTGATCACAATTATCATCTTCGYTTTAGAGGTGGAGAATATCAGCAGAGTGGAGAGCAGAGGACTGTCCCTATAAACCCTTGGAGGAGGCTCCTGTTACTAAATGCATTCATCATCATCCTGTTTTCTTCATAATGGAAACATGGACCACCAAGAAGGCAGTACATAGGATGTGCTAATGTTTAAACAATTTTTTTTCAGTGAGCTGCTGCCAGTAATGAGATGATCAACAAAAGAGGCGGCAGAAATGAAAACTACAAGTAAGGGAGAGGGAAAGCCTGCTAATAACCAGGCTTTCAGTGTAATAGAAGAATGACACAAGAAATGGCTAGCTGACATGACAGAACGGGATAAGAGTATTCCAGATTTAGACAGAAAACAAGAAGTGCAAAACACAGTACAATRGTTTAAATATATAAAATCAACCTGTAAGTTAAAAATCAGAAGGAAGAGAAAATACTCAGCTTTGAGAGTCAGAAAAAGGATRTATGCTAGCATCTTACATAAATTTGTAAATGCAGAATATTTCCTTATTTCTATATTAATACATCTGACCTTTACCTTATTGTTTGTCTCTAGGTAAATGGCTAACACTTAAAAGACATACAACAAAGAATGTATTTCACTTTTGAGTATTCTGGGAGCCACCATCAACTGATTTAAAACTCCCCTGTCAAAGCACAACCTCACCCAACACAACTTSAAATGAGTCTCTGTAGAGTTACTCRTTGCATATTTAACGTACACTGTTATCTGTTACCACAATATTCAGGCTGGAGCTGTATAATGAAATATATCAGTCTGGTGTCCCTAATCCATGTAATTCAAAGTAAAAAATAAATTGCAAGAATGGAGTGGGGAAAAATATTTTTAGCTGAATACCATTTATTCTGTTCTATACTAATCACTCCCCGCCTTTGTTAAGTGACTCATTTTTAACACCGTGCTGCTGCAGTCATGCTGCTCAATGCTGTGTGTGGCCAGGATCTCACTTGTGTTAGTCACGGAATCCCACAGTGAAAGTGACTGAAATCCAACAAAAAAATCCAACAATGATCTCCCCCTAAATTAAACACTTATTAATGTATCCAAATATGCAATGTGAGAAGGGAACAAGCTTGATTCTGATGCAAATTCAATGAAGTCAAGAAATGACTCCTGTGCAAAACCAGCATGCAGCCAGAACAGGACCTCAGAGTACTGATTATTTCCTCATCAGATCAAAGTCCCAGAGTACACTGCATTGCTATTTGGTGACCTSTTGATCAGATTCCACTTCAGGTAAGTTCAGGGATGCCAGTACGATTTCACACAAGTTGCAATTATAGGAATGTGATYTACTGACTAATGTATATCCTACTTCAGGTTGAGCTGCTTATTGATGTCAAWAAGACCCCATAGGACTCTTTAATATATCACATGTGTGTATATGAAAAAAAMCCAAAAATATTCCAACCACCAACTCTCTTACAAGTCCAGCTAGCAGGAAACCATCCTCAGATTGTTTGGCTTCTCCTTTAAGCTATTGATGAAGCAGATTTCACATTTTCAAACTGCCCAGTCTAGCATATCATTAGTCTCCATCATAGTATGCAACTCCTTATATTCAATCTAAATTTCTGCAAAATTAAAGAAACCTTTCCATAGTTTCCCATGGTATATAGAGAGAGCTTTTATTCATTAGAAAGCTAATATCTCTCTTTATATTTTTCTAAAGGATGAAAACAAATGCAAGTTTTTTAAGATTTCCKAATAGCTGTTATTTTCTCAGCCTGAGATTGTTTTATTTTTCCTCCTTTAGTCTCTTCATCTCACAACTATCTTATTTAAGATTATCCGTGCTTTTTTGACTGCGTGTAAGATGTTGGATGAACATAATATTTGTTATGAACAACAAAAAAAGGGACTTCAGTTCATCTGCCTGTGGTTATCAGGATTACAAACAGAATGGTGCAAATTTTGTAAGAAAGAAGAAGGCAGCAGAAGAATTAGAACAGAGATGAAAACACTTTGCTATACTTAAAAGCTGTATTCCAAAACTGTCTATTATGAAGAGTACAAGACACATGTAAAGGATAAACTGGTTTTAATCGCAGTGGCTTTAATTTCCCTCAAGATATTGGGAATGCATAAACTGGTACGATCTGACAATGCCGTATCCACTTCTTTGTGCAGCTGTGTGTTCTCACATGTGCTGAAGACCTTGGCTGTGCTATTTACATATTTGACCTGTTAGATGATCTCCATTACATATTGGAGAGACTTTATGAAGGAAGGCATCTCCTGTTTACTGGACAGCAGGCAAACCTGCTACAAAACCTACAGAAAGCCAGAAAACTACAATTAAAACCTTTTCCCATTATCTCTGAAGTGTACAAGCTCTTGCTGTTAAAACTAAGAGACAACTTTAATAGCCAGACTTAAAATTCATCTTGGTGCCAGGGACAAGGAGAGGGTATCACTTGTAGTTAGAAAGATTGACAGTGTTCCACAGCCATGGGGAGAAAGTTTGCTAAAGACTTTTTCTCTTAACCTGTTTACTGCATGAAGGAAAAACACGTATTTGTTCTGACCAGGATATGCTTTTTTCCCCCCACATCTATCAGGGAATTAAAAAAAAAACAACCATGCATTTGTGTCATAGGTACCAGTTACCCTTAGAGGCACTGGGAATTTCACTCTCAGGCTAATACATAGCAGATAATACTGAAGAAATGATGGTATTATTACATGCACAGCTAACCAGCTGGCTTTGCTTTATCTGAGTTATGATGATGTATCTACCTTCAGTTTGYTGTTTTTCACATAAAGCAGGATTGGCCTTGAGAAAGGCCTGTTTATCCCACCAGATAACAATGCTTTGGATTTCCATACAGACCCATATCTGAGGCTTTCAAAGAGCTTTACAAATGTTAATCCAGTAAGTATCAATGGAAGGCATTCCCTGAGGCAGGTGTTAATTACCTCCATTTCCAGAGCACAAACAAGAGAGGCAGGGGAGAKCCAACCACCTTATATGTAAGGTAACACAGCAAATCAGAACACAGTCTGAGAGAACAAAAGTGTTTTGACATTCGGGTCTGCTGTAAAGCTGTCTCCTTTTCAGCAGTTTCAATGATTTTTATTAAAAAAAAAAAAAAAAAAAANAAAAAAAAAAAAAAAAAAAAAAAAAAAAAAAAGGGATGAACTGGTTAGATTTTGGCATGAGCAAAATGCAGTTTTGCCTCATGGATTAAGTCAAGTTGCTACCCTGAGTGCTATTTATGCTGTGGGGGTAAGAAAAAAAAAAAAAGGAAGAAAATAAATTAATTTAAAAGMAAATATTATCTACATGAGTTCCCTAATGGATGGTGTAGGAGTAGACCTCTATCCTTCACCTGAAGGATGTAGCCCATATTTTTGGAGTCAGTCTATTCATCCAACAAAACAGCTTCCATCAAGAAACAACAGCATCCATTTAACCTCTGYTGTGGGGACCTTCTAAAGCAATCTCTTGATGCAGTTGTAGGACAACACTATGATCCCTTTCCTACAATTCCATTTTCCCCATGCTATATGCAGGACTTTCATATACTCCAGAGGAGGAAAAAATTATCAGAAGATGATAAATAGTGGAGTTAATGCTTTTACAAGAAAATGAACAAAACAGTTTTAATCATGAAATGGGTCTTGATTATCCTTTTCTAATAGAGCCATTGTAGGGTTCTTCTTCTCCATTGTCGGTTTCCATAATCTTATGGAAAAGTAAATACACACGTATACAAACAACTTTCTTTTTTTTATCCAAGGTGTAAGAAATTTCCCT
This sequence comes from Malurus melanocephalus, assembly GCF_030028575.1. NCBI lineage: Eukaryota > Metazoa > Chordata > Aves > Passeriformes > Maluridae > Malurus > Malurus melanocephalus. The sequence continues at coordinate 5,438,914 of NW_026623237.1, forward strand.
ACAGAGCACCTATTTGAACCTTCACAGACATATTTCAGAACTCCTTGCACAGCTCTGTCAGGGRTAAAAAGTTGCTCCTTCTTATCTGAAATGACTGGAAACTGATCAGCAGAGTATTCAAGTTGTAGTTATGAGAAGAGGACAATAAAATATYAATATTAAGGAAATGTACAAGTCTTCCTCAGATAACCGCTAAAGAGGCATGAGTAGTCTTGGGTAGCACAGGAGCACTCATACACATGAGTATTCTTGTTCAGTGATCTTATAAGGCCTTTTTAAAAAACAATTTTTGTAAGTGGTTTTGTCATGGGTTGATTTTATGATAACACTCTATTCCTATCTTCCATCTACTTCTATGCCCAAATTGTATTTGTGCTTTTAAATGTGATCTGGAAGAAGGGGCAGGGRCGGCTGGGAAGGCAGCGCGGACAGTTCAAAGCCGGGGCTGCCGTGCATGCGGGTGGTTGGTTATTCTTCATAATAATTCTGAATGGTTTTATTCTTTATTGTATCTAACATCATTTTAAATCTCTTTGTTTTCCTCAAGTAGCTTTCCTATGATTGAATCACTGAACACTGCATAGGTAAGGTAACTTTTTCCTTTTAGGTCTATGTCTTAGAAAGTATTTATCTTTCTTCATCATTTTAAGCATTCCTACTGCCCAGAATACTTTCACTTTGAAATTAAGTCAAGCACTCCAGTTCACGCTGCATTGTGTCTCTCTGAGGTATTTGCTGTTATCAGTATCATCATTTGCCATCAGCCTGGACTCTGTAGTGTGAATAAGGTAGATCTGTTCCATCTCTCATGTGCTGGCTTTTTTTAATGGTGAAGTTCAATCTGCTGMGAGAGACACTGAAATTGGAATAACATTTGTTAAAAATACCTGCCGAAAATGAAAATCTACAATCACTTGGGAATTCAAGGACAGCCTCTCTTGTGTATTGTTTTGCAGGACCACATCACTGACTTATCTGTGCCAAGAACAAATTGCACTTGACAGAAGTTGTACTAATTGCTTTTAATAAAGTGGCTCTGGCAAAATTAGCCATCACTGCTCACCTTTAATCTGCTTACCCTTTTCAGGCTATTCATCTTTGATATACCTTGTCCCAGAACCAACATTTAGATATTTTTGCTTTGGCAACCACCAAATAGCACAGTATTTGTACGTTGCTGGAAAAGCCTTCTATCTGGTAGCTGGAAACCAAAGTACACCAGCCATGACTTCCTTCATGTGGAAAGGTGTTTTGCCAGTGCATGATGCATTTACTAAAGGGCTGCAGATATTTTTTACATATTAAGCTCTTCACTGTCTTATAATCACATTGATCATATACTTGTCTTTCCTGTTAGTTTCAGAGGACTTCTGATACATGCAGTTTTGGAAAATTCTGTATGTACAGGGATCAGAACTCTAACCTTGTTCAGGTGAACTACAGCCATCTCATTTTTGCTGGTGTTACTGAATTAATTGTAAATCTCTCCAGTAGCTGACAGCTTCCCTGCKAGTTGCTGTGCATTATTTTGATGATCAGTTCAACCCAGTATATGTGAGGGGGCTGCCAAGAAAAATAGCATATAATCAAGAAACTGAAGTGTGCCTTAATAGAGACACAAGAGGACTGAGCCAGGATTCTGTGTACTGCAACCATTTTGKCACTTYCTAATTTTGCACTGTGAAGTTACAATTGTAAYAAAATGCTTTTCACTTCTCATAGTGTGGAGATCTAGTTTACGATCAAGAGAGAAACATACTTGTTGCTTTCTCCACTATGGCATTTAAATCAGAGAGCCTGTGCTTTATTTTGTACTACATTAAAATTAAGGCAATATTTAAAGGATGGGGTGAGGCCTTTAGGGGAGGTGATGGACATAGATRTGACAATTGGTTTCCATTTATTTGTTGTCCCTGCTCATCTCTGTCCTGTTTTATTTCCTTGCACTAAAATGTCTGTTTCTACACATGAATTGCCTTTCCCTTCACCTCAGTTTCTTTCAGAATTTTAATGTGTACCTCAGGCTCTTTTTCATATATTTACTCAATGCTTGGCACAAAGCTCTGAACTCAGYTGGGTGCTCTGGAAATTTAAATTTTAACTGTTGCCTGCAAGATGCAGAGCTTAGAAAGAAGCCCCTTGTRGTCTAGCTCTAGGCCATACAAACATTACCCTTAAAAACGTGGATAATAGTCTGCAAAACTACCATGGTTAGCCAAGCTACTTGCACTGATAGGGACAAAAATAAGGATTTGAATGACATGTATGTGACTATGGCAGCTATGCTTAATCTCCTGTGCTGCTGCAGCACTCAGAGGGACAGTTCTTTTGGGAGTGAGAAGCATTTTCAGACTGTAAACACTCTATTTTTAAYATGYRCCGTCAATAATACAAGGAAAATGGAAACATGTCTTTGTATCCCATTCATGGCTTTGGGTTCCATTAATCACGAGGGTAGTCCTTATTTTTACTGCTCCATTAGGAAGGGTCTGATTTATCACGGTGTGTGAATGGAGGCAGAGAGCAAACGATCCCAGCCCTGCTTTCTCCAAGCCTTCCTGGCTCCTGTTCCCGTCATTTGATGGTGATAATGAGGGCTGGGCAGCGACACATGCAGGGACACTGAACTCTGGTGCCTGAGTCCCAAGGCTCGGAATAGGTGGCAGTGATCCCCTGCAACATTCCTCATCGCCTTCTCCCTTGCTGTTAGTTCATCCCCAAACCCCTGGCATGCAGATGCAGTTTTCCCGGTGAACCACTAGATGCCCGGAGATCTCTTTGGTTCAGCGTTTCTTTCAACAACCAAAGCTGTTACTAGGGAGAAGAAAGGAGCAGGATYCCAGCTAAGCCATCAGAACAATAACATGTTCACTGGTGGGGAATATTTTCCAGATTAAAGTAATATCTGCTTTCTAAATCTAGTCAGTTCAAGCACTGAAAAGGAAAGCAGTATACGTCTTAGGGAATTTATCAATATTTCTGTTGAAAGATTTGAAAGATGTTTCCCTAGGGCCATTCTGAAAGAAGCCAAGAAATTAWTATTACAGAGATGGAAATCTCTCCATTGCCCAAAATAATAGACAGTTCAGCAGAAATACAGCATTTCTGGCAAAAGGTATCCTCAGAAGAGCTGAGAGCAGTAAGAAAGAGTTAATGCAGTCAAAATCTGGTATTATTGCACTGTGGTATAAGGTAAAGTAATGCCACTAATCTCAGTGAAGGTATTCATGCTTGTGTCAGTGTTCAATGAAAGCAGAATATGCCTCTTGAAGTGCTGGACTTGTGCTGGGTAAGAGCTTAAGCCCACAAAGGCATGGAGCACTYGAGTACATGCTGGCCTTTAGTTCTGCACAGGGAGATCCTTGCTGACTAAGGCAGGGCACCCTTCTACTTAGGCATGGATAATCTTCATTCTGGCATGGGCAGGCCCTTCACCAGGCAGCAGCACAGAGGGTGGGAAGGCTGTGATTCAGTGTGCACACCTTGCCAAACCCAGCTGATCAGGTTTGTCTGCTTGTCCTGTTGCTGAGACATAAATGAGTTACACAACTACTTTCTTTTAACCATTAATTCATCCTCAGTCTACACCATGGACTACACTTTGGGATAGATTTTAGTGAGGTAAGGGTCTGACATCTGCAATTTCTCAAGCGATTTAAAGATAGTAGGTGAGTATTTGTCACATACACCCTCATCCTAGGGTGTAAGCTGACAGAGCTCCCTTGACTTCCCTTTGCTTTCTCATGATCTGGGCACTCTGTCTAATGAGGGAGCATTTACCTTGCATAATATAGGTGCTTCTACCAAACCCCTTTCAGCAGTTTTCACATAGCAAGAGAAAATTGAGTGACTCGTTTCAAAAAAAAGTTGGTCTTGCAATGATCAATTCTGCTGCCTAAAGATACCCAGCAAATAACAACTAGAGGTGAAAACCAGCAAAACACTCAGGACTCCTAACTTTTTTCTTTGAGTGCTACATGACCCTGCTAAATTAATGCTCCTGCAAAAGATTGCCTCGTTTTATTCTCTGAGTACTCCAAGGAGCTCTATGGAACAGCTTGGGAGATCTTCACTRCACAAGAAAACTCCTCTGATGAAATAGGTAAAACTGTTCTCAATGGAACAGTTGTTTCTTATTTCTAGAAAAGCAATCATCATATTATAGGAAGAAACTTAGTCTCCTGTTACAAACAAGAATGTTGAAATAGGCTTATGTGGGCCCAGCTCTCCCCCTCTCTCTTTTTTTTCTGATGTTAGAATGCATTTGCTCCAGGGGCTTGTAACACCTCACTTTTTTAGGAAATGTCAACGATAAATCCCAAGCGGTTTTCAGAATTAGCTAAAAGAAAAAAACTCAGCTAGGTACAATGTCATTGCATAATCACTGTAATCCGGCTTATATTGTGAGTTTATACATTAGGATTTCACCCACCTGGGTTCTTCTAAAAGTCTGACCTTTCTGATGGTGAGGGCGAAAGCAGCTTTGTGACATGAATAGTGTGGGTTTTTTCTGTCGGAATGTACTGTCTCTTTGARAAGTGGTACATTGTAATGAACCTTCCCAGAGACTGATTAGCTAATTTAGAAGTTGCTTTGGGTGCACAGATATTRTCTATATCCTAAAGAATTCTTCATTCTGCATTTTGAGTATGAATGCACTGAAAATATGGCTGAGGCCTTCTACTAGTAACATACAGACACTGGATAAATTCCATTTTGTAGAATTGTTTAGGTTGGAAAAAAACCCTCAARATTATTGAGTCCAGCCATAAACCTAGCCCTGCCAAGATCACCTTTCAGRTAGCTGTAGAGAGTGGCAAGGTCTCCCCTGAACCTTCTTCAGACAAAACCACCCCAGTTCTCYCAGCTATTTCTCATAAATCCTGTTTTCTAGAGCCTTCACTGACTTTGCTCCTCTCCTTTGGACTGTTCATTTCCTCACATTCAGTCAGGGATTCACACCAAACTGTTCATAATGCTTCCTCTCATCACCCCCACTTCCCCCCCCCCCCCCCCCCCCCCCCCCCCCCCCCCCCACATCTACTGGTCTTACCAGCTCCCTTTTTTTTTTTTGTTTTCTTTCTTTCTAAATGTCTCAGTCCCCATAGAAGTTTAACGGAGCTGCAAGGCAGAGCAACTTTTTTTCTCAGATATCACACCCTGTAGAAAACACTGTTCTGTAAGTGGAACCATCAGCAAGAGCCACAAATACCGTCTGAAATCCCAAACACCTGCTACCTTTTTGTCCAAAGATTACATCTTTCAGAATCACTGCAATAAAATCTTAACAGTTCTAACCAAGAAAATCAAAGACTCACCTTTTTCCTGCCCTCTTCACCCACATGGCACTGTGAGAAATCCCCTTGCCTTTCTCAAATAAAGCACTTTGTAAAGCCTGTTGCTGCTTGTGGATGACCCCATAGATTATCTAATGGCTCTGATGAGAGGAGACCCTGTTAAYTCAGGTTTTCCCTCAGGGATTTCATTTGACTATGGACACCTGATTTATGAGAGTTGGAGCAAAGAGGGTGGTTATTTCAGAGACACAGTACTCTTCCTGCATCCAAAAGCAAAGCTACTAAAGCAAAAGAGAGGCAAATTTGGTTTTATACTCTTTACCACTCTGAAAGAAAGGTTTAGTTTTTTTTTTTATTATAGCTCTTTCCTTGTGAAATGAGTGGTCAATATTTATAGATTTTCACTTTCAGAGAAGGAGATGAATSCTTAGACACTCATAGGTATTAATACCAGAATGAGCCATAATAGTTACTCTGTGTGGCTCTCTGTGCCCCAGGAGGTTTGGGCTTCTGTTCCAGTGTGAGGTGATGCTGGAATCAGAGTAAGCTGCCATCCTGTGGTCTGATATTCGTCTCAAAGGCTTCACTCAKGCTTCAGCCTTGACATTTAACTCATCCTAAAGCATGCTGCATTGTGTTCCCCAATTGAGGTCTGGTCGGGGAGAAGCCTTTCTCAGCTCCATTTTTTACACATATCTGTGCTTCCTTAAGGATGCCTTGGTAAGTCTGATATCAGCAAATATGGAGTCCAAGCTTTAATGTTGGTTGGGAATCAGTGATAGGACTGCTTACATGGAAAAAGGTTGGAGTAAGCACTGCTCTTATGCACTTTTAATATCCACAGTAACAAACGCTGCATAAAACACTTTATCCATGGCGGTCCCTTAGCCAAGCATAGCACAGCCATGATCCCTTCTGTATGACAAAGGAACAAACGAAAGAGCATTGCTGCCTCTCTTTCTAGTGTCCCTACAAAACTGAAGCAATAATCTTTAAACAAATGTAGGAAAAGCAATCTTGGAGTATCTTGAAGTGCAGGTCCCAAATGGTCTCACTAAATGATTTTGAAGTGAGTACAAGAGGGAAGGATGAGGATAAATACATTATGAGGGAACACTTTAGCAAAGCAGCAAGAAAAGAGAGCTGAGAGGGTATGGGATTGTTACCAAGGTCTGTGATGGAGGCTCTACTACATGTGCCATCTGAAAAAGCAGACTAGACAGTGTAACTGAGTATACCCCARGGAACCCTCCTGTCTCTGGAGGGAACCAGGCTGTTACCTGGTTTATGATCTGATTTCCTAAATGCATCATATGGCTATTGCTAACACTAACTTTAGCAAGACTTCTGGGTGTTAAATTATTCAAGAAAATAACAGATTATTGCTCATCAATGATTTYGTTCCCATTTTTGTGTCCATGAAAGATGTGTTGGATTTTTTAAGTCGTGCAGCATGCAGGAGATTCGTGGCTTTACCTGGCTGCAATAGACTATGACACTCTTTGTGAAGGGCTGCTGTCCCACCTGCTTTTGCTCAAATCTGATATGAAGTGCACCAACAGGAGCACCTGGTAGCTCCTGGCTCATCTGCATGGCATTTGAGCCACCCCTGCAGCTGCCTGGCAATAGCAGAACTGCCATGAGTGGAAGAGGTGGGTGCACTGCAGAGCCAAGCAGCCCCACCGAGTGGAGAGCAGCAGGGCTGCTTTAGTTCTGCAACATTTGYTCTGCCTCTCCTGGGCAGGGGATGGCACATGCTGCAGGCATTGTGATGCCAGTACTCTGGTTAAATATTTACAGTTCATTTACTACAGCAACAAGAGAAACGGCAATTACGTTTTGTAGAGAAAATTATTTTCCAGCTCAGAGGTTAATTTTTAATTTGTCACATATCTCCTACCCGTTTTTTCCCCCTTAGCTATTGTCCACCTTGAACCTCCATTTTWAATTCCCTTTTAATTTTCTTGACTGACAGAGAAGAAGGATGAGTGATGGAGGTAAAAAGAATCTCGCTAAACATTTCTTGCTTCTTCGTGGCAGGCTTGATTTTACAAAAAATCCGCTGCACCAGACCCCACAGCTTTAAGGACCCCCAGTGTTTAGATGTACCCACTCTGCCACRCAACTCCTCTAAGTTTCAGTCTCCTCATGGACTGAGCAGCATTATTTCCTACCTACATGGTAACAAAAAAATAAATTTGCAACACAGTCAAAAAATGAAAAGCATTACAAATAGGCCGATTTTGAAGCTATTTAAAATATGGGCTGCTGGTGCCCGGCRTGGCAATATATATACACAGAGAGCAGGATTTATGATGGTTTGCTATGTACTTTAAATATCGTGAAAACAGTCAATTTCACTTTGTTACAGCCTAAATCTATCTTGGCAGTTCCTGTTACAGCCTAGTTCTTGTTGTAACACGAGCCATTGAAAATGATACAGGCTGTTTACTAACTGGATTTAATAGGTGCTTCTAGCATGGGCATTGCTTCTTAGGTTTTGTTTTTTTTTTAGTTTTCTTAAAGATGTCAGTAGATGATACACAGCTTTAGAATTCAGTCGTTGTAAATTAAGGGACTGCATGGGCTAAATGGATGTTCTCATCTCTCTGTTCATCCTAATGTGTGTGATCTCGCTTCTTCCTTCACAAGGGTATCTGAGCAGTTCTGTGGARAAATGAGCATGTTATACAATGTGCAATATGTGCTGCTCCTGCCTGAAACAAAATTAATTTTACCCTATCTTTCCTTTCTTGCTCCCTCYACCTCCCCTGAGATAACGCTGTAAAGCAGATCTGCAGGCTGCAGTGCGCAGAAGGCAAAAAGGAAAGGCGCTGTTTGGGTGGTACCCAGAAAATATCTTGATAAAGAATATTTAGTCTGAGCACCAGAAATATCTTCTGTCTGGTGAATTGTGGATTCAGCAGGGTCTCCAAGCACATCYTGGGGCCTAAAAATGCAGACTACTGAATGTCTTAACTCTGCAGCCCTCACAGGATCACTGCCAATAGAAGAGCAGAAACATTTGCTGCTCCTCTTTGCCTTTTTGAGAGCTTCACAAAAGTGAGTCCTGTGCCCAAGTGATGCATACAAGGGGCTTCACCCTAGTGTTTTCAGGACTGCACTCACAACAGTTTTCATGACAGTGATAATTAYATATCTGCAGCAATCCTTCCAGATAGTCACTGTCAAAGAAATGCAAGGCTCYGCAGAGTAAAACCCTAGGGAGTAGTTTCTGGTGGGTTAGCGGCACTGATCTGCCTGGAAGCTTTAAATCACTGGTTGAGTAGACATGAGTAGACTTCTGCATTAACCAGAGGWGTCAGCCAGGAGAAAGCTTGTGAAGCTGCTCTCTGCTGCAGAGTGGATCCATGCTGCACTGCAGAGAGGCATATCACAAGTCAGCATGCCTCMGTTGAAGCAGCTTACCTGTCTTCATCAGATGTGGTTTTTAGATGTCTCCTCTTTAGAGTCCCATTTGGTACCAGGAACAGAAGAGGGCAGCTGTGTCAGGAATTTCCAGGAAGGCACAACAATCTTTCTAGCCACTCCCTGCTGCCTGACTTTACAGATGACTGAGTCTGGTCTTCATAAAGACCTTCACAGTCATTTGTTGGGTAAATCTACAGAGAAAGCAAAGCTACCCATTAGGAAAGTCCTCACATACCCATCCAGAGCAGGTCTCTGAAAGGGGGAGGACCATGGCTTGATCATTTTGGCAGTCCATTCAACACTCTTATCTGTGAAATTGGATTCTGCAATGAGCAATGTGTCTGAAGGATGGACATTTGTAAACAACACATCTCCCAGGCTAGAATAATCCCTATTCACAACTGGTAATAAAGACGTGAAGTTTTCCATGTCTCTTAATTTATGCAGATTATCAAGTCAGCATACAAATATCCTCATTATCTACATAAATACCCACTTCTTTCTTTAATGATGATAAAATCTTACGTTTCATGCATTTTCATGGTATAGCAGATTTCATAGATTTCATAGATTCACTTTCATATCCTTTAAAATGTTTTTCTACAAGAAGTTATGGCCTTTAATGCATTGTGTGTCACTTTTTGATAAGATAATTTCCMTGTATGAATCAAAAGCCCAGAGCATCTTCCAGGAGCTACCAGTACAAAAGCAAATTTTGAGAGTGCTTCTCCATCATAGATTCTCAGTTTCGGCCAGAGGATTGCTGGCATGCTGATCTAATGCCTGTGCAATTATTCTGTGAAATGAGTTTCTGGGAGGCACTAAGTCAAGGCAGGAGAGCTCTAAGCAAAAATTAGAGCTTCAGTCCTGTACCAAATTCCTGTATTCCTTGTGTTACTGAATTTATAAAAGGTGAAATACGGAACTTTTTCCACATGATCAAAACTTCATTGCATTTTTAATTCAGATGCAGCATAGTGTTTCATTTTCTGTTCTCTTTAGGAACAAGAAGCCTCAGCATTTCTAAATCCAAATACTTTATTGCAATGACTCAAATGTGTCCTTCATTAAATTGTATTTCCTTTGGGTGCTGTAATGATGAAAGTATTTTCTAGAATGGGAGGAGATGTGGTCTTGCACATGTGTTTGCTCTCATCAGCTAGACAGATTGCAGTTTTCCCAATACTTCTTTTCTTTGGTCMCCAGATCATGTTGATTGAAAATTTCTTCTCAGATCTTCTAGATGCAGGTGTCRACTGTAATAATAAGGGAACTACTAGTAGGATAAAAACAATAAAAATCTCCCCAGCCCATAAATATGGTTCAAGGATTGAAGCATGAGACATGGGGAGCTACATTTTCATAGTCTAAGAAATAAAAAGTACAGCTGAAGAATCAGCCTATACATACCTTTATCAGAACCATGAATATTTGCACTATCAAATAATCAAGGAGAGGTTAATAGGTTTAGTGGAAAACATCTCATCTACTGGAAAATACTACAGCAGAATTTCTGTATAAGCTTTATCATAGAAAGTATTATATCTGATCTCCTCAGATGTCTTTACATGTGTCTCTTCCTCCCCTCCCCCACCACTTCCCCAATTCTGTGAAAATGTGAAATGCTGATACAATCACTTTAAAATGCTGTTGTCTTCTTTGGAACATCCAAATTTATTGCTTAAATACATAAGCCTGGTTTATACTGTCTAGATCAAATACAAACAGATGAAAACAGGAGATGCAATTTTGTCCTTCAAAGCCTTTTCCTTCTGCTTTCCCTTAAGACCAGAGACGCAGTGCAGGAGCATTTGCCCCACGTAAACTGAGTTTGAAGTTACCTTTTTCCCTCTGGCAATTTTTATTTACCATTAGAAATATCTGTGATTTAAACTTCCCTGTGTTTATGATTTACCTAAACAGCYGAAAATGCCATTTTAAGCTGTTAATAGCATCAAGAAAAAGCAGTTGAAGAATGGATACCCGTGATGCCTACCGGATTCAGGGAGCTGAAAATCTTCTAACCTTCCTACCCATGCCCAAAGAAGTGTAAAGACAATTTGAGAAMCCTAAGCACTCAGTGTTTCAAGTGCAAAGACTGAACCTGCAGGTGCACTTCACATAAGTTCTTTTAAGATTCAGGGTTCTATACAACTAATGAATAATTCTCCCCAACCCTGTGAGGCTGCAAAACTTGTGGTTTTGTAAAATCTGTGTGTCAGGAGACTGAGCCAGGATCTCAGCCACTGCATAAAAYTGACTTCACCTTCCTATTTTAAGACAGAACTGCTGGAGAAACTGATCTATACAGACTAAAGGATATTAAAGCTGGAAGGGATTCTTGATAGGTCCATCTGACTTGACTTTTGCACAGCACAAGCCATATGGTTCACTTGTTAAATTCTGTATCAATTCCTTAACTCCTACTTGAGATAAAAAAATATTTCAATAGCACAATATAATTTTAGAACCATCACTGAGGATGGGGACAGGATACATGCATGACTCAGAAGTTGGGGCTGTCATCAGAAATGAGGGACAGATGGATTTCTGGCTCAAGCGATGATGCACAGTATCGTTGTCAGGCCTGTCCCACCTCTCAGTTCTTACAGCTTTTCTCCTTTTGTGCAGACATTTTCCTATTTTGATGCGCAAATGTACCACTTTGTTTTCTGTATTTACATTRTTCCTCCACTGGCCRCATTCTCCATGGTTGTAACTCCATRGGATAACTCTRTTRTTTAAARTCTCATGACAAAGATGATGCTTCTRAAGGACTTCYCCAGCKTCCTTTCTGATTKTTCCCCTTGTTTCCAATATTCACATGCTTCCTGTATTTTATGTTTTAATAATTTAGTAACAACTTACTAATTATCAACTAGGCCTTATTGCAAAATGGATCGAGTATTGACCCCTCTGTGGATTAAACATTAACCAAAACCTGGCATAAAGCCTGCCATTGGCATATCCACGCAACAGGTTGTTGATTTTTGCAACAGGTTGTTGATTTTTGAGAACTTGTAGGTTGTAACTAGAAGCAGGATATGTGTACCCCCTGCTTTGTCTGACTTGGCTTTTATGGATATAAACTTTTCAGACTTGGGTTATCTCCATGATCTCAAGGTGAGGCTTCTTTAGAAATAGTTACCTTTTATTTGGTGAACAATTATTTAAGATTTTCTCTAAGTGCATGCTTAAAAATTATTTCCAAGCCTCCTTCATCACTGGCATTGTACCTGGATACCCACAACACAGGCATGAAATTTCTTAAAGGTACCACCCTTCAACAGCTTCTCTGGTTAGACTGAAGCATTACTTCCTGAAGGGAAATGCAAATTTTTAGATTTTAAGAATCTTCGATGGAATGACATTTCTTTGGCTTTTAATTTTGACTGAAGATTCAGCACCAAGAAATAGTTCAGTTTGCCAATTGCAAAAGATTTTACATGATTTGATAGGCAGCAGGATAAATGCCCAAGCTGCCTAGAATAGAGAGATATTCTGTACTAATTTTAAACAAAAAAGAAAGAAATCACATTTTGGTTGGTGTCAGTTTTCYTCCTCTTCCTACCTGATAGAGCTTTTCTGGCAATGCTCTCCAGCCTCCGGTTTGCCTTTTCTTGGTCGGATTGCTGCATTATGCTAAGTTTCCAAGTTTTGAAGTACTCATRTTCCATCTCCAATATGTTAATTTTGTAAAACTTGAATCTGGGAGAAATTACATCTTCAACCCTCATGTCAAATCTTCATATGGATGACATAAATCCATATTTGGCTTTCCTAAACAGAAACACACTCTCACAYTAACATTTTCTATATTACTACTGAAAATTTGATCATGAATTGATTTTTTTTTTTTCCTAAAATACTTATTTTAACTCTGCTGACCAAGCATGATACTTAATGTCCTTTGGCTTTTCTTGTCACTTTACTAAACTGAATAGAGAAAAGTGACAAGTGTCAAGAAATGGAAACACTTCCAGTGATACAGGAAAACACAACTGATTTCAAATGTTGCTCTTTGATATTTGGAGAGAATATCCRCATATTTTATATGATGTAATCATATAAGATGCTCCTGAAATAATTTCTTCATCAGTACTAACACATAAAGATATTAACTCCTAAATTACCTAGTAATCAGGGTGACTAACTAGATAATCACTTTCTGTCTGCATTTGACCACAAATGTGGTCAAATGTGTAACACCTGGAGTACAGTGCCCTGATTTGATGTCTGAATATATTGATAAATCATAGAACCCAGTATTTCTGCTTCTTGATCAGATGGTCTTGCAGAGCAATATGCATGGCAGCTCATCCTTCTCTGACCCAGAGCTGGAGACTTGTGTCACTGTCCTACTTCATTGGAATTGTTGTCTTCCAGGTAGCTTTGGTTTTGCTGCATTGCAGGTACTTCAGTTGTGGCTCTAAAACATGGTGGAAGAGCACTGTCTGCAAGAATTTTTTTCTTTTATTCCTTTTAGTTTGCACTCTCCTGGAATCTCTATCTGTAATTTGGAGAAAGAATTCCATGTAAATTTTAAGCATGCCTTTGAACTTCCTACATTAAAAAGAATGACTCTTTATAAAAAGACTACTTTATCACAAGAAATAAAATCTGGAACTGTTGACAGAAATTTATTTTTGCTTCATTCAAACCCACTGATGCAGTGGAAGATGGAACACTTAGCCAGAAAGTTACAAACAAGTTTGTGTGTTTCTTCTTTGTGGTTTTCTCAGCAAGCTATGGGGTCTAAGACATTTGTCTTGAAAACACGTCAAGTTTCTTGAATTCTGGGAAAATTTTGGCCTYCAACTTTGACAGTAGTGAGGTACAGATGCTGCATCAAGTCCAGGTGTAGTCTAGGAGAAATCAGCTGGGTCGTAGCAAAAACCCAGAAGCTGGACTAGAGGTTTCTGTGTGAGAAAGGTTAATCACGGTAGATTTTCAGCTCATAGAAGAGATGGTCAAAGAGAAATTTGATAGAGCTTCAATAGTATAGAGGAAGTAGTGTGCAGTGAAAGAACCAGTTAGATGTTTTTAAATTAAGGAATTGAAAGGAGAGTATTTTTCATACAATGAAACTGAAAAATGTACTACTTCAGATTGCTGCAGGGCGCCAAATTATAAGTTGGTTTAGAAAATAAAATAGATGTATTCATGGAAGACAAGTCTACTGAAGTCTACAAAGTTCAAAGATGCCGATACAATCTCTGTCTTGGGACAGCCTGCTAAAATCTTGGATGTTACAGTAAGGAAGTGTCACTGTGGACTTATCTTATATTTGTTTTGCAAGTTTCCACCATTGGACAGTGATTTTTCACCATGCATTATGGTCATATTAATATTTTTCTGAAAAAATATGAGAAGTMGGAATTTTTATAGGCTGATTTAGTGTACCTGGGGTAATGCTCTGCTGCACTGTTTTATTTCCTGAATCATGAACAGATTGACAAGATTACCTGCAAAATAAAATTAAAGTAAACCCTTTTTCCTAAGGAAACAAGTTGAAAGAAAAAGAAAAGAACCAACGAAAGAAAGAAAGAAAGAAAGAAAGAAAGAAAGAAAGAAAGAAAGAAAGAAAGAAAGAAAGAAAGAAAGAAAGAAAGAAAGAAAGAAAAGGGAGAAGAAAGAATGAACATGAGTGATATGCAGAACCAGAAGCAGCAGCAAGTCCAGCCTGTTGCCAGGCAAGCTTCATGACATGAATAATAAATCCAGAATATAAGATGAGATACAGGGGAAGTGCTGTATTGAACAGTCTGACTGCTGATTCTCTAAAAAATATAAAAGTCTGCTCAGCATTGGCTTTGGCAGTCTATTGCCAAAATTTCGAATCAGTTGGGAGAGGGGAACACATCTATTTTGCATAAGATGATGTGGGATTTAAACCCTTCTCTGCTTGTTCCTTAAACACTGATTCCTCTAAAGATTAAAAAAATCTTGCTGATGGTTTAGAGACACAGACCTGCAAGACAGTTGTAGTTTTGTTTTTAACTGATGGCAGTTCAGAATTACCTGAGGGTGTCTTGCTCGGTGTTAGAGTTGTCCAATAGTTTAGATGTRTGAACAAAGTAACATAGCTAACAGCTTATTGTGTATCAACTACTCTGCAGTAATTGCTGCTGCACTTCCTTTTAGCCCGGAGCAGATAAAAAAAAAAAAAATCCGACTGAGCTGAGATCCTCATGAAATAAAGTTAAAATAGCATTTAATTCAACCCCAGAAGATAAYATCATGCAGAAAACCTGTTCATATTCCACCCGTAACACCCACATATTCCACTCACAGCCTGGAGCTGGGCAGTGGGTCTCACAAGAATAGAGACACAGCCACTGAAAGCTCTACCATTCCCATCAATCTGATGACCAAACAATAGGATTCAGTTATCCTGATTATGTATCTACTCATATGAGTAAGGTCTTACTCATAAGATCTATAGGACCACRGCTCTAAGACAAGGAGGGAGGGCATTCTGGAGAAGAGGTCTACCTCTGCAATTACCTTCTATCAGAAATACTTTAGAGTATATTTGGGAGTAGTCAAGGGCTGTAACTGTACCTCTGTAGGCTGATCTGAAGCAAYAAGCTTCTGCTTTTTAAGCTGACTGGCCAGAAGCATCCCCTTTGCCTTTCAGCTATAGGGTACTGCAGAGCAGGATTGTGCAACTTTTTCTCTCTTTTTAGCTATAAATGGCCTAATACAATCTATAAAAAGTGCACACAGATATCATGGTGGTAAGTGCCTTAAAAGCTCCTATAGTGATAAATTATTCAGACCATGATGCTTTTAAAATATATTAACTAGAAGATTACATAAGCAAAGAAAACCTACATTACACATACATATGTATATGCAAAAAGTAATGAGTAGATGAAGAAACACATCCGCAAGAAGAAAAAAACCCAAAAACTTCTACTTTCTCTTTGTTCAGTCATTTGTTCAAAACCCTCTACTCCCCTCACCCCAAACAAAGCAAGTCAAATCAAAGGTACAATTCCATTTAGCAAACAAATATTCAMAAATTATGCACCAAAATAGTGCATAATAGTCGTGTTTGGTGTGGCATGCTGATCGTGGCTGAGGATATCCTTTTTAGAAGACTTTTAGACAAAGTGGTCATTTTTAAGTGTCAGGCATAAGCATGTTGGAACAGCGTGCTTATATTAAAAAAAACCCCAAAAACACAAACCAACCCAAACCACAAACCATAAACTAAATCCCAACCAATCAAACAAAACCCAACAAACCCCTTCCAAAAAGCCCCCAAACCCCTACCCAAATCTACTGGTTTTTTTGGATGTGGTGCTCATCTGAGGGAATCAGAGCTCTTGAACAGTGAAAAGAGTTGTCATTCCAAATGGGTTGGTAATCTTCAGCAGGATCAGGTTGGAAAAACCTCCCTAACTGCTGGGCTACTTAAGTCCCGTGCCTACCTACAAAGTGTTTAAATTACAGAACTCTTTGATTAAAAGTRGACTCCTGAGCTCACATCTTGGTCATTAGTAATGGATTACTGACTGTTACTACGTGCTCATCTATTTCTGTGTCCATTCAGACACATTAACTTTTCTCTATGGAAAAACTACACATGTATGGAAAAGCTGCATTTTGCATAAATCATTAAATATTCMCTGAGCCTAAAAATAGCAACACTTAATTCCATAGACATAATTTTAGTGATTTTTGAGGGTACAGAGGTTCAGGTTCTGGATCTAGTGACTTTCCTTGTACATGGTATTGGGAAAACACAGTGCATAGGAATGAAGGTTTTCCAAAGAACACAAAGCATCCTTTGAGAATGCTTTTCCTTTCTGTGTGCCTCTGTTCACTATCTACATATTGGGCTCATTCCTATAAASTCTTTACATCTATTATCTGCTCAACATATTTACAACAGTTTGAAAAAAATGTCTCCCTTCAGCATTAATGCAGTTAATTCAGATTAAAAAGATTTTACATGCTGTGCAGGGAAGAAAGATACCCTCCATGCACACACACCCCCACTCCTTTCTGAGTTTTGAATTTGTGACACACCTTGAACTCACTTGAAATCTCCATCAGACATGTAGAGCTGTGAAACAGATATCTCCTTTTAAGGTGAGATAAGTTACAGAGTTACTTCTGCATTGTCTCAGTTTTCAGGAACTAAGTGATAAAAATGGACAACAAAAACCAAGTTGTAAACAGTTGCTGTGCTGACTGGCAATATACACCAAGTTGAAATACTCCGTGAGCAAAATATGTTGAGTAGTTCCTAGTGCTGTACATAGTTCTGACTTTCTTGGTAATTTATTTGACTATCTTCTCCTCCATGTTAAGTGTGTTTCTCTTTTATCACATTATGAGTTGCCTATGAGAGGTAATAAAAATCCATATAATCCATTAAATGCCTTTTATGCAKGAAGAAACTTTGACATAATCTTAAACATACATCTGCATCTTGCAATASCTGAATTCCAATGAACATATGGCCCAAGCACATTAGTGTTGCCAGTTTCCCAGAATTAACATATTACAGAAAGGATACTTGTCACTACAAGAGGAAATAAAGGTAGCAGAGAAAGGATGGGTGCAGTGAGAAGGTGATGGATGTGACAGGCCTAGCTACATGGGGCCCCATCTCTGGACTAAACCCAGCACTCACTGGGCAGCAAACACTTACCCTGCTCTATGCTTGTGCTGGGTCTAAAATGGTTCTTCCATKAAATGGTAATACAAAGATAAAATGGGAAGAGTAACAGCAATAACAGAGCCTGCTGTGACCTTTTGAGGCACTTTTTGTTAGACCCTGATTTTTTTGTCTTTGTATACACTGCTTTCAACAGTGAAGTYTGGGTAACTTTTGACTATTTTCTTCACTCAGATTTTGTTCCTTTTCCTCTAGAAAACTAATCTTCCTCCATCCACCTTTGTTTTTT